>NW_028318925.1:672549-1008823 GCF_062004578.1 Staurois parvus
CTGCACATGGCAGCACACAGCGCTGTTCACACTGAAGCGTCAGCATTGCATCACGGCAAAACTGGCACCTCCTGTCCAGTCAGGAGGAGTTTGAAGCCTCCCACTGAAGTCTATAGTGCCGCGCCTCAAATGCCTGGCAGACGTTTGCGGTGTGGTTGCGAGGCATTTTCGGAGCGTCAATACCATTTAACTTCATTACAGGCATTTGTGGTTCAGTTTTAACGCTTGGTAAATGCTTATCACATGCCTCAAAACTGCACATAGGGCGTTTTGACAGGTGTTTGGGAAGCGTTCTTTACGCTCTTCAAATGCTCCCCAAACGCTATAGGGGCGTTTGGCAAGAGTTAGAAATAAAGTCAAGTGTGAACGAGCTCTTAAACGTCTCTCCTTATACAACTTGACCCCCTCCCCCACCCCCGTCATCACCTGTTCCATCTGAAAATCTATGTGTCCCCGCCCCACTCTTTTTATTTAACTATTTATTTATTGATCTTGTTAATGTGTCTCATTTCCTATCACCTACAGCTCAGATCTAGCATTATTATATGATTCCTGATTGTATCTCACCACTAGTCTGATTGAATTCACAATTCCTGGTCAGTCCCGTTCCCTGACCTATAATAACCTTTAGGGCCAATTCATACTACATGTGTTTCAGTTGCTTTTTTTGCATCCAAAACGCACAGAAAGAAGGTTATATGGTTGTCAATGTCATAGTTCACATCAGCGCTTGCAGTTCCAGTGCGTTGCAGGTGCTGCCAAAAAAGTCAAACAGGCTGCATTGTTTATGCATAGAACTGTACTGGAACGTGGTAAAATGCCCTGGAACGCACATGTCCTTAATTAAATTTTAGAAAAAGGGGAAAAAAAATAACTGGAATGCATAAAAAATGCACTGGAACACGTCAAAAACGCATCCAAACTGCACTGGAACACACCAAAAATACATCCAAAATGCACTGGAACACACAAAAAACGCATCCAAAATGCAGTGGAACACATCAAAAATGCATCCAAAATGCTCTGGAACACGCTAAACATGTATCAAAAAAGTGCATGCAAAAACACATCTGGAACACTTCTAGACTGTTTCTATAGTGCGAACTGGCCCTTAGGACTTGGTGAATGTATGCTTGCAGCTCTACTGTGTATATGACATTGGCAAATATATACTTGCTGGTAAAGGCCGAAAGTCAACAAATTGGGGCCCCAATTTATTACTGTTAATAGGATTGTAGAAAAATAGCTAGCTGGACATTGAACATGACCTATTCATTAGTACATAACAAAGGGGGTTTTTGGTTTGGACATACTTGCATATGTGCGCTCTAACAAGGAAGATTTGGGCATATTATATAGCTAGCAAAAATAAGTGTTAGGGGTGCTAGTACATTTATTTCAGATACTTATATAGTGCTGTCAATCTACACAGCGCTTTACTTATATATGTGGTAAATTCACATCAGTCCCTAACCCTCAAGGGGCGTACTATCTAAGGGCCCTAACTTACATTCATACATATACTAGGGACAATTTTGACAGGATCCAATTAACCTACCAGCATGTCTTTAGAGTGTGGGAGGAAACCAGAGTTCCTGGAGGAAACACAGGCACAGGGAGAACATGCAAACTCCAGGCAGGAGGTGCCATGGTTGGGATTTGTACTAATGACCCTAGTACTGCCAGGTGGAAGTGCTATCCATTTAGCCACTGTGCTACATTCAACTAGAACATGAAATAATCCCCCAAAAATACATAGTCCAAATGTTTGTTGATCAAATACACATTCCAAATTTATTTGGACAGCAACAACAAGTAGGTACATTCAATATTCCTGCTCATAAGAGCTTACAATCTAAAAGACTATACTTCTAATGAACTGTGCTTTCACAGGTTACAGCAGGAAACAAACGGTTAATATAAATCACTTAGGCTTATCCACAAAATAAGCTGCAGATCAAAATATAAACATAAAAATGCATACGTGCCAAAATAACACCTCCCACCTCCCCAAATTCCCCACACATATATTTCTCATTATGTTTGTGTGAAAACTGCATTTCATTCTAAATAAAGCAAACTTGGAAGAGCAGCACAATGGACATGTGTTAGGATTACAATGCAAAGATAATAAACACACAATCATTGTACAATAACACACAAACACACCTTAGAAGGAAGAACATGCAAAACATTTACAGCCCACATCAAAACACAGCATGAGTGTGGTCTGGGGCAATTCACCACAATATCTCTTCCTCCCCTACCCACCACAGACAAGAACTTGCAGAAATAATATGGCCTGTACAAGACAAAAATCACCCACTACTGCATCTCTTTATATAAGGTAGGCCACACCCACCACTGTCATTCATTTGGTCAGAGAAAGTGTTTGCACCTGATTAATTATCTTCCCACCTGTGTTAACCCTTGGTATACAGGCCCCACAAATCAGAGTCAGAAAGAAAGCCACAGTGAAGTGTACCTGTGCAGCATACAACAGAACATTGAACAGGGATGTAAAAGGGAACCCTATTGGCAATATTTCTTGGCCCTATGGGCACAATTCACTCCAGATTATCGCATGAGTTAAGGCAGTCACATGACCACATCTCGCATGCAATACTGAAAATGTCAATTCACTTTTGCTAGTATGCGGCTTTTCCCATAAATCGGAAAAACACTCAGGAAATCAAACATAAAAAGGCCTTACACCCCAGTCACATCAAAGCCGATTTAGAAATTGTGCGACGTACAGTGAAGTTGACGATTTCCTTGCGATTTGCAAGACATCTGACACAGATATCTATGCAAATCACCACAAAAGTAGTACATGTACTACTTTAGAAATCAGTGTCGGAAACTCACCCATGTGACTGCTCTAATAGGGTGCGACTTGGCATATGATTTGCAAGTCGCATGTCATGCAAATCGTATGCCAAGTTGCATCCAGGGTGCACTATTTCAGGTGCGATTTGGGAATTGAAATTGTACCTGATATCGGATCTAATGAATGTGGATGTGAGTGTCTTAACGTAAGCGATTTGCTGCAGCACAATTTCAAACGTCGTTCTTGTCTACCTTTTTCAGCATTTTGGAGCAATTTCATATATAGACTACAATAGAAACCGCAGTGCAAAACACAATTGAAAATTCAATAACTCATTGGTAAATCTACAGAAAATATGGTGAAATTGCCAACAAAAAGCACAATTTTAAATCGCATCTAGTGTGAACCAAGCAGGCAATTCAACAAAGGAAATAAATCTTTGAAGGCATGCGGTATCTGCATGCTCAGATAAGGGTCTGTTATGGATTTGGGGGGGGGGGCTCCATTCCATTATTTAATTTAATTTTTTTTTAATCCTTTTCTCTCTCGCTCACTCTTCTCATGGTTTGACAAACTTTCCCAAAAGGGGGTGGAGTGCAAACCAGCATTATCAAATCAATCATTAGTCCAGCCCCTTATCTCATCCCATCGTTTGACATTCACATAAGGTACAACTTTAAAGGTGTTTGAAAAAACAAGGCCTCATTCTAATTCACATTCTAGGGATCATTTAGACAGAAAGCAAAGATGCTGCCACCAGCACATGTATGTTAGGGTAGTCACACAGAGATCATCCAAATTCATTGCCATGGTTGGGATTTAAACCAACAACCCTAGCTTTGTGAAGCAGCAGTGCTAACCACTAATCCACAGAGCTGTTGAACACTAATCCTGCCTGTATTTCTGTGGTGTGAATCAATCCTAGGTCCCTGGGCAAGGTCAGTGTAACTAGCCAGATATCTCCAATGTGACACAAATGTTGTGCTATGTTGCCAATTCTGATGTATGTTGGTTCTATGTATCCCAATACAAAGGATTGTAATACTAATAAAGGCGTACCTCGGTTTACGAACGCCTCGGTTAACGGAATTTTTGGTTTACGAATGAAAATCCATGGAAAATAATGCCTCGGTTTACACAATTGTTAATAATTTTTTTTTGCAATACAAAGTGTATGTCAGCGCTGATTTTCAAATGCAAATGCGAGCCTTTTTTTTTTCTTCACTATAGTTCACAAGCTTAGAAGTCTTTTAATAAACTCAAAGTAAACATTGTTTCCTTTAGGGATATAAATTCCAAGAAAACTTTCTCTTTTAGGGGAAGTGACAGGTACATTTTTGAGCAATAGTGAAGAAAAAAAAGGGAGAATTACATTTAAAAACCAGCACCATAATAAATAAACAGCGTGGGGTCCCCCCTCCCATCCACACCAAGCCCTTCGGGTCTGGTATGTATCTTAAGGGGTAACTCCACACCAAAATGTAAACAAAAAACGGCGTGGGACCCCGCATGTGACATGGGGCGGGGTCACTCAGATGATGTCCTCGACTGGCCCCGCCCCTTACCTATATAAGAACTGTCAGAGAGAAACTCACTGCATAAGGCAGCTAGCCTCTGTCTAGAGCAGAGCTTTTTTTTTTTTTTTTTTTTTTTTTTGGTCGCCGTGATTGACATTGGATCTACTTCGGGGGACATTGTTTTATTAAAGGACTTGTCAAAGACCTGTGTACTGTGTGTTGTTTTTTTTTTTTTTTTTTTACAGTACACTTTTGCTTTTTTTGTGAATTAGTAGCGGTACTCATTCACGTCGGGGGGGGGGGATCTTGAGGCCCCCTTGTCAAAGGGGGCTTCCACATTCTGATAAGCCCCCCGCCTGCAGACCCCCACAACCACCGGCCAGGGTTGTGTGGAAGAGGCCCTTGTCCCCATCAACATGGGGACAAGGTGCTTTGGGGGGGGGAGCTCGCCATGTTGACGGCATGTGGCCTGGTATGGTTCAGGAGGGGGGGGCGCTCGCTCGTTCCCCCCCCCCCCTTTCCTGACCTGCCGGGCTGCATGCTTGATAAGGGTCTGGTATGGATATTGGGGGGGGGACTCCACGTTTTTTTTTTTTTTTTTTTAAATTTCGGCGTGGAGTTACCCCTTAATATCTATACCAGACCTGAAGGGCTTGGTATGGATGAGAGGGGGAACCCCACGCTGTTTGTGTTTTTTTTTTTTTTTTTCTTTTTTTATTGCGGACCTTTATTTTTACATTCAGCTGTCAAAATAAATATTATCTAGACCTTCAAAATAAGTAAAATCATTACAGAAATAATTATAAAGGATAAGAAACAAAAATAGAATCACTAGAACTAAGGAAATCAAATTAGAATACATAAAGATATGCCTAGTGCTGTTTGTTAAACACAGTAGACGCGACCGACTACCCACTGTCAGAGGAATCCAGCCAGAGATTTACTATTGAACAGTGGCTAAAAAGCAAGCGCCTACAGAGGACGTCTAAAATGTGTTCTGCACATGCGCATTTATATCGGCCAAATAAGCTGCACGAGTGTTTAGTTTTTCACTGTGTCGACTTGCTTAAAAAAAAAACTTAACACATTTTAATTTTTTTTTTAAATGACAGATATTGTTTAAAGTGAAGTCCTGATATTTGGCAAAGCAAATTTCAAAGTGAACATGTTTCTGCAGTGATTTTTCATGGTGTTAGACATACCTCTTACCAAGTCTGCTTTTTGAGTCTGATTCCTGATCTGTGTCTCGTTAGTAAATTTGATTGGGTGTCTACTTGTTGACGCTGCTCAATAGTAAATCTCTTAGCGGGGTAAAAGTAGACGGTCGATAGTAAAAATTAGACGTTCGCCCACGGAAATGCGCCTAGGCTCAATAGTAAATCAGGGCCAATATGGCGTACACTGCAGAGGAATGGCATGCATGGGTGTTGTCCACGAAGGAAGCCTCTCCTAGAGCCAATGCACAAAAAAGCCCACCTAGAATTTGCCAGGGCCCATGCTGAAAAAAGACTACTGGGACCCTGTACTCTGGAGTGATGAGACCAAGATAAATGTTTTTGGAACTGATGGCTTCAAAACTGTATGGCGTTGCAAAGGTGAGGAGTACAAAGAAAAATGCATGGTGCCTACAGTGGAACATGGTGGTGGCAATGTCTTTCTGTGGGGCTGCATGAGTGCTGCTGGTGTCGGGGAGCTGCATTACATTGATGGTATCATGAATTCACAGATGTACTGCTCTATATTGAAAGAGAAGATGCTACCATCACTCCGTGCCCTTGGTTGTTATGCACTTTTCCAACATGACAATGATCCAAAACACACATTTAAGGCCACTGTTGCATCTCTGAAGAAGAACAGGGTGAAAGTGATTCAGTGGCTAAGTACAGTATGTCTCCTGATCTGACCCCAATCGAACACCTATGGGAAATTTTGAAGAGACAAGTTGAGCACCACTTTCTGTCCAACCTCCAAAAGAGGTCGTTCTTGAAGAATGGAAAAAGACAGATGGTGCAATATGTCGCCAACTTGTTCATTCCATGCCTTGAAGACTTGGTGCTGTCATTACAAATCATGGAGGTCATACAAAATACTAGATGTAGCAGTTTTTGTTGTGGGGTGTATTCATTTTTTCATCAACTAATTTGAGTAAAACTGGAGATTTTGTAATCTACATTATATTATTAACCTTACTTTCATGTAATGAGCAAAGCAAATGTTCCTAAAACTCAGTTTTGTCAAAATTTGGAAAATTGTTCTTGTGTTCACTGAGATATTGATTAAAATGTTACTTTTCCAAAGGGGCATACTCATGCTGAGCAGTGTGTGTGTGTGTGTGTGTGTGTGTGTGTGTGTGTGTGTGTGTGTGTATATATACAGTGGGGATCGAAAGTTTGGGTACCCCAGCTAAAAATTTGTATTAATGTGCATAAAGAAGCCAAGGAAAGATGGAAAAATCTCCAAAAGGCATCAAATTACAGATTAGACATTCTTATAATATGTCAACAAAAGTTAAATTTTATTTCCATCATTTACACTTTCAAAATAACCGAAAACAAATAAATGGCGTCTGCAAAAGTTTGGGCACCCTGCAGAGTTAATATCTTGTACTGCCCCCTTTGGCAAGTATCACAGCTTGTAAATGCTTTTTGTAGCCAGCCAAGAGTCTTTCAATTCTTGTTTGAGGTATCTTTGCCCATTCTTCCTTACAAAAGTCTTCCAGTTCTTTGAGATTTCTGGGCTGTCTGTCACGCACTGCTCTTTTAAGGTCTATCCATAGATTTTCAATTATGTTGAGGTCAGGAGATTGTGAAGGCCATGGCAAAACCTTCAGTTTACGCCTCTTGATGTAATCCCCCGTGGATTTCGAGGTGTGTTTAGGATCATTATCCATTTGTAGAAGCCATCCTCTCTTTAACTTCAGCTTTTTCACAGATGGCATCAAGTTACCATCCAAAATTTGCTGAAATTTTATTGAATCCATTTTTCCTTCTACTCGTGAGATGTTCCCTGTGCCACTGGCTGCAACACAACCCCAAAGCATGATTGATCCAACCCCATGCTTAACAGTTGGACAGAGGTTCTTTTCATTAAATTCTGTGCCCCTTCTTCTCCAAACGTACCTTTGCTCATTCCGGCCAAAAACTTCAATTTTAACCTCATCGGTCCACAGAACTTGTTTCCAAAATGCATCAGGCTTGTCTATATGTTCATTTGCAAAGTTCAAACGATGATTTTTGTGGTGAGGACGTAGAAGAGGTTTTCTTCTGATGACTCTTCCATGAAGACCATATTTGTACAAGTATCTCTTTATAGTGGAATAGTGTACCACAACTCCAGTGTCTGCCAGATCTTTCTGGAGGGATCGTGCAGTTAAACTTGGGTTTTGAATTGTTTTTCTCACAATCCTGCGAGCTGTTCTGTCTGATATTTTTCTTGGTCTTCCAGATCTTGCTTTAACTTCCACTGTTCCTGATGACTGCCATTTCTTAATTACATTCCGAACAGAGGATATTGACATCTGAAAACACTTTGCTATCTTCTTATAGCCTTCTCCAGCTTTGTGAGCGTCAACTATTTTCAGTTTCAGTTTTCTAGACAACTGCTTAGAAGAACCCATGGTGCTGATTGTTGGGGCAAGGTCAGATGAGTCTGGGCATTTAAAACCTTTGAGATTGACATCACCTGGTCTTCCCAGACGATGATTGAGAACAATCCATGACACTGGCAGGTCTCAGCTTGGCAAAGGGGGGCAGTGCATGCTATAAATTCTGCAGGGTGCCCAAACTTTTGCAGACGCCATTTTTTTGTTTTCTGGTTTTTTGAAAGTG
This sequence comes from Staurois parvus, assembly GCF_062004578.1. Classification (NCBI taxonomy): domain Eukaryota; kingdom Metazoa; phylum Chordata; class Amphibia; order Anura; family Ranidae; genus Staurois; species Staurois parvus. The sequence continues at coordinate 680,724 of NW_028318925.1, forward strand.
TAAATGATGGAAATAAAATCTAACTTTTGTTGACATATTATAAGAATGTCTAATCTGTAATTTGATGCCTTTTGGAGATTTTTCCATCTTTCCTTGGCTTCTTTATGCACATTAATACAAATTTTTAGCTGGGGTGCCCAAACTTTCGATCCCCACTGTATATATATATATATATATATATATATATATATATATATATATATATATATCCCTTTAGTCCTCATGCACACTGGATGATTTACAGCTGCTGGTTTTGGCTTTTGGCGTTTTTTTTCGACAGCTAGTAAACTCCCCAGCATGTTGTACTATGTGTCCATGCACGCATAGGCTTTAATCAGTGTTTTTTGGCATTTTTTGGCTGGTAAAAACCCAGAACATAGTGAGTTTCTAGAGGATTTTTTAGTTGTAAAAATGCTCTAATGCTGGTAAATACGGAAAAACACGGTGAAATGTGGTAAACCAGCAAGGAAAACATTTTTGTGTGTAAAAAATGCAAATGCAGAAAAACAAGGCTAAACGAGGCTAAACACTAATGCAAAAACGATGTGGAAAAACATGCGTCTTTATCATGACTTTATACCAGCTGATGCTACATTTTAAAACGTCCATTGTGCATGAGGACTTATAGTGATACCTCTGAATCTGTGATAGAGGCGCTTATTAATAAAGGTGCTTTTGAAGGTTTGATATCATTTTAAATAAAGTGTGACTATAATAGCAATGCTTCCCTATTGTTTTTAATTACTTGTAAACTTTATATCCATAACAGATGGATCGCAGGAGACTGGGAGCCTTGCACTGTGACCTGTGGAAAAAATGGCTATCAGAGTCGCATAATACGGTGTATTCAGCCTCTCGGTGACAACACCAATCGATCTGTACATAGTAAATACTGCAGTGAAAATCGCCCAGAAACCAAAAAGCCTTGCAATCGTCAACCATGCCCTCCCCAGTGGCGATTAGGCCCATGGTCAGAGGTACGTACAGAAATTAAATGTCTTTTGCGGTACAGATCCTTTGAATTTCTGGTTGTTCTGTCCAGGACTTGTATCATTAAAGGATAAGTTCATCTTTGGGAACATGTTACATGTTCCACCCGTTTTTAGGGTGAAACATGTTACATGTTCCCATAGCCACAGCTATCGCCCCCCTCCCTCCGACAAATAGTATGAGGAGAAGTCTCCCTGTCCTATCTGTCAAATTTGAAAACAGCGCGGCCAAGTGAATTAATGAAATGCAAGTCCCAACAGCCTTAGCGGCTGTTGACTTGTAGTTTGCAATGAACTACCATGCCCAGGGGTGGACTGACCATTTGGAAAATCGGGCACTGCCCGAGGGCCCGGGGTCAGTAGGTGGCCCCATGAGATGCCCCTGGTACTTTTTCATAGGCTTTTTTGAGTTTGGGCAAGGACACAGGGGCCCCATGATCCCCTATTGCCCGGGGGCCCCATGAGTTGTCAGTCCACCCCTGACCATGCCGTTGTGGAGAACCATGATAGTTCATTGAATCTTCTTGTCAGACAATCTGCTTGCTCATATATCCTGTACTGCAAGAAGATATTCTCACAGCTCTGTAGGAGACCTGCATGGCATCAGGGATCTACTAATCTCTGGTGCAATGCTTTCCAAGCTCCTGTAGACAAAAATAATACATGCATATTTTTTTACCTGCAAAGAAATGTGCATTCATTATTTTTGTCTAAAAGGTGAACTTATCCTTTAACTAATGCGATCACTCTGTGCATAAAACATTAGTTTGCTTCAAGATTGTTGTATAATTTTTTGCTATGAATATTTACAGCATTATGAAAGTCATAAATAGACTGTACACCACAACTAGTTTTGTGTGCAACAGCACTTTGACAGAAAACAATAGGGAATAATTATTACTTAACTGACATTAAAAGAAGTATTTTTATAAAATGGAAACAGGGACCATTCAATGGCAAACATAACTTAAAGTGATATTCAAGCTTTGGGTTTTTTTGTTTTTTTTAATAACAAAGATGTCATACTTACCAGCTTTGTGCAATGCTTTTGCACAGAGCAGCCCCAATCCTCTTGTTCTCAGGTCCTGGCTCCTCCCCCTTGACCAGTGCACCCCAATAGTAAGCAGCTTGCTTTGGGGGCACTGGTACGTACTGGTTCCCGAGCCCCGCTCTGTGTCCATAGGACACATAGAGCCACAGCTCGACCCCACCCCCCAACTCTTTCCTCATTAGCTGACTGGCTGTGGTTGATAGCAGTGGGAGCCAATGGCTCCCGCTGCCATGTCTTAGCCAATGAGGAGAGACCCAGGACAGCCGAGGCTCCCTTGCACATCACTGGATCATGAGGGGGCTCAAGTGAGTATTAACGGGGGCTGTGGGGGGGAACAGCACACAGGTTTTTTTTACCTTGATGCATTTTGCCTTTACAACCACTTATTATTTTATTTATTGCAGGTGCTTATATAGCGCCATCAAATTATGCATCGCTTTACATATACACTATATTGCCAAAATTATTGGTACGCCTGCCTTTACACACACATGAACTTTAATGGCATCCCAGTTTCTGTCCGTCGGGTTCAATATTGAGTTGGCCCACCTTTTAAAGCTATAATAGCTTCAGTTCTTGTGAGAAGGCTGTACACAAGGTTTAGGAGTGTGTCTGTGGGAATGTTTGACCATTCTTCCAGAAGCGCATTTGTGAGGTCAGGCACTGATGTCGGATGAGAAGGCCTGGCTCTCAGTCACTGCTCTAATTCATCTCCATCCCCTGAAAAACAACCCCACACCATAACCCCCCCTTCACCAAACTTTACACTTGGCACAATGTAGTCAAGCAAGTACCGTTCTCCTGGCAAGCGCTAAACCCAGACACATCTATAGGGTTGCCAGACAGAGAAATGTGATACATCACTCCAGAGAACACATCACCACTGCTCTAGAGTCCAGTGGTGGCGTGCTTTACACCACTGCATCCGATGCTTTGCATTGCACTTGGTGATGTAAGGCCCCACTCTGTTATTTTACATGGCCTTCTGCATCTGCTAATACCACTAACAGTTGACCGTGGAATATTTAGTAGTAAGGAAATTTCACGGATGGACTTTATTGCCAAGGTATAACTGGGCCCTGCACCCAAGAACTAGACTGCACTAGCTCAGGTGCAACTGGAACTACTTTATTGAACAGGAACATAGGTTTTTTTTAAGCTTTAGAAATAGGGGCATTCCCCACATGAAGAATAAAACAAATATTACACATTAAGATAAACATTCCACACTGATTAGGTAAGAGCTTGATCACATTATCTTAAACAGTGCAAACGGTAAACAGTACAGCCAACAGCTAATCTAATTAACTGTAAGCTAATCAACAGCCAGGCACCCAAACAATTATTCGATTAATCAGGGAGCCCACCCCAGACAGACTGGCAACAGGCCCAAACCTGAATACACAAAGTACATTACACATGCTGTCTATCAGTTGTTTAACCGCCTCCTGCCTGCTATATAAGGAAATGTCGGGCGCAAGGTTGTTCTCTCTTTCTGGGAGGACATCATATGACATCCCCCTACTCTGTGCACACCCCCGGGGGCGCGCAGCGTGGCGATCGCTGGTGTGCTGTGTCCCAGTGGAAAAAGCTGAAGAGTTCGGCTCTGTTATGTGATCAGCTGTGTCTAATCACAGCTGATCGCATGTAAATAAGAAAATGCCGGTTATCGGCATTTCTCTCCTCACAAGCTGTCATGCTGACAGCTCCTGAGGAGAGGAGAGCCGGTAATCTGCATTCCTCAGAGGAGACATCTATATTGATCATCAGGGCACTGATGATCAGTGCCCCGATGATCAGTGTAGCCCCATCAGTGCCACCTGTCAGTGTCCATCAATGCCACCTGTCATTGCCCATCAATGCCACATATCAGTGCCTACCAGTGCACATCAATGCTACATATCAGTACCCATCTGAGCTGCCTTTCAGTGCCAAGTATCAGTGCCAGTCAGTGCCGCCTATCAGTGCCAGTCAGTGCCGCCTATCAGTGCCAGTCAGTGCTGCCTATCAGTGCCAGTCAGTGCTGCCTATCAGTGCCAGTCAGTGCTGCCTGTCAGTGCCACCTATTAGTGCCGCCTATAATTGCCATATATGAGTACTGCCTTTCAGTGCCCATCAGTGATGTTTGTGGATGCCCACCAGTGATGCCTGTCAATGCCAATCAGTGCCACCTACCAGTGCCTCCTCATTAGTGCCCATCAGTGCAGCCACATTAGTGCACATCAGTGAAGGAGAAAAATTACTCATTTACAAAATTTTATAACAGAAACTAAGAAAAAAATCTTTTTTTTTTCAAAAGTTTCAGTGGTTTTTGGTTTGTTTATCAAAAAATAAAAAACCCAGTGGTGATTAAATACCACCAAAAGAAAGCTCCATTTGTGTGAAAAAAGGCCAAAAATTTCATATGGGTACAGTGTTGCATGACTGCGCAATTGTCATTCAAAATGCGACAGCGCTGAAAATTGGCCTGAGCAGGAAGGGGGTGAAAGTGCCGGTAGGCAAGTGGTTAATTTTCATTTGTATAATCTGTACATCATAAGACAAAACTCCATATACTGTAATATTCCAACAGTCTAAAAAAGTGGAATTAATTTATTTTCATAGATTATTTGAGGAAGATTGTTGATAAATATTTTTGCCCCAAATAGAGGAGCTTCTCCAACCCAGTCTGCAGGAGGGCCTTCTATTTCTTCTGACCATTAACCTGTACAATATTAACCGTTTCAATACCGTGCAATTTTACACCTTCCTGCCCAGGCCGTTTTTCAGGTTTCAGCGCTCTCACACTTTGAATGACAATTGCGCGGTCATACAACACTGTACCCAAACTAAAATTTTATCATTTTCTTCACACAACTAGAGCTTTCTTTTGGTGGTATTTAATCACCGCTGGGGTTTTAATTTTTTGCTAAATTAACAAAAAAAGACCAAACATTTTGAAAAAAAAACACATTTTTCTTTGTTTCTGTTATAAAAGTTTACAAATAAATAATTGTTCTTCATAAATTTAGGCCAAGATGTATTCTGCTACATGTCTTTGGTGAAAATAACCCAAATTAGGATGTATTATTTAGTTTGTAGGAAAGTTATAGAGTTCACAAACTATGGTATATATCTGAAAATTGATCAATCCTGAAGTACTGACAGCCAATCTAATTTCTTGAGGTCCAAGAATGTCAGAATAGTACAGCTATCCCCAAATGACCCCTTTTTGCAGAGTAGACAGTCCGACGTACTTCATAAGAGGCATGGCGAGTTTTTTGAAGTTGTATTTTTTTGTCATAATTTTTCGGAAAATGAAAAAATTAAAAAAATTATTTTCACTATTTTTTTTTTACATACTGTCACCAGTGCAGTACAGCGTCATCATATAGCTGGCATGGCGGTGAACAGGGACACTGACTGGTGACAGTATGAAAAAAAAAAAATATATATATATATTTTTTTTATTTAATTTTTTATTACTTTTTTTAAATTTTTTTCAAGATTTTTTTTTCATATTTTACTATGACCAAAGTAGTACAATGTTACCATAGTAACATTGTACTACTTTGGGGAAGTGATCAGTATTTTTTTTTTTTTTTTTTACACAATTTGCTTATAGCAAAGAATTACTTTGCTATAAGCAAGCATTTACCTGAATGAAATCGATTCATTCAGCTTTTTTTTTTTTTTTTGTGCTTAGCTGTGATTTGGTCACAGCTAATCACATGACATGTGCATGTGATTAGCTGTGACCATTCACAGCTAGGCACTAGTATACAATGGATGGCATGAATGAAGCCATCCATTGTATACAACTGTCATGTGACCCGCTGTGATTGGTCACAGCAGGTCACATGGTACCAGCAACGGGAGCCGGTACTCGGATCTGTCATCGGCCGTGTCCGAGGTGCACGGCCGGTGACAGATCGCGCTGCTGCGCCGCTCTGCATTAGCGCAAACTGCGCATGTGCGGGAGCACGCCAAATGGAGTGCACCCGGAATGCAGGAACACGTTTGAAGCCGCCAAATGGCCATTGGCCGGGCGGCTAATGGTTAATATTACACCTTTCCATGCACACAGAAGGGAAGATTTATTGTTCTTATGCAGAGAAATAATCCAAGCCTCGCTCTCAGCATTCATCAATGACCTGCTCTCTCCATGGGCCATAATTAAGTAGGTGGAAGGCTAGCCCATAGTCCCCTCCAAAAGCCCCTGTCCCTGTTGGGTCTGTCATAGTTGAAACAAATGTAGCAACCTTCTGTCGTAGGATGTTAGGTAAATTTAGTCTTTTGTTCCTTCTGCAGTCAAGGGATCAGTGATTGCTTGTCCTGGTCTGGTTGCTTCCCCGTCTCTGGAAGAAGTTTCCAGAACTTAGGGAGAGAGATGCACATAACCATGCTGAATATTTATCCTGCTCCAGCGAATCCCTGGAGAGGAGTGTCCAGAAAGGGGCTTGAAAGGTGATAAATAGTCTGAAGCAGTGGAGAGTGGAGAGCTGGGTTCCTTTTCCCCAGGAGACCATGGACTATACATCTGCCCTAGAGGCCACAGTGATGCTTATTACAGAACCTCACCACAGAGATTCTGGTTTGGAGAGGTGCTTTATCACTTACTGAAACATGTCTGGAAGAAGCTGGAAGGTTGAAGCTGTCCTGGGGTTAGTAAAGACCCTAAATTATCTCTGTGACTGTGTTGTGACTGTGACTGTGTTGTGGGAACTGCACTGGGTACCAGCAGTTGTGCATTGGCACAAAGTAACCAGGTGCCAAAGAGACTCACCCCATGGTCTTCAGCTGTGAGGGAATAAGCCATATTTTATTCACAAATAAATAAAAATAAATGTCTGCGCTTAATGGAAACTGACACCACTGTTGTGTATATATATATTTAAGTGATGACTAATAATAATTATTGTAATTATTAATGCTACTATAATCCAATCAAATTCTCCCTCAGCAACTTGGCTCTCCAGAGTGAGACATTTATTGGATTCTAGAATAGATGACAAAACCCAGCAGAGTATTTGTAAATATTATGTTGCATTACCCCCTTAGGAGTCGCTAAGTTTTTGTGTCCCCCTACGGTCCTGCCCATCCAAGCAACGTGCATCTTCCTCCTCCACGTTTGCACACTGAGACAGTAACCAGTCCTTAGGCTTGTTTTTTTGTGATTTTTATTAAAGGGCATTGAACTTGGATGGGGTTGAGGGACACATGGGATGCCCAAGGAATTGTGAACTATGAGGAAAAACTATGAACAAGTCTATGGACAGGAAGAAAAATCTGTCTCTTTTTTGAAACTCCTGCTCTCCGGTGCACATCCTCAGACACAGATGAATCCTCCTCTTCACCCAGCAGTATTAAGGGTATTTCCTGGGTAAGGGGATCCAGAAGCTGCCAAAAATTAAACAGCCATGGCTGATGGGCTAGTTAGGTTCTCCACCTGACTGCCCTATATCCTTATTCGGCCCAGGGTTTATGGCTTGGTGGCTGCCTTCAGACGTTCTGCTGGGCTGGTTCCTTCCTTGCTGCTTAGGCTGTCCCTCTTAATAGACGGTGGAACAGTGGAGGTCTCCTCTTCCAGCATCTGCCCTTCCCTCGGCCCACTCCCAGGTTCCACACTCCAGCCTCCGACTGTATCTCCCACCAGACACACACTGCCTACTTCCTCCTGTTCAAGCCCAATTATATCTGAGGGCGGTCCTGACACTAGGTGACCTGGCTGACTCCTACCCAGGCTGACTCATGCCCAAGCTGTTTTTCGGCTTCTGCCTAAAAACCTAGTCTTGCTCCCCCTGGCTAACTAGAGGGGAGCGCTACAATTACAAAGATCAGAAGCCATCAGAGTCCCATTCAAAAAATACTTTAGTCCCTTTTCATCATGGCAAGCATAGATGCATGTTCTTTCTCTCCAATCTAAGCATTGGAAGTGTGATCTCTGTAACTTACAGTTGTGATGAGAGAGCGATAACTCCAATCTCAGTTGGATACCACAGTCAGTGACTCAATTGAGATGATATCTTGTAGATCTTGTGAGGTTTATTCCATAAACTGAGAGAATCTTACAACATCATAATGTGCCCTGCTTCATGAGACATGAGGCTTGCTGAAATGCATTACTGGGAAAAGGGGTGGGCTATCTATACAGCAAGACCTAAACCAGAGGAAAGGGAGGAGCAGAGACAAAATGTAGAGAACACTTAAAGGCATATGGCAGTCATGTGAAACATGACACTCCCCATCGAAATCTATGATTTCTATTATAATAAACTTTAGTCCAAGTCCAATATAAGAAATGGAGATTCTTTTCAGGAACATCTACAAAACAAGAGGGAAGGGAAGAACAAAGGAAAACAATGCAAACATTAGCATAATACTTGCAGATGTTGGTCTCGAAAGTCCAGGCTGAGACATGGAAATCCATATTCAGAGGGAAAGGCAGCAACATGCACTATTCTTTCTTACCTCCTTTTAAATCAAGCTGATGACTTGTCTTCCTCTTTGGGCAAAATAAGTACTAGTTCCTTTATAGGCCTGAGTAAAGGTGTGCAGAACCTTTTCATGGTGGATATAGCCAAGATGTGTCCTGAAATGCAGCAGTAGGTACTGCACGACTGACGCAGTCAGCAGGGTTGAGGCTAGTGGGAACATAGTGCCACTGTTCAGGTGTAGAGAACTTCCTTATGCATTCCACCCTGTTGCTGACATACACGTAGAACTGGCTTGTGCGATTGTGTATATATCCTAGTACTATTTTGCTGCCTGTATAAAAGTCAAAGGAGTCTGTTTCAAGTTCTATAAGTCCGAGCCTTGGAATAGTATGTGCAGATTTTGGTGTGAGCTTGGTCTTGCCCATGATAATTCCTACACCCACTTCACCGCTGGGATCAGTAGCTCGAAGATGAGCCACTGCAGCAATGGCTTCTTTGGAAGCATCGGAAAAGACATGAATCTCTCTTCTGGTGGCATTCTTTAAGGATGCTTGAGTGTAAGAGCTTGGTATCTGGAGTTGTTCTAATGCTTTTAGAGACTGTTTCCAGGATTCCCACCTTTGTTGTTTCTCCTTGGGTAAGGGGGTATCCCAGTCTGAGCTTTCAGAAGTAAGTTGTCTCAGCAGTATTTTACCCTGAATGGTGAGAGGTGTAATGAAACCTAACAGATCATAAATGCTGTTCACTGTAGACAAAACTCCTCGCTTTGTGAAGAGCTTGTCACAGACTGATGCTTGAAATGTGAATGTGTTTTGTTTAGCAAAGCAAAGCAAAGCAATCCAAGACTGCGTTGTGTACCAGAAAGGTTAGATCCTAGTTGGAATTTCTTCACACTGACAGCATGATCATCTGAAGGAAAGGCTATCATGACCTTGTCGCTGTTAGGGACGATTTTGTGAAGTCTGAAGTTTGCAGTGGCAAGCGTGTTCTGGGTTCTAGTAAGAAGGTCAATAGCTTCTTCTTCATTGGGCAGAGATTTGAGTCCATCGTCTACATAGAAATTCCTTTCGATGAACTGTCTTGCATCAGATCCAAATTCTTTCTCATCCTCTTAATCTGTTTTCCTCAGTCTATAAATTGCTACTGCAGGAGAAGGACTGTTACCGAAAACATGTACCTTCATTCGGTAGTTTATGACTTCATCGTTGACATTTTTATTGTGGTACCATCGGAACCTGAGGATGTTTCTGTAGTCTTCACGGATGATGAAACAGTGGAACATGTGCAGAATGTCAGCCATAACAGCAAATGGCTCTTGTCTGAAGTGAAGTAAAACTTCTATGAGCTTGTTGTTCAGATTAGGCCCAGTGAGAAGATTGTCATTGAGGGAGACTCCTTCAAGACGAGCACTTGAGTCAAAGACCACCCTAATCTGATCAGACTTGCAAGGATGGTAGACACCAAAGCATGGTAGGTACCAACATTCTTCTCCTTCCTTAAGAGGAGGTGCAGGCTCAGCATGATCTCTCTCAAACACCTTCTGCATAAAGTCCACAAAGTGCTTTTTCATCTCAGGCTTCTGGTTCAAACTGCTATTTAAAGAAACAAACCGTGATTCTGCATGTACCCTATTGTTTGGTAGTCTTTCTTGGGGTACGAAATGGTAGAGGTGCTACCCAACTGTTGGAATCATCTTGGTAGAACTCTTTACTCATGGTTTTCAAGAATTCCTTGTCTTCTATGGTAGCTGCCAACTCATTGTCTTTAGTGGTTACCTCGAACACTGTGCTGCCGATGTTGTCATCCCGGAGATTAAGCGTTCTTATTGACTTGTGATATACCGTTGTGCACCTTTTTCAAACAGTCTTTCTTTCACGATATATTTATGTGGTTGTTGTGCAGAACAAGTTGTTCGTCCATTTGACAGGACATGTGTTTTAAAGGAAGAGACTGAGTAGGACGTTCTGTCCTTGTCCTTTGTGTCCTTTGTGCACCCTTAGGATGTCTCGACCGAGTAACAGCAGGACATCGGCACGTTCATCAAGGGCTGGTATTTGGTTGGCTATGTGCTTTAAGTGAGAATGGTGAAAAGCAGCTTCAGGGAGTAGAGATCTCCTCTTTGGTGTTTGGAATATGGTTGCACTCAGTGATAGTGGGCAAAGATATTTCCACATTGTCATTCAGAGGAGTAACTACAAGACCACTGGCTCTCCTACCTAAGACTTCTGTAGTGCCGGAACAAGTGCTTAGGGTATAAGGCAGAGCATCTCCAGTTATGTTCAACAGTTCAAAAAACTGAGTTCTTGCAAGAGAACTGTTACTCTGATCATCCAGAATAGTATACAGTCTTATGACCTTTTCAGGTTGACCTTTGGGGTATACACGGACCAAGCATATCTTTGCACAGGATTTGTCACAGTATCCTTCTCCACAGACCTCTGTACATGTAGAGAACACTGGGGTGGTAGGTGCTGCTTGATCTGGGCACTCCCCGCTATGCTTTGCCTCAGGAAGAGTGTTTGTGAGCGTAGTAGAGTTGTGCAAATATTGATGAAGAGCTTGCACATGGTCATCACTGTCACTCTCTATACATTTGATGATCGCTTTAGAGTCCTTTGCAAAGTGTTCTATGGAGGCACAGCATTTATAGCAAGCCCCAAATTTCTGCAAAAGTTCCTTACGTTCTTGGAGGGTTTCCTTTCTGAAGCCGATACATTTCTTAAATGGATGTGGTTTGTTATGTATTGGACATTGGCAATTTGGGTCCTCAATTTTCTTGTTTTGATCAGTCTTTTCAAGAACTGTAGCAAGCGCAGGTAGAACTTTAGTTTTCACTAATGCTGGACCTCTATGGTTTCTGTGCGACATACAGTCATGGCCGAAATTGTTGGCACCCTTGATATTTTTCCTGAAAATCAAGTATTTCACACAAAAAAGGTATTGCATTAACACATGTTTTGCTATACACATGTTTATTCCCTTTGTATGTATTGGAACAAATATAAAACAGAGGCAGAAAAGCAAATATGACATAATGTCACACAAAACCCCAAAAATGGGCTGGACAAAAGTATTGGCACCCTTAACTTAATATTTGGTTGCACACCCTTTGGAAAACATAACTGAAATCAGTCGCTTCCTATAACCATCAATAAGCTTCTGACACCTCTCACCCGGAATTTTGGACCACTCTTCCTTTGCAAACAGCTCCAGGTCTCTCTTATTGGAAGGACACCTTTTCCCAACAGCAATTTTAAGATCTCTCCACAGGTGTTCAATGGGATTTAGATCTGGGCTCATTGCTGGCCACTTCAGAACTCTCCAGCGCTTCTTTGCCATCCATTTCTGAGTGCTTTTTGACGTATGTTTGGGGTCATTGTCCTGCTGGAAGACCCAGGATCTTGGACGCAAACCCAGCTTTCTGACACTGGGCCCTACAGTGCGACCCAAAATCCTTTGGTAATCCTCAGATTTCATGATGCCTTGCACACAGTCAAGGCACCCAGTGCCAGAGGCAGCAAAACAACCCCAAAACATCATTGAACCTCCACCATATTTTACCGTAGGTACTGTGTTTTGTTCTTTGTAGGCCTCATTCCGTTTTCGGTAAACAGTAGAATGATGTGCTTTACCGAAAAGCTCTATCTTGGTCTCATCTGTCCACAAGACGTTTTCCCAGAAGGCTTTTGGCTTACTCAAGTACATTTTGGCAAACTGTAGTCTTGCTTTTTTATGTCTCTGTGTCAGCAGTGGGGTCCTCCTGGGTCTCCTGCCATAGCGTTTCATTTCATTTAAATGTCGACGGATAGTTCGCGCTGACACTGATGCTCCCTGAGCCTGCAGGACAGCTTGAATGTCTTTGGAACATGTTTGGGGCTGCTTATCCACCATCCGGACTATTCTGCGTTGCAATCTTTCATCAATTTTCCTCATCCGTCCACGACCAGGGAGATTAGCTACAGTGCCATGGGTTGCAAACTTCTTGATAATGTTGCGCACTGTGGACAAAGGCAAATCTAGTTCTCTGGAGATGGACTTGTAACCTTGAGATTGTTGATATTTTGCCACAATTTTGGTTCTCAGGTCCTCAGACAGTTCTCGTCTCCTCTTTCTGTTGTCCATGCTTAGTGTGGCACAGACAGACACACAATGCAAAGGTTAAGTGAACGTCTCTCCTTTTTATCTGCTTTCAGGTGTGATTTCTATATTGCCCACACCTGTTACTTGCCCCAGGTGAGTTTACAGGAGCATCACATGCTTGTAACATTCTTATTTATCCGCAGTTGTGAAAGGGTGCCAATACTTTTGTCCAGCCCATTTTTGGAGGTTTGTGTGACATTATGTCGAATTTGCTTTCTTTCCTCCCTTTTTTTGTTTTGTCCCAATACACACAAAGGGAATAAACATGTGTATAGCAAAACATGTGTTAATGCAATACGTTTCGTGAGAAATACATGATTTCCTGGAGAAATATCAAGGGTGCCAACAATTTCGGCCATGACTGTACGTGTGTTTGTAGGTCTTGGAGAGAATGTACTGAGGTTATAGTCCCCATATGAGAAACTTGGGTCATTCTTAGTGTCTGCAATTCTTTTGATGAATTTGCAGAAGTAGGAAAAAGGAGGAAAAGCAACTCTCTGTTCTTCCTTATACTTTGATCCAAGTGCTGCCCATCTTTCTTGAATTCCATATGGCTTGAGAACAATAGATTTGATGCCATGAGAGGTGTCAAGGTAACTGAGACCAGGTAAGTTGATTTCAGCCTTAGCAAGTTGAAGCTCTAACAGAACATCGCTGAGTTCTTGAAACTTTAGATTGTCGCTAGCAGAAATCCTTGGAAAACTTTGCAACCTTTTGAATAAAGCTTCTTCAATGGCCTCTGGGCTGCCAACGGTATGTTCAAGTCTGCCCAAAGCAGCATTGAGCCCTGAAGCAGGGTTGTCAATATGAACTGCTTTGAGCCTCTTGATGCATTCAGTGGACTGGGGACTTAGCCATCTGATCTAATTCCTCTGTGGCATTGATGTCTAGGTCACTCATTGTGGCCTTAAAAGTGGATTTCCAGCCTCTGTAATTTTCAGGCTTATCATCAAACTTGGTGAGGCCTGTCCTAACAAGCTCTCTGCGGAGCATGTATTTAGCAAAACTGTGACACGTCCGTGTTTTCAGATTTTGGGTGCATAACTGCAGGTGGAACAGAGTTGGTTGTGATGGTTGTTAGACTTACGTGGAGTGATTTGGGAATATATGTTGCTGCTAAGGCATTCAATGCCGGAGCTGGCTTAAAGTCCATTGGCATGTTAGTTTGTGGAGTAGTGCATTTGCTAGAAGGTACTCTGTTGGTGCCAAATTAAGACGGGCAGTCTAGTAAATACATACCAGTGTCTGCGGCTAACTGAGATGCTGCAGTTTGATGTATTGGAAGATATAAGGGCTGTGACGGAGGCGGGATTGCTACCACCAATATGCGACGATCCCACGATCGCTGTCACCAATATGTGACAACCGCGGCGTTAGACCCCAGCCCTTCTCACTAAACTCGTGACCGAAGGACTAGCCAATCTAAAACCGCGATGTCACGTGCGTAACAATGCCACACCCAGCTGCACCCTGCACAACGATTTTCCAGCTAATTGGACCACGATCTATGTACCGGCAGCCTGAGCAATTGTTACTGGGTCAGGTTAATTACACAATTAACCCTTCACACTGCCACCACCTCCTTTTTGTACAGAGAAAGAGGAAACTCGGCGATATCCGCAATAACACTATAATGGTTGAGATAATCATCTGCATAATACGGTCACCGCAGACCGGTTATACAGAGGGTTAAACAAACACAGTAGTGTTCTCTTTAGAGGTAGGAATTCGTAAATTGCAATTAAGAGCTATAGAAACAGTTCAACACTTTCAGAAGGAAAGATTTATTACTGAAAAGTCAAAAGGGGTGCAATAAAATATTTACAGAACAAAGATGTAACCAATATATGTATAAATATACAGAGAACAGCACAGTAAAGAGATAACAGAAGGAGGTTAAAGGGTTAAAGTACTTGCCATTAAGCCTTGGATTTAAGCAGATCAAGTTGCAGAGCAGAAGGGTGCTTTGATCTCCCTCTGTTTCGATGGTCAACGGGAGAATTCTTCAACTTAGCTCTCTTAGGCATGACAGCCCATTTTGTAGTCCCCCAGCAGGGGGTGTCTCTAAAGCCAAGGACCAATGCCTCATTTAGGGAGCGGTGGTCTGGGCGGATACCTCAACTAGAGCCAAAATCTCTTATACTCATATTTTGGCTCATAACTTTCCATATGCATAAGTGACATTCCACCCGCGGGTAGATTATTATAGCAGACACGTCTGAGGATTGATTAGATATGAATTATGAAATTCTACACTGAATGGTTCACGAGATCTATTTTTCTGCTTCCCTATGTATTCGAGACAAGGCGAGTGACCTATCAAACTGCTCGCCTTCTCTTGGCCAATCTGATGGTATACCTAGTTTTTATGTAAATCTCTCATATTCCAAGATATGAGACATAGGGGAAAAATGGATTTTGAAAAGTGGTTATCTGGTTCGTGCTTCGCCGGAATGCCTTGAACTCCTGGGAAAGCTTGCCTTATCTTATACAAGGTGTTATATGGTACAGCTCGCCCAGACAGCCAGGCACCTAGCTCAAAAATGTTTTATAGCTCTGGGGTTCCCTGCTGTGCCCTAGCCTGCCTGTGACCCTTCCAACACACATATGTCCCTGTGGATTAACAAAGAGGAAAGGGGAAAAGTATGAGGGGAGAAAATGGAGATTCTTAACAAAATGGAAGCTGCGTCCTGCCTCTGGTGCACACGTTCACTACAAGGGCAAATCGTCTTGGGGTACAGTAGGTGCAGAGAAGTGACTTTGAGTACTTTGGCTGCTGTGACAGGGAGTTGACATTCTGAAGAGGTGTGTGAAGAATCTGAGACATAAGATACAACTGAGTGTTTGGAATTGTTGTCTCTTTTGTTTTTACTAGCAGCTTGTTCTAAGACCCTTAACCTTGTTAAGGCTGTGGCATGCTCGCACTGTTTTTCCAAAACTTCAATTTCTGCCTTTTGGTGTGTGGCTTCAGCGTCTTTCTCTGCTTTCTAATGTGCTGCCTGAGCCTCCGTTTCTGCTTTCTTATATGTGTCCTGAGCCTCTATTTCTGCCTTCTTATGTGCAGCCTGAGCCTCCATTTGTGCTACCTGAGCCTCCATTTCTGCTTTCTTATGTGCAGCTCGAGACTCCATTTCTGCAGCCTGAGCCTCCAATTCTGCTTTCTTTTGGGCAAAAGCTGCCTGAATTTTAGAAGATTCAGCATCAGCACAGGCTTTTATTAGTTGATGACTGAGTGTAGAAGACCTTGATTGTATGGATTTGGAAGATCTTGAGAAGCGTCTAGTAGACTCGGAGCGATAAGATCTGGATTCATGGAGCTGTGTTATTTTCACGTCTTTGTCTTTGTTTGCACCACTAAATTGTCTCTTTCAAGATTGAGCTCCTCAAAAACTCCTTAATTCTTCCAATTACTCTTGAGTGTTGTACCGCTTTAAGAGAGCAATATATTTAACACACAGTCTTTGATAATTCTCATAAGCAACATTCAATTGCTGGATAGCGCCCTCTAGTTGTATTGGCACATGAGATTGTTGGGAGAGAGCAGACCTGCATTTAACTGTATTAGACCACAAGTCATTGATATTAGAAAGCAATTCTAACTTATCAGCATTAAGATTCTTTTGCATTTTCCAGGATGGTTTTCTTAAACGTTTTTCTCTATAATTCAGGGTTTAAGTATTTTCTTATAATTCAAGGTTTAAGTCCTGCTCTGGATGAAGCTCTGATTGTGGTTGTGTATTAGTTTCCCCAGACTGTATATTACTTTCCTGAAACATCATGTTACTAAGGAGAGGGGTTGATAGAAAGTTTACAGAGAAATGTATCAGTTTTTATGTCGGTGAGCTGAGGTTTCCCAGGCAATGGTTGCAGAAAAGTTTTCTTTTACTTTCTTAGATTTCACAGACAAGCCATGTGCTAATGCATACAGATGCAGTATATAAACTTGCAGTTATAAGACATTCACATCAATTTGTCCTGACACCGATGAGTGTTATGCTGAGATATACTTGCAGACATGTAAAGGCTTGTGTAGAGATGGCTGCATTCTGCATTAGCTGTCCATATAACATCTCACTGTGCATTCAAAGCTAGTAAGGATCATATGAAGACATTTCACTGATCATTTGACTGATCTTTTAGCTGATCTTTTGGCTGATCCTATGCAGACATTTCATTGATCTTTTGAAGCTAGCAAGGATCCTATGAAAACATTTCATTGATCTTTTAACTGTTCTGTCTCTCCAATCTAAGCATTGAAAGTGTCATCTCTGTAACTTACAGTTGTAATGAGATAGCAATAACTCCAATCTCAGTTGGATACCACAGTCAGTGACTCAATCGAGATGATATCTTGTAGATCTTGTGAAGTTTATTCCATAAACTGAGAAAATCTTACAACAATGAACATCTGCTCTGCTTCATGAGACTTGCTGAAATGCATTACTGGGAAAAGGGGTGGGCTATCAAAACAGCAAGAACTAAACCAGAGGAAAGGGAGGAGCAGAGACGAAATATAGAGAACACTTAAAGCGGAGCTCCACCCAAAAGGGGAAGTTACGCTTTAAGGACTGCTCCCCATTAAGGATTGGCACCTTTGGGGGGCGGGGAGGAGTGGGTACCCGAATTTGACAGGTACCGGAAATGGAAGGTGTCCTCCCTCCTTCCCTCCCCGTAGTTTTCTGGGACATGTGACAGGTCCCAGAAAACTACAGGACCATTCATGAAGTGCAGTGCTACTCACGCATGCGCAGTGAGTACCCGGCTTTGAAGCCGCAAGCATTCACAGCTGGGTGCTCACACTGAAGATGCAGGCCTCCAGGATTTCAGGACGGCAGGTGAAACGGGCTGCGGGTGACATACCACGGGACCGAGGGACAGGTAAGTGGCTGTTCTTTAAAAGTCAGCAGCTACAGTTTTTGTAGATGCTGACTTTTATTTTTTGACAGCATGAGTGGAACTCCGCTTTAAAGGCATATGACAGTTGTGTGAAACTTAACAATGCATTTCATCCATTCAGCATATATATTAAATCCAATCTATATTATGTACCTAGGTAGCTTCCATGGTACTAGCATTTAACCAACACTTTAATTGATTGTGGTTGGGCAACTACATGGCTCCCTATGGGACACATATGCATTTTCAGCAGCTTTTTTTTTTGGAAAGGGTCAGGGACTTTTTTTGCCGCATCAGATTGCATTGTTGGTTCAATGGAACCACACCAAAAACTCAAAAGTAAGGTTTTTGATGTGTTTTGTGCATGTGTGTGTGTGGGGGGGGGGTGCCAAAAGGAAAGTATTGATATTATGACTTTGATGTGACTGTGAATGAGTGCAACTTTGGATGGGTGCAGCTCTGAGGCAACTTTGGATGGGTATGACTTCCAGCCGACTTTGGATGGGTGCGACTTTGAGGTGACTTTGAATGGGTGCAACTTTGAGACAACTTTTGGATGGGTGTAATTTTGAGGCAAATTGGATGGGTTTGACATCGAGGCGACTTTGGGTTGGTGCGACTTTGATGCAACTTTGGATGTGTGCAGCTTTGACGTGACCTTGGATCAGTGCGATTTTGATGCGACTTTGGATGGGCGTGGCTTTGATGTGACTTTACATGCGACGTTACACTTTCTGACACTCAAGTAGTATCAATGTTGCATCCATCCAAAGTCACATTATCTGTCAATCCACATCTGTGTATTGCCTTTATAAGAAAATTTTATGGCATTTCTGCTTTAAGGCCTCAGGGCCTGATTGCACACGGTAATGATGTTTGAGCATCTGCTTTTTTGGATGTAATTTCAGGCATTTGTTTTGCGCATATTCGATCATATTTGCCCATAATTATGTGCGTATTTGCGTGCACAATATATTCTTAGGGAAAATTAATGTGTATGCTTATATGCATATATTTGCACAAACACAGGGTAAATTACTGACCAAAATGCAGATTTTCCTTTCCTTTTTCTTTTTTAACTGAAGAATACACAGCACTTCTTTACGCGCCTGTGTGCAAAGGCACATTGTAAAGAATGGGCTACATTTTACCTTGGTAGAAAAAAAAGCTGTACTGAGCTTTTTCAAGCTGCAGTGTGCAAGAGGCCTAAGAGATAGTAGGGAGAGGAATTGGAGCAGGAAGTTGGTGTGATTAATAAAGATGGTAACCTGTCAGGGAAGGGGCAGCCTTAGGTCTGAGGGGGGCAGCCTCCAGACTTAATGCGGACTGGCTGAGGAAGATACATTCAGCAGTGAGGTGTGAATGGGATCAAGAACCTGGAGCAGCAGGGAGCAAAGAGGACAGTGTGAGTACAGCAGCACCCTCTGGGATCCACAAGGGGAAAGACTGCCAAACGTAGCAAGCATTCTAAGGACAGCGCTGGGCTCAGTCCTTTATCCTTGTCCCGGGAGATCTTCCGAGAAGCCAGGAGGGCTAGTAGTTTTTGCAGGCTGTGGAGTTGGGAGCATTTCTTCAGGGGGAGAGAAGACATCTCTGCATGTAGCCAGTGGTGTATTTATTTTTTGTGCTGCCCTAGGCAACTCAAAAACTGTGCGCCCCCCCCCCCCTTTCCCAGCGAGAGAGAGGTTGCATGGTGACAGTAGCAACTAGTGTGTAAAAGGTGGTGACAAAGAAGGGGTGTATACAGTGTATTATGGGGGGTGATGGGGGAGCCATAGCTGTACGAAGGGTGTGATGGGTGTAAGCAGGAATTGTGGAGTGTGATGGGTGGTGAGAGGTGCAGGAGGGTTGATGTGATTGGTGTATGCAGAGTATAGTAGGGTGGGATCTATGAGATATGCTGCCAGGGTATGTTGGGGTGTGATGGGTGTAATGGGGAGTGTTGGATGATGTCAGGTCTCTGCAGGGAGTGGATGGGTGCATGCAGGGTATGGTGGGATGTAAATTCCCTCCGACTCACAGACTGAACCCCCCCCAGAGTAATCTCCCTCCCCCCACAGAGACTGCCCCATATACACTGATCCCCCCCTTACAGACTGCCTTCATATACACTGATTCCCCCCCAATTGACTGCCTCCATATACACTGATTGACCCCCCAACAGACTGCCCCCATATACACTGATTTCCCCAACAGACTGCCCCCATATACACTGATTCCCCCCACAGACTGCCCCCATATACACTGATTCCCCTCACAGACTTTCCCCATATACACTAATCCCTCATCACAGACTACCCCCATATACACTGATCCCCCACAGACTGACCCCATATACACTGATTCCCCACCAAACACAGACTACCCCCATATACACTGATTCTCCCCTCCCCCTGCCCCCATATACAATGACACACACATGTCAGAGTATGACAGTGATCATCGTACATTTCCAGCCTTGTCTGTTTAGTTTCTCCGAATTTCTCACCTCACCTTCTGACCTCCCACCACTCCAGCAACCGCAGGACTGTACTCCGGATCTCCTTCTACCTCCTTTTCCTGGGTGGCAGCAGGTACTCTGGGAAGGCTCACCGCACTGACACACCAAGCCCAACATGTCCTCATCCTCACCTCACCTACCGACTTCCCATTGCTTCAGCAGCCGCACCATGTCCGCAGGACTGTACCGTGGATGTCCTTCTTCCTCCTTCTCCTCGGCGGTGGCCGGTATACTGGGAAGGCTCACCGCTCTGACACACTGAGCCCAACATTTCCCCATCTTCACGTGTGTCCCTTCTTCCAAGGGGCGGCACCGCCCGCATGAAAAATGCCGCCCTAGGCAAACACCTTGTTTGCCTTGCAGTAAATACGTCCCTGCATGTAGCTAAAAGAAGTAAAGCTGATTTTTGAGGGGCTGCTAGTTCCTCACCCATAAAGAGTAGCTGCTACTGATCCGCAACAACTAACTGCTTTTAGGAAAAGAGCAGTCCAGAATCTGCCTTTGTACATAGGACCAAAGTGTCCCCCTTCCATTGATTCAAGCCAAACTGGGCATCCTATAATCCCTATTTCCCTATCCAAGTTTATTTATCCTAATAAAACAACAAAACTGAGCCCATTCACTGGTCATTGTCTTTGGATGCAAGTCTGTGTGAGAAATACCCATTGCCTGGCTGTGCGGAAGAGAGACTCAGGAATACCCACTACACAGCGGCCCTCACGAGGGTAGCACTACAGGGGCTTAACCTCAGTGCAGGACCAAAAGATTGGTGGTGTGTAGTTTTGTTGTACCAGGACTCTGGACAGTTGTTTTGGCTGAAGAAAGCTATTTTTGATCATCTGTCTCTAAAATAAACCAACTGGTTGGTTTTACCAAACCAGCTGGCTGTTATTCCTGAGCTGCCTCAGATCACAAAAAACGTGTAAAGGGAAAAAAAGCCCTAGGAAAAAAAAGAGGGAACCCCTCGAAATATGTCATAGTAGAATAGTATGTCTTGGATACATAAACTACAAATAGCCCTCCACCTGCGAAGCAAGGAGGAAGCAGAGTAATCTTACCCCCTATTGTAAAAAAACTATAATTTATGAGCCAGTGAACCGCCTGGAGCCAATTAGGGAACGGGACCGACAATCTCAATATCCGCCTGCAAATGAAAGCTCTCAAAAGGTGCAGTCACTTGAGAATATAATGCATCATAGCCCCTCTACTTTCCCAACCGGTATTCAGCCTCCTCTCACCTGTCACTATGCTCCCTGAAAGAGTGTCCATCCATGTACCGCACCACACTACCACATTGGGTCCCAACACACAGGCCCATATATACCCCCACGGCACAGCCGAATGACCACCTCAACATACCCCTTGTGGAGGCTTGCAGAAAGGCTGGTAAAATAGGACAAGGGGTGGTGTACAGAAGGAGTGAATGATAATCATATTCTCATAAGAAAGTGTTGAAACTAAATGTATAATTTGAGTCTTGGGAGGAATGTGGCTTTAACCACTTGCCCTCCTGAGGATTTGCCCCCCTTCCTGACCAGGCCTCTTTTTGCTACTCGGCGCTTCACTAATTCAACTGATAATTGCGCGGTCATGCAATACTGCACCCAAACGAAATGTACATCCTTTTTTTCACACAAATAGAGCTTTCTTTCGGTGGTATTTGATCACCTGTGCGCTTTTTATTTTTCACGCTATAAACAAAACAAGACCGAAAATTTTGAAGAGAAACAATATTTTTTACTTTCAGCTATAAAAAATATATAGTAAACTCAAAGTTAGTTATAAATTTAGGCCAAAATGTATTCTGCTACATGTTTTTGGTAAAAAAGATCCCAATAAGTGTATATTGATTGCTTTGTGTGAAAGTTATAGCGCCTACAAACTATGGTATAGATACTGCAATTTACGCCATTTGTTTGCTATACAGCACTGCGCTAGTTTAACGGACAATTGCGTGGTCATGCAATACGGTACATAAATTAAATTTATGTCCTTTTTTTCACACAAATAGAGCTTTCTTTTGGTGGTATTTGATCACCTGTGCACTTTTTATTTTTGGCGCTATAAACTAAAAATATTTGAAGAAAATTTTTTTTTTTAAAAACTAAAATTTCGGCATAAATGGAGGCCAAAATGTATTCTGCTTCATGTTTTTGGTTAAAAAAATCACAGTAAGTGTATATTTATTGCTTTGTGTGAAAGTTATACCATCTACAAACTATGGTATAGGTAATGGAATTTACACAGCTTTTACTTTCTGACTGCCCATCACATTTCTTGAGGTGCTAAAATACCAGGATAATACCAACACCCTCAAATGACCCCTTTTTAGAAAGTAGACACCCTAAGATATCTGCTGAGAGGCATATTGAGTCCATGGAAGATTTTTTTTTTTTCCACAAGTTTCTGGAAAATGACACTTTTTTTTTTTTTTTTTTACACAAAGTTGTCATTTAAATGATTTATTTCTCGCACAAGCCATGGGTATATGTGGAATTACACCCCAAAATACACTCTGCTACTTCTACAGAGTATGGGGATACCGCATGTGTGAGACTTTTTGGGAACCTAGCCTGAAATCCAATGACCACTTTGAAAGCCCGAAGGTGCGTAACTTCCTCATTTCACTTCCTCAATACCTATCAGTTTCAAAGGCCCTGACATGCCAGGATAGCACCAACCCCCCCCCCCCCCAAATGACCCCTTTCTGGAAAGTAGACACCCCAAGGAAATTAAAAAGAGGCATGGTGAGTATTTTGCAGATCTCATTTTATCTCACAAGGTTTTGAAATAAAAACATATTTTTTCTATTCTGTTTTTTTTCTTCATTGTGGCAACAAATGAGATCTGCAAAATATTTACCATGCTTCTTATCAAATTCCTTGGGGTGTCGACTTTCCAAAAAGGGGTCATTTTCGGGGGTCAGGTGCTATCCTGGCATTTCAGGGCCTCCGAAACTGTGATAGGTTGTCTGGAAGTGTAATAAAGCCCTTTAAAAGCCTGAAGGTGCTTATTGGATTTTGGGGTCCTGTGCATGGCTAGACTGCCAAAACATCTCTCACATGTGGTACCCCCATACTCGGGAGAAGTAGCAGAATGTATTTTGGGGAGTAATTCCACATATACCCATGGTATGTGTGAGCAGTAAATCATTTAATTGACAATTTTGTGTAAAAAAAAAAAACCAAACAAATTTTTGTCATTTTCCAAAAACTTGTGGTAAAAAACAAATTCTTCTATTGCTTCAACATAGCTCTCAGCAAATAGTTTGAGGTGTCTACTTTCCAAAAAGGGGTCGCTTTGGGGGGTGGGGGCGTTTTTATGCCCAGCATTAGAAGCTTATGCCACACATCACTCACTCTTCTAACCACCTGAAGATCAAGCCTTTTCTGACACTTTTTGTTCCCATGAAAAAAATCTGTATTTTTTGCTAGGAAATTAATTTAAACCCCCAAACATATATTTTTTTTAAAGCAGACACCCTAGTGAATAAAATGGTGGGTACTACAATTTTTTATGGCACATAGTACTCGCGCAACGATTTTTCAAAAGCTATTTGTTTTTATAAAATACACTTTTTTTTTACTTTTAATGCACAAAAACACAATATATTGGCCAATTATTTCATAAGTTATAAAAGATGATGGTATGCCGAGTAAATAGATACCAAACATGACATGCTTTAAAACTGTGCATGCCCCATGCAATGGCGACAAACTGCATAAATTTTTAAAATCCATAGGAAACGCTTTAAAAGCTACCATTTTAGATTTACAGAGGAGGTCTAGTATTAGAATTACTGCCCTTGATCTGATGTTCACGGCGATACCTCACATGTATGGTGCAACCGCTGTTTACATACCGTCACAGGGTCAACGCTTGTGCACACAGGTGTGCGTGCATGGGAGGGGCAAGGTTTTTTTTGTTTTAAGCTATTTTGATTTTTTTTATCAAAAACACTGTACCTTTAATTTTTTTTCACTTTTAATGCTACCACAGGGAATGCAAATATCCCCTATAACTTCAATGGGCATTGTCGTATATTCTTTTTTGAGAAATCTGGGGTCTATCAGACTCTAGATATCTCCTCTGCCCTTACATTATCTAATCCAACCAAGATCAGTGTGATCAGATGCTTTCCCAATTTACAAATGGCGATGTTTATATCCTGCGAAACTGAAGTGATGAAATGCTCGTAGCTTCTGAATTCTTAGACTATAGAGATGATTGGCACCACTCTGGTCTCTACCAAATTAAAAAAGAAGAAAAAAGCGCCACTTACAAAAAACACCAAAGTGTCAGCAGCATATCCCACCCAAAATAAATTTTGGCAACAATAATCCAAATTAAAAGGTATGCGCTAATAACAAACTTATACAAAAGTGTATGTCATCATCCAAAAAACATTAGTGTTTTAAATAAATTAGAGTGTCCAAACATAAATTAGTGTCCAAAAAAAATATATATATCTTCAGTGACTTGAACCAATTGTGAGAAATCCACCACCAAAGGAGATTAAATGAACTCACCAGAGCTAATGGCTGGTCAGATTATAAACCAGCAACAGCGCTTGTGCTCTGGGAGCAATGAACCCGATGTCCAAATAGATATGGTGATGTTTCAGATACTTCCAGATAATAATCACAGCCAAACAACTTTGCAGCCCAAGCTCTTATGATGAACTTCTCCACTCTGTCTCATACCTCCATGAGAGCATGCAGTACACTCAGGGACAAAAAAGAGAACATAATGGTGCAATACGTTTTTTTCATTTATCTCTTTAATAAAAAAGGTATAAGGAAACTCACAAACAAGGTGTCCAACAGACACCAGCTTCAATCGCAAAAAAGGGTTGAGATAAAGTTAACGCTCACCGCAGATCTCTCCCATACAGCACAGACCAGCAAGGCTCTCTAACATCCACATCAAATAGGCTACGCCCAACCGGTTTCGTCACACCGACGTCATCAAGGGGCGGTCTCTGGTCTCTAATCAGCTCTATGGTCAGCTGGCAGAAACACCGGCTGCATTCTCAGGTTCCCCAGAAGGCTGTGGAAGGCAGCAGGGGAGGGGGGCATCAAATCCCGCTGCTTGTAAAAGTAATCCTGCAGCTAATTAGCCACTAGGATTGCTTTTACATGAAAGCTGATCGCCGGCTGAAAAAAAACGATACCAAGATGATGCCTGCAGCTGTAGGCATCATCCTGGTATAACCATGCAAAGTCCAGTGATGTACCAGTACGTCGCTGGTCCTTGTTGGGTGTATATGCGATGTTATCTTTTTTTCATTCAGTCCACAGGCTGCATACAAAAAAAAAAAAGAAGACATTTCTGCCAGAAAAAAATGTGTGGTATGCCCACCATTAGAATATTCCTCCCTGCATCCACCCACTTCTAATGGTAGGCACACATTAGGTCACACTTTGCCACATGTTCCAGTTTCAAGATTGTACAAATGTCTAAATAGTGGCATGCTTGAATAAAAATTGTCCACGTATAAGTGGTACCCCACATGGAAAAAGGATGACACCATTTCCCAAATTATCTTGCCACTACTCCCCACGTAGTCTGGGCATCCGGGGGGGCTCCACGTGACTATCTTTTCCCTTGTAAATCCGAAACTTATAAGTATAGCCTGTTGCCCTCTCGCAGGTCTTCTACATCTTGACCCCATGTCTGGCACGCTTGCTGAGGAGAAATTGTTTGAATGCAAGGCGGCCAGAAAAATTAATGAAGGACTCATCATCGCAGATGTTTTGCTGGGAAGTATAGACATCTGCAAATTTTTGGTTAAGGTGATTTGCGAGGGGCTGAATTTTGTGGAGCCAATCAAATTCAGGGTCACCTCGAGGACGACAGAGTGTATTGTCGTTGAAATGCATAAAACACATTATACTCTCATATCTATGCCTGGCCATGGCAGCAGAGAACACGGGCATATGATGAATTGGGTCTGCGGACCAATATAACCGCAATTCATTTCTTTTAGTAATGCCCATGCTGAGGGTTAGGCCCAAAAAAATGTAAATTCGGAATCCGTAGTTTCCATGTGACTGGTCTGGCAAGGTTTGAATTTGGGTTGGCGGCGATAAATTGTTGTGCATATAAATTGCTTTGATCCACAATCAACGCATACAGATATTCCGTGAAAAACAGCTCTAAAAATCAAGGAAAGTAGTTCAGTTTGCTATTTCTACCTTAATTCTGGGTTGGTCAGTGAATGGGGGAAGTACGGGTGCTGCAGAATTTGTGGGCTGTCAATCGGGATTTGCAAGTACATCCGGAAGGATACTCTGAGATCCAGGTATGACCAGAGATGTGTGGACTGACGCAGGGAACAGCAGGCTTCAGAAATGATGAAATAATAATAAAATGTATTAAGAGCACAAATATACAAAACGCACAGTAAACAAAAACCAAACCTTCAACTAATATCAATATATACAGGAACACAGGCGTAGTCAGGGCTGGAGAGGTGGAGTGGTCAGGCAGGCCGGGTCAGGAACAATCGGGCAGATAAGGTACAACAGGAGCAGGCAGGAGAATGGTCAGGAATAGCCAGGGTCAGTGCAGGCGGAGTTCTAGCAGAGTCAGAGTCAAGCAGGCAGAAGCCAGGATACAGGAAACCGGATAACAGGGCACATGGGAAAACACCAAGGCACTGATTGAAGGCCTGGTACTGCTTAAATACACCTCCTGCAATCAGCCTCAGGTGATGGCTTGATTGCAGGAGTGAGATCCTGGCTGCTGAAAGCACCCGCTGGCAAGCACTGGTACTGCAGCCCACACGGCAGGTGAGCCCATTCCTGACAGATACTAGGAGCTCTATGGGCCTGTGTGCGAATTCTTGGTGGCTGCGGGACAACACAAGAGGGTTAGGAGGGCCCTGATCCTGGGAGCTTACAATCTAAGACATATGTGAAAAGACCAAGATGTACTAGACCGCTGGTACTCGCCAGTTCACCAAAAGGTAGCGCGGCACTAGTACTGGCACTCTGCTGCATATGAGTGTCATCAAAATTTACCGGCAAGTGCTAACAGAGATCAGGCCTGATTCTGCAAACACTGCGGTTTTGTGTGCAATGTATCAAGTTACAGTGACCTACTAACACTGCACTTGCTGGGGGAGAAGGGGGGGTAAGCGTAGGGGCTAAACGCAGCTGCTGGCAGGTGCCGGGGCTGCGTTTTTGGGGATGCTATACTAATGTGAACGCTGGTATAGTGCTGATCTGATCAAACATATTGATCTGTTCAGACACTATACTATCAATGGAGGTTTATTGTACATGAGCGTCTTCCTGGCAGTCAAGGGGTTAAATGTGATGACTGGTGTACTGAAGGGCAATCTGATGCTATCTGGGAGAGGGTTTGAAAACCACGGGAGCGCAAATCATGTGTGTGTGTGTATGTATATATATATATATATATATATATATATATATATATGATTTTGCGTACCCATGCTGTCCTGTAGCAGTATTTCTGCTATAGGGCAGTCAGGAAGCGGATACAGAAGCGGTTTGTGTTACGTCGCTGCGTTACTTTAACTGACAAATGCGCGGTCATGCAACACTACACCCAAACTAAATTTACGCTCCTTTTTTTTACCACAACTTGAGCTTTCTTTCGGTGGTATTTGATCGCCTGTGCGTTTTTTATTTTTTGCGGTGATTGACACCTACGGCCGCGATCAGCGGTGTGGGTAGGGCGGTCACGCGCCTCACGTGCGCCCCCTACCTGTTTTGCAAAATTACGTTTTAAAATGTGATTTTGCACAGCGGTGCCGCCCTGTTGCCGTTTTTTATACAGTGGCTGGTCGGCAAGTGGTTGTAAAGGCTCAAGGTTTTTACCTTCATGCATTTGTGCATGAAGGTAAAAAGCCTTCTGTGTGCAGCAACCCCCTCAGCCCCCCCCCTTTAGTACTTACCTGAGCCTCATCACAACCCAGTGATATACAAGAGTCTTAGCTCTCCGGGACTCTCCCTCCTCACTGGCTGTGACAGCAATGGGAGCCATTGACTGTCAATCACAGCCAATGATCCAAAGAGGAGAGAGGAGGGCAGGAATGAGTCGCAACTCTGTGTGTAAATGGATACACGGAACAGCGGCCTGGGAGCGAGCCTGCTTGGGTGCCCCCATAGCAAGCTGCTTGCTCTGTGGGCACTTGGCAGGAGGAAGGGGCCAGGAGCACCAGCAGGGGACCGGAGAAGAGGAGTATTGGGGCTGCTCTGTGTAAAACCACTGCACAGAGCAGGTAAGTATGACTTATTTGTTTATTTTTTAATTGCATGTAATATTTACTTTAATTTGGTAAATCCACCTTGCTTCCCTTTACAGGATCCTTTTATCTAAGTGTCCCTCTGGGGTCCTCAAAAATCTAAAGCTGCAATTTTGATCACATTAGTGTTGTAATTGTGATGTGACCCCATATACTCCTTTCCTACAAGCATAAATAAATTACTATGTTTTTATGATCATTGATTCTACACCAGGAAGGGTGTTTTCTCTTATTGACATAAAAGACACCACACTCACAAAGCATCATTTGCACCTCTTTAGTCTGACAGGCCACAAAATGTTGTAGGGTATTTGTACTCGACCCTAGTAAGGTAGGTATACGATTTGTCAAAATCTTTTCTGCAGGTGGATTTTTGACAAATCGTATACCTACCTTACTAGAGTCTAGTACAAATAGCCTACAGCATTTTGTGGCCTGTCAGACTAAATAGGTGGTGTACATGATGCTTTGTTAGACCTCCTTCTATTGTCTTTTTTTTCCTGAAAATTATTCTTATTATACAGGATTTATACTGTATAGTGCCAACAGTTTGCGCAGTGCTTTACAAAATAAAGGTAAACATTACAGTTACAATACAAATTGGTACAAGAGGAAACTGAGGGCCCTGATCGTTAGCTTAATGAAAATGGCTTCTAGTGACCTGACTGCTTTTTTTTATACATGATCTCAGGATAATTATTTATATACTTATTAATGATAGGATCACTGGTCAAAAGATACCAAAGATACCAATATGCTTGGAGCACGACCACCACGCTTACTCCTAATGCAGTTGATCAGACACTATAGCTAGCTTCTGTGTTCTTCATCTAAAGCAGCTCCCTCTCCCATAAGGCAAGCAGGCTTACCATCCTACCGGAACTCGGTTGCCCCCAGAATTTATACACAATTCATCCCAGATTAAAATATGTCAAACCTCCTATTAAGATAGAACACGGTGCTACAGCTGTTACAGTTGTAATGTGCCAACCTCATTGTTGTGTGATAAGGCTTTTTATTTCTGAACAGAGGCATCTGATACTATACAGTATGTATTGTATTATATTGGGTAATATTGTAACACAGAATTCCCCATGATTTCGGAAGCCTAAAAGCGTACCTATCAAGAAACCACAAGGGTCTGAGTAAACTAATAGCAGTACGTTTTATAGAGAACAGACATTGGTAAGATTTTAGAACATGTGTAGAATCGCTGGAGGAAAGGTGAGAGGAAGTCTTTATTCCTATGCCATGACCTTAAAGGGTATTTCCACTTTTGCAGCCAAATTGGGGAAATACCTACATTTTATTTGTTACATGTCCTTATTCACATAGCATAAATTAAAAGTACCAGCTTACCTTTTAAGATGCTCTTTTCTGGAACTACCAGCAAGGAAAAA
Source organism: Staurois parvus (assembly GCF_062004578.1). Classification (NCBI taxonomy): domain Eukaryota; kingdom Metazoa; phylum Chordata; class Amphibia; order Anura; family Ranidae; genus Staurois; species Staurois parvus. The sequence continues at coordinate 710,394 of NW_028318925.1, forward strand.
TTCAGTTTAGTTCTCTTTGTTTTTGTGGGGCTGACAAGAATTATCTCTGTCTGTACTGTGAACACAGATGACACAATGGCCCTGATTCACTAAGACGTGAGTCTACTAGCAGATTCTGACCATTCAGGCAGACTCAATTAAATCAATCAAGACCTGTCAGTCTTCTGTGCGGCATCTAGCAATCTCATTAACCAACGTCTACTTTGCTATTAGTAAATGTGGTATCGCGTCTGGCACATTTTTAGGTGCAATACCGGATATATTCACTAGATGGCGCACAAGCGTGGGCTTTATTAGCATTGGCGTTTTCCTATTAGCAAAAGAGAATCTTTAGAATGTAATAAATAGTACACCTATTTTAGAATTGTTTTTTTTTTTTTTTGCTGTTTCTCCATTTACTAATGAATGTCATACATTCTATTTTCAAATGTTAAACATTTTCACACTTCTAGCTCAAATAATTTGAATACTTCTAATTTCCCAATATAATTAGATATCTTCATTCTCTGTAATCACGTAACTATTCTATGTTAAAGACAAGTGCAGCGCTATAAATGCATGTGATCAATAATGAACGCATGTAAAAACCAAAAAGTGCAAAGAATTGCAATAATGATGTAAAATGGTAAATGGTGCTAAAATAAGTTCATATAATCATTCCTGAATAATGGAATGTCCTTCGTGTGAGAGTACCAACTCAGAGAGTGCCTATGAATGGCACGTGTGGTCTCTCCGTGATGGACAGTAGTGCATGAACTCGTGAAAGGTAAACCACCCTTGGGACTGGTCTACACTCACCAGAACAAAAGTATTAATGTGCATGGGTTATACACATCACACATCTGGGGGTGCAGCGGTATGCTGGCAGCTATGGGTTAGTCATCCAGCTCCATCCATCCATCAGGGTGGGTGCCCAAATGATTCTGGGGAGGAATTAGCTCAGCCACAGGAGCCAGAAAGGTGCTTAATAGTGTAGTACACTTTCACAAGGGTGGATGACCTTTCACGAGTTCATGCACTACTGTTCGTGGTTATATTTATCTTTTGTAATACCATTTTAGTAGTCTATATCATTTGACCAGCGCTCGCTTTATCATTTTTAAACAATGTAACTATTCTACATTATAGCTCAAACTGTGTCTCTCACAGTGGTTTAGTGGTTAGAGCTCAGAATTTACAGCACTTGGGTCATGGGTTCTAATCCCAGTCATGGCTACATCCCAAAAAATGGTGATCAATTTTCTGGGTTGTGTCAGTGCCAGGAATATTGATCAATCAATTATGATTTTGCCTAATGACTAGAAATGGGATGAATGTTACCTGCGTACTGTTCTTCTGTCAATTAGGAAATGTGCAAGTTTCATGCTGTGTATATTTCATTGTAACTTTTTTCTCTTCTTTTAAATCTGTCTCGTTATACAACCTGACCCCCTCCCCCACCCCATCATCACCTGTCCCATATGCAAATCTATGGATCACCGCCCCACTCTTTTTAACTATTTACTGATCAAGCGAATGTGTCTCATTTTCTATCAGCTACAGCTCAGATCTCACATTATTATACGATTGCTGATTGTATATCACCACTAGTCTGATTGAATTCACAATCCCTGGTCAGTCCCGTTCCCTTACCTCTAATAATCTTTAGGACCAGTTCACACTACATGTGTTTCAGTTGCTTTTTCAGCATCACAAATGCACAGAAAGAAGGTTATATGGTTGTCAATGTCATTGTTCACATCAGCGCTTACATTTTTAGTGCATTGCAGGTGCTGTAAACAAAGTTGACCACGCTGCATTGTTTCTGCACAGAACTGTACTGGAACACATTGAAATGTCCTTGAATGTACTAAACCACACACGTCCCTAATTAAATTGAATAAAAAGAAAGTAGAAAAAACTAACTGGAAGGGATACAAAAATGCAATGCAACGTGTCCAAAACGCATCCAAAATGTACTGGAACACACTAAACATGCATGCAAAAAGATGCAAAAGAGCATGCAAAAACGCATCAGGAACACATCTAGACTGTTTCTGTAGTGTGAACTGGCCCTTAGGACTTGTTCACATCATTGGTGGTGCAGAAACGCATGCAAGAACACACAGCAAAGAAATGCAATGCCCTTTGCAGATGTGCACGGTTAGGTGCAACACACTTTTAAAATAATATGCCTGCAGTATTTTTGCATGTTCCCACACATTAGGCAGGCCATTGAAATTAACCAGCTGAGGAAAAAAAAAAAAGTAAAAAATGCCCCATTCACACAGGTCCTCTGGCCTGTACAGCATAAATGAGTGGGTTGTTTATGTGGCTAGAGCCACCTGTTACACTATGGGGACACAACAGCTGTATGAACACAGGTTTTAATCTGACAGGTGTGATGGCGTGGGGAAGTGGCCCTGAATGGTCACTGTGTTCAGGGCTGTACACCTGCACCCTTATGCTTGTCAAATTATGACCTGCAGCAATTCCATAGTGTAACATAGGTTGCCTGCAAACGGCGATAGCCACAAAAACCAACCACTGATTCCCACTCTACAGGCCACAGCACCCATGAGCCCCAAAACCTCAATTACACACACAGCTTTATTTATGAACTCAGTACAGTTTTATCATTTAGATTTCACAGGAATATGGTTGGGATTATGTCCATTAATAATGTTTTTAGTGTATTTTTACCATAAATATAATTTGGATATTTTCTCTGGCGGTGGGGGGCTGTCAGATATGCTGTACGGGGCCCCATGATATCTAACAGTGGCCCTGGGTGTATGCTTGTGTCTGTGCCACCTGTATAGGTAGGAAGAACCTTGAACTTCTGCTATGTACCTCAATGGATCTAGGAATTGGACATGTTTTCAACTGAAAATACAACAATTCTTAGTAATGTTTCCCCAGCAAATGAGGATCAGCTCCTCGGTGGAGAACAGCGATCTTGCCATGTCCAGATGTGGTCTGGAATTCCACAAAAGAACAATTCACAAAACTAAAAAATAGACTTGCAAATTACCACTAAACTCTCCTAACTACACTCCCATCCACTCACACTTCCGGGTGTGTGCAAACGTCCTTCCGCAAACGTCATGACGTATTTCTGGTATGACAGCTGCTCTAGCGCCTCCTCCAACAGCCGTCTTGGCGTTTATTTGTGCATCATAGCAATTTTTACATGCGGCTCCATTGTGTATATGACATTCGCAAATACATGTTTACAGTTCTATTGTAGATTTTGCATTGGTGAATGTATGCTTGCAGCTATACTGTGTGTATATGACATTGGCGAATATATATTTGCCAGTAAAGGCCCAAAGTCAACATAGATTGGGGGCCCAATTTATTACTGTTAAGAGGATTGTAGAAAAAGAATAGCTAGCTGCACATTGAACATGAATATAAAAAGGATCCCCCTGCGCTCCACAGAACCTTGTAACCAAAAGTTAGCTGCTATCACCTATTCTTTATACCTTAAGAAATGTGCAAACAAATTATATATATTGTGATGAAGCGCTCAACTTATATATAAAGTGTAAATACCTCCTTCCAAAATTATTATAAAATAATCAAAATACACAGAAACTTAATTGTCATCAATCTATACAAGATAACTAGTGCAAAATCCCCACACACAAAATTATAGGCCCCCTAGTGGTAAATTGTGATAATCAACTAATAACACTTTAACTGTGCGAAGTGATACATATATCCAATTATATAAGAAAACAATTCAAAATCAATTCAGAAAACTTGTGATGCCACACTGTGCAAAATAATAAAAGTGTTCAATACACAGTGGTTATAACTTCACTCCATGCTGCAATTGTGCTCTTCGTGATACTCTGATGTGACTCCCCTGACTTTAGCCAAAGTGCCCCCTCACCTTCCACATTCGACCCTTGCGGGTCACAAAGCTTTAAATATATAATATCTCTGCCGGGTTGTTCATACTCCACTGACTCCACCGACTCAATTAAGATCCTCCTCCAAGCAATGAATTCCTCTCAGATCACTTCCCTCACAATATGGACTCAAACACAGGGCGTATATGCAAGAAAAAGACAGACCTCCATAGTGCAACACTGTTTTAATGCACTTAAAGATAGAAAACAAATAGCACTCACATATCCTCCAACAGAGAGAAGCAGTTTCCCATGTGCTATGGGTATACTCAGGTGTACAAAGATGGCGTCCGAACCCGGAACCGGAAGTACGTCACCCCTATAACCGGAAATACGTCGACGCGTTACGCCACGATCACGTGGCTTCTTCAGGATGCCGCATTTGATGACAGAACTTCCTTTTAAACTCTTAGGATAATTTACAAGGGGCATGTATTACCTCCATTTTCTTGGAGCCCGATATACATAGGACGGCCATGTGCCGCCACCACTTCCCCTGGTTTCCCATTATACCTTCTCTGCTATTCCTAAACTGATTATATTCACTTCCTAATTATAAAAATACTTTATTAAACAAATCAAATTCATTTTAAAATATTAAAAATATATTTAAATAAATTAATATATATTCTATAATAAATATATATATATATATATATATATATATATATAGATAAATATATAAATGACAAAGGGATTAATAGATATATGTATAGAAATAAATCAAACATATCTACAGAAAATACCTCCGCTCCCACATAGAAAATATATTAAACCTACCCCACTTAATAAAATTAATTAAATATATTGCAATTATAATAAAACATATTAATTATAAAATTTGAAGAAATATTAATTGTAGGTTAATTAACAACTGATTCCACATAATTTAATAAATTTAATAAAACATAATCTAATGGAGAACTCCTGTGTAGCACCCATACCACATGTTTACATAAATAAAATCATATATATTCTTTAAACCACCAATTTATACATTAAACATTTTTTAAAATTAAACCAAGCAGTATTAAAAATCATTAATGAAGCAATTGAGGTCAAATTCAATATTTAAACCTCTAGGTGTCAGCGTTTGCATAAGAAAAATCCATTTTGACTCAGCCTGACTTATTGTTCTCACCTTGTGGCTCCCTCTCCAATGTTTTTTATATCGTTCCACCCCCCAGAATCTCAATCCCGAGGGGTCATTCCCATGATGGCTGGCGAAATGTTTGGAGACACTATGTTTTGGGTTACCCTTTTGTATATTTTTCACATGTTCTCTCAATCTAACCCACAAAGCTCTTTTAGTGCGTCCCACATACTGCAGACCACAGTTACACTCTAGAACGTAGACAACCCCTTCAGTTTTACACGTAATAAAATCTTTGATCTCAAATGACCTCCCATTGCTATTAGATGCAAACGCATTCCTTTTTTGATTCTGCCCTTTTGTAGCTTTGCAGGCACTGCATTTTTTACAAGGAAAAAAACCTGTAACACTAAACAGGGTATTTTCTCTATTCACCCTAGGTGGATCCAATACATTCCTCATTATTTTATTCCTCAATGTAGGAGCTCCTCTGTAGATAAACTTGGGCTGTTCTGGCAATATGTTACTTTAATTTATTCATGCCTATTTGAAATCCACGATTTAACTTCTTATTCGGAATCTGTAAATTCTCTAAATCTTTATTAACCATTTTTTTAAAAACTTCCACTTGATTATTACTACTTATCTGAGGATTAAAAACAGATTTATTCTTCAATGAGGTATGGGTAAATCTATCATTAAAATTCTTAAAAGTACTATCTTTGGCTCTTGTGAGCCCTTAAAAATATTTCTTCAAATTCAATTTCCTGATATATTTTTGCGTATCTATATATGTACTGAACTTATCCATATTCTTAGGGGGCGCAAATTTTAAACCTTTGTCAAGGACCATGATCTCTTCTCTTGAAAGGGAAGTCCCACTAATATTAAAGATCCCTTCCCATACTGATCTCTTTTCCTTTTGTTTTTTACTTCCTCTGCAGCCCCTTCTCTTCCTGGGCTTTTCTGTTTCCCTGGTATTGGACTCTTCTCTCCTTTGCCCCTCTCTAAAAAATCTCTACTAGGATAATAATTTAAAGGTTCAAACCTATTCTGAGTTGAGACAGGACCCTGATTCTCATACCTAGGTGGATACCAATCCCCATTCCTAGGGCTTCTCTCATAGTACGGTTGATAATTCATCCTTTGTTGTGGATAATAATTTCTCGGTTGTTGATAATCTGACCTAGATTGATTAGATCTATACGGTTGGTAATATGGTCTCCCTCTTTTACCTCTCCCTGATGGTCCATTATAAGATCCTTCTCTCTTCACAGGTCTCCACCCATTATTGGGAGTAGGATAAGATTGTGTATTATATTGCTGGTTCTCATTATAGGGACCATTCTTTGGTTCCTTATATGTCACATGTAGAGTAGGAGCTTTATTCATCACTACAGATTTAACTGGTGTGGAATTAGTGGATCCTATATCAGGATTAGGGGCTGAGGATTGCCACTTAAACACTGAATTTTTTGAAAAATCATTGACATCCCTGTGATATTTTTTCATTTTCCTAAATTTCACCTCCGTGTCAACTTTTTCAAGGTCTTTACTTAATCTTTTCATCAAATTAACCATTTGCGGGGTATCTTTAAATGGTTCTATTTGTTTCCTTATATCCTCTATTTGCATCTCTAAGTTCCTCATTTTTTTCTGTTTTCTTTTAAGCAAAAATTGCACTAGTTCTAAACCCTTTTCATTAAAAAAGCAAAACCATTCTTCCACAGAATCTGTATCTGTGAGCCCATCACTAATGGGAACACCCCATCTTAATCTCCTGGGAACCAACCTATCTTTTAGGTATTTTTCATGAGTGGCCATATCCCACCATGTAGTAACTTTTTTCTCCATTAGATGGCCCAATTTCCTAAAGAGAGTATCCAAATCTCTATTTTTACTAATTCCATCTTTATTAAATACATCTTCTAAATTGATGGTCCTATTTTCTAGAAACCCAAAAACATCCATGTTTGCTGCAGGAGGTAAATTGTTATTATTAGTACTAAAACGTATTTTAAGGATGTTGATAAGAATGGATACATTCCGATAGAGAGCTGTCATTTTCCCCCTTGGTTACTTAACATCCCAAAGGGCCAGTTCATTAGGTTGAAAAGGAACTGTACATATAAAGATGATTATGATACTCAGGCCATGATTTTAGAAAAAAGATTTGTATCTAAAGGGTATTTGGTGTCGGATCTTGAGAAAAATAAATTGGAGGTGGCTAATATAGATAGAGAGAGACTTATTGCAAATAAAGTTAAAAATGGAGATAAGGAGATGGTTGATCAAGTAGCGGTCATTCTGGATTTCAATTTACAATATAAAAAGATCCAAAATATTTTTAAGAAACATTGGCCAATTTTAAAGATGGACCCCTTACTAGGTAACATATTGCCAGAACAGCCCAAGTTTATCTACAGAGGAGCTCCTACATTGAGGAATAAAATAATGAGGAATGTATTGGATCCACCTAGGGTGAATAGAGAAAATACCCTGTTTAGTGTTACAGGTTTTTTTCCTTGTAAAAAATGCAGTGCCTGCAAAGCTACAAAAGGGCAGAATCAAAAAAGGAATGCGTTTGTATCTAATAGCAATGGGAGGTCATTTGAGATCAAAGATTTTATTACGTGTAAAACTGAAGGGGTTGTCTACGTTCTAGAGTGTAACTGTGGTCTGCAGTATGTGGGACGCACTAAAAGAGCTTTGTGGGTTAGATTGAGAGAACATGTGAAAAATATACAAAAGGGTAACCCAAAACATAGTGTCTCCAAACATTTCGCCAGCCATCATGGGAATGACCCCTCGGGATTGAGATTCTGGGGGGTGGAACGATATAAAAAACATTGGAGAGGGAGCCACAAGGTGAGAACAATAAGTCAGGCTGAGTCGAAATGGATTTTTCTTATGCAAACGCTGACACCTAGAGGTTTAAATATTGAATTTGACCTCAATTGCTTCATTAATGATTTTTAATACTGCTTGGTTTATTTTAAAAAATGTTTAATGTATAAATTGGTGGTTTAAAGAATATATATGATTTTATTTATGTAAACATGTGGTATGGGTGCTACACAGGAGTTCTCCATTAGATTATGTTTTATTAAATTTATTAAATTATGTGGAATCAGTTGTTAATTAACCTACAATTAATATTTCTTCAAATTTTATAATTAATATGTTTTATTATAATTGCAATATATTTAATTAATTTTATTAAGTGGGGTAGGTTTAATATATTTTCTATGTGGGAGCGGAGGTATTTTCTGTAGATATGTGTGATTTATTTCTATACATATATCTATTAATCCCTTTGTCATTTATATATTTATCTATATATATATATATATATATATATATATATATATATATTATAGAATATATATTAATTTATTTAAATATATTTTTAATATTTTAAAATGAATTTGATTTGTTTAATAAAGTATTTTTATAAAGTAAATTATAAAATTAGGAAGTGAATATAATCAGTTTAGGAATAGCAGAGAAGGTATAATGGGAAACCAGGGGAAGTGGTGGCGGCACATGGCCGTCCTATGTATATCGGGCTCCAAGAAAATGGAGGTAATACATGCCCCTTGTAAATTATCCTAAGAGTTTAAAAGGAAGTTCTGTCATCAAATGCGGCATCCTGAAGAAGCCACGTGATCGTGGCGCAACGTGTCGACGTATTTCCGGTCATAGGGGTGACGTACTTCCGGTTCCGGGTTCGGACGCCATCTTTGTACACCTGAGTATACCCATAGCACATGGGAAACTGCTTCTCTCTGTTGGAGGATATGTGAGTGCTATTTGTTTTCTATCTTTAAGTGCATTAAAACAGTGTTGCACTATGGAGGTCTGTCTTTTTCTTGCATATACGCCCTGTGTTTGAGTCCATATTGTGAGGGAAGTGATCTGAGAGGAATTCATTGCTTGGAGGAGGATCTTAATTGAGTCGGTGGAGTCAGTGGAGTATGAACAACCCGGCAGAGATATTATATATTTAAAGCTTTGTGACCCGCAATGGTCGAATGTGGAAGGTGAGGGGGCACTTTGGCTAAAGTCAGGGGAGTCACATCAGAGTATCACGAAGAGCACAATTGCAGCATGGAGTGAAGTTATAACCACTGTGTATTGAACACTTTTATTATTTTGCACAGTGTGGCATCACAAGTTTTCTGAATTGATTTTGAATTGTTTTCTTATATAATTGGATATATGTATCACTTCGCACAGTTAAAGTGTTATTAGTTGATTATCACAATTTACCACTAGGGGGCCTATAATTTTGTGTGTGGGGATTTTGCACTAGTTATCTTGTATAGATTGATGACAATTAAGTTTCTGTGTATTTTGATTATTTTATAATAATTTTGGAAGGAGGTATTTTACACTTTATATATAAGTTGAGCGCTTCATCACAATATATATAATTTGTTTGCACATTGAACATGACCTATTCATTGGTACATAACATGGTCTTGTCATGCAAAAGGGGGCTTTTGGTTTGTTATTTTGGACATACTTGAACATGTGCGCTCTAACAAGGAAGATTTGGGCATATTATATAGCTAGCAAAAATAAGTGTTATGGGTGCTAGTACATTTCAGATACTTATATAGCACTGTCAATTTACGCAGCACTTTACATATAAATGTGGTAAATTCACATCAGTCCCTAACCCTCAAGGGGCATACTAAGAGCCCTAACTTACATTCATACATATACTAGGGCCAATTTTGACAGGATCCAATTAACCTACCAGCATGTCTTTAGAGTGTGGGAGGATACCGGAGTACCCGGAGGAAACAGGCACAGGGAGAACATGCAAACTCCAGGCAGGAGGTGCCATGGCTGGGATTCGAACCAACGACCCTAGTACTGCCAGGTGGAAGTAGTGGAAGACGAGGTGGAAGACGAGCAAGCGCCCCCCCCCTCCTGAACCATACCAGGCCACATGCCCTCAACATGGGGGGGTGCTTTGGGGCAGGGGGGGCTCCCCCCCAAAGCACCTTGTCCCCATGTCGATGAGGACAAGGGCCTCTTCCCCACAACCCTGGCCGGTGGTTGTGGGGGTCTGCTTGCGGGGGGCTTATCAGAATCTGGAAGCCCCCTTTAATAAGGGGGCCCCCAGATCCCGCCCCCCCCCCCACATGAAGGAGTCTGCGGTACATGGTTCCGCTAATCCTTCACAAAAAAACAAAGTGTAGTGTAAAAAAAACACAGTACAGGGTCTTTGACAAGTCCTTTATTAAAACAATGTCCCCCGAAGTAGATCCAACGTCAATCACGGTGGCAGCGGGAACCCGAAAAAAGAAAAGAAAAAAAAGGTTCCGCTCCCGTTGGAAGCTTCCAGCCTTGTGAAGAAAAGGCTAGCTGACATTTCTTATATAGGTATGGGGCGGGGCCAGCCGGGGACATCATCCCTGCCCCTTACCTATTTAAGAATTGTCAGCCTGTCTCTCCACTGAGGCTATCTAGCTGAATGCAGGAAACAGTCTGACATTTCTTATATAGCTATGGGGCGGGGCCAGCCGGGGACATCATCCGAGTGACCCCGCCCCATGTCACATGCTTGCTGTTCCTGGCTGGCCCCGCCCCATAGCTATATAAGAAATGTCAGACTGTCTCCTGCATTCAGCTAGATAGCCTCAGTGGAGAGACAGGCTGACAATTCCTAAATAGGTAAGGGGCGGGGATGATGTCCCCAGCTGGCCCCGCCCCATACCTATATAAGAAATGTCAGCTAGCCAGGGTTTTTATGTGAATGAGTCGCGGGACCGTGTACCGCAGACTCATTCACGTAGGGAGGGGGGCCGGGATCTGGGGGCCCCCTTGTTAAAGGGGGCTTCCAGATTCTGATAAGCCCCCCGCCCGCAGACCCCCACAACCACCGGCCAGGGTTGTGGGGAAGAGGCCCTTGTCCTCATCGACATGGGGACAAGGTGCTTTGGGGGGGGGAGCCCCCCTGCCCCAAAGCACCCCCCCCATGTTGAGGGCATGTGGCCTGGTATGGTGCAGGAGGGGGGGGGCGCTCGCTCGTCCCCCCCCCTTTCCTGACCTGCCGGGCTGCATGCTCGGATAAGGGTCTGGTATGGATATTGAGGGGGACCCACGCTGTTTTTTTTTTTTTTAATTTCAGCGTGGCGTTCCCCCTTAATATCCATACCAGACCTGAAGGGTTTGGTATGGAAGAGAGGGGGGACCCACGTTGTTGTTTTTTTTTTTTTTGGTTTATTGCGGACCTTTATTTTTACATTCAGCTGTCAAAGTAAATATTATCTCGACCTTCGAAGTAAGTAAAATCATTACAGAAATAATTATAAAGGATAAGAAACAAAAATAGAATCACTAGAACTAAGGAAATCAAATTAGATTACATGAAGATATGCTTAGTGCTGTTTATTAAACACATTAGACGCGACCGAGTGCCGGCTGTCAGAGGAATCCACAGTGAGATTTACTATTGGGCAGTGGCTAAAAAGCAAACGCCCATGGCAGACACCTAAAATGTGTTCTGCACAGGCGCATTTATATATCCAAAGACACTGCACGGGCATCTAGATTTTTACTGTGTCGATTTCCTTGAAAAAAACGATTTTAACACATTCTTAATTTGTTTGGAAATAGCAGATATTGTTTAAAGTGAAGTCCTGATATTTGGCAAAGCAAATTTCTAAGTGAACATGTCTCTGCAGTGATTTTTCATGGTGTTAGACGTGCTTCTTAGCAAGTCTGCTTTGTGAGTCTGATTCCGGGCGTGTGTCTTTTTGTAAATTCGATTGGGCATCTGCTTATGGGCGCTGCTCAATAGTAAATCTCATTGCGGGGTAAAAATAGACGGTCTCCCATAAAAATTGGGCGTTTGCCCACGAATATGCGCCCACGCCCAATAGTAAATCAGGGCCAATGTTTCGTGTGACAAAACGCGTTCGTGAGTGATCCAGTAGTGACGTTATCATGCACGCCACCATCATGTGTCCGGACCACGTGACCGCAACTGCGTCATCTGTTGCAGGCTGGTGAGATGCCACTGTGTGTGTTGGAAGCAGTGTACCAAGTGCTGCAGGCTGGAAACGATTTTAATTACAAAAGGCTTTATATTTGCTTACATAATGTGAGTGCGGTTTTTAAGGGGGAATTTGTTTGAATAAAATTTCTGAAACGTTATTATGCTATTGAGAGTGTTTTCTATCTATTCACATGTGGCTTATGCTTACCATGATGGAGATTATTGAGATCATTTGATGAATGAGTATTAACGATATGCTGCTGAATTACCGTATTTTTCGCCGTATAAGACGCACCTGACCATAAGACGCACCTAGGTTTTAGAGGCAGAAAACAGGAAAAAAAAATTCTGAACTAATGGACTGCAGACACAGTACAGGAGATGACCAGAGACTGCGGACAGCACAGGGATGACCAGAGACTGCGGACAGCACAGGGATGACCAGCGACTGCGGACAGTACAGATGACTGCTGACCTTTGGGGAGGTGGGGAGCGGGTACCTGAATTTGACAGGTACCCGCTCTTACTTCCGCAGAGTTTTTGTTTGATCTTACCTGTTCCTCGATCCAGCCACGCGCTGTCTTCCCGGCTTCTGTAATGGCGCTCAGCATGACAGCCGGGTGCCCAGTGCGCATGAGCGAGAAGCACTTGCGCTTTATGATTGGTCCGGCGGCTTCTGGGATCTGTCATGTGTCCCAGGTACCGCCTTACCATTCACAAAAAGCACCGCTTCTTGCGCATGCGTACTTGGCACCCGGCTGTCATGCCCAGTGCCCACACTACAGAAGCCGGGAAGACAGCACGCCGCTGGATAGAGGAACAGGTAAGGTCCCGCTGCAGAGCTGAGCGGCCGGCCCGATATTCTGACACGGCCACGGTGGAAATACCGGACCGGCCGCTCCATATTCGCTCCATAAGACGCACTGACATTTCCCCCCCAGTTTTGGGGAAGAAAAAGTGCGTCTTATACTGCGAAAAATACGGTACCTCACATCCATTGATATACAAAGTTATGCTGGTTTTCACCAGTATCTGGTGAGTTTGCACTTTGATGGGGTGTTGAGCACTGGAGTATTCACGTTGGTGGAGGATTGATAATTTTGTGAAAGATTCCATATCTTCATTGAAGGAAGATCATATAATATGTATATGGACTTTATTTGATGGACTTTACATAGGATCTGATATTAATTTGATATTCACAATTTTTTTGGTACACAATTTCACTTTATTTGGTGGTTGTTTTTCATCCTAATTTTATTATATTTATTTTATTTATTTATTTATTTTATAGTTAATATTTGAGAGCGCTGTTTTTGTGGTTTTTTCACATATATTTATTATTTCTATTGCTGTATAATAGCAGCTCTAATTGAATCAACTATTGTGATTACTACATTCATGATGCATGATGATATAGGCTTCAGGATATATTGATTTTATATTGTTTTTTTCCTCTGGCCTATATAATTTATTTATTTTAATATGTACTTGAAACATATTAAACTTATATATAAGCAACACAAAACAAAGTGCCTGATAAAGATAGTGACTGATCATAAAAGGTACAGCCTATGGGCTGTAAATCCTAAACATAAACTGTGATCTCACAGGAATCAAGAATAAGTGAAATAAATGTGGTCAAGATGAAAGTGAATAAGCTCCAGTAATCATACCACTGAATAAGTGAAATGATCTCAATAAGATCCAAAAAATAATATAAATGTGCAAAAATAGTCCAAATCCGACTATTATATAATAGTGCCCAGAAATATAGACCAGTAGTATCAAACAAAAAGCCCTGATGAAGTCACGTGACTAATGTGACGCAACGCGGTGACATACGTCCGGTTTGGATGCCATTTTGCTACACCCATGTACTACACCCAGAAACATGAGGTTTGCTGTTTCAATGCTCTGAACAAGATTATGAGAATGTGAGTGTATATATATTGAAGATTTGGGTTTATATTTCTTCATTAAATAAACAGTATTATGCTATGGAAGCTCTTTATTGTGTCTTAATGAGATAACTAGCCATATCTTGCCTGGAGAGGGTTGTATTACCTGTCCATGAGGGGGAGACCACTGTGGAGAGGAGTCTCTTACATTGAGGTTCATGTGTAGTGATCCAAAGCGTTTTGACCCCTAGCGAGTCGAGACATGGAGGTGAGCACGTAATACAGCCATCTGTGGATATGTGTCATTACCCACATTCACAAGTGTTTTTGGAAGATTAGGTGTTTTAAAACACCATTTTGGACTTTTTCTATTTGCATTTAAGGAACATGCGTTGTTCCTGAATATTCATTATATTCACGTTTGAGATAGTTTAAGCACCATCACGCATTCGTTTTTGTGTTTGTTATTGTTGCACACCGGTTTTGCATTTTTTTGCTTATTTGTTTTTCATTTGTATGTGTACACATGCGTTTTTTCTGATTTTTTGTTTGATACTACTGGTCCCAATCGGACTATTTTTATTTATATTATCACTTAGACCCTATCAGGGTCATTTCTGGGCACTATTATATAATAGTCGGATTTGGACTATTTTTGCACATTTATATAATTTTTTGGATCTTATTGAGATCATTTCACTTATTCAGTAGTGTGATTACTGGAGCTTATTCACTTTCATCTTGACCACATTTATTTCACTTATTCTTGATTCCTGTGAGATCACAGTTTATGTTTAGGATTTACAGCCCATAGGCTGTACCTTTTATGATCAGTCACTATCTTTATGAGTCACTTTGTTTTGTGTTGCTTGTATATACGTTTATATGTTTCATGTACATTTATACCTTATGAGTTTTGTTTGGTGCTACATCATTTTTTCCATATAAATGGTGTTTGTGTGCACTAAAATTCATTTAAGTCCACCTGTCCGTTTTTCAGGTGGACTCAATTGGAACCATAATTCTCCGCTAGGAAGCAGTGGGTGTAAACTGACATGTGTCATGCACATCTAGTGGCTATGTATGCATATTTGACAATTGGGGATTTTTTTTTTTCGACATCTTCTTTCTCTAAAAGTCATGTGCAAACCCAAAAAGTACTTAATTATGTTAATGGCCAGTGTATTGCGAGAGCTTAAATTGGTGGCCAGTGGGAGAAGGGCCTTTTTACAGTGGTGGTCAAATGGGAGAAGAAAGCCTCTTACATTGGTGGTCAGTGGGAGAAAGCATGATCTTTGCATTGGTGGTCAGTGGAAGGGTGCTCCTACTGATCACCCTTAGATTGGTGGTCGGTGGTAAAAAGGTTGCCCCCTACATTGGTGATAAATAGAGAAAAGCATTTCCCTTACATTGGCTGTCAGCGAGGAGAATGCAGCATTCTACTTACTAACTACAGATGCCCCTTACATTTTGGTCAGTGGGAAGAACTGCCCAAGTGCTGATAATAATAAAGCATAGATCTGGATTCCATAGTAGTTCTACAGAAAAACACATTCATATTAACTAACTGCATAAGTAGTTAGTATTGTAATCCATTATTTTTCTTTCTAGTGTTCTGTGACCTGTGGCAATGGAACCCAAGAAAGACAAGTTCTTTGTGGCTCAAGCGACAATACAGCAATGAACTGTAGTAGTGAAAAACCAGAAAGCACACGAATTTGTAGACTACCATCGTGTTCTAGTAAGTCATAACCTTTTCAGTTTTCATTTATTTCAAGCATTGATTATGAGGAGAATGTGGATTTCTGATTGATGAACCCCATTTTAAGCAGTCTTTATGCATGAGGTACCTGTAGCACTATAACCTTGTTTAAATGTACTTCTTTTCTCTTGACGCATAACTTAGATTGTCCTTCTGCACCAAATGTTTATTACATGGTCATATTCTTAGAAGCACCAGTTTTTCTTCACACATACTAAGACTAATTTGCTTCATTCAAGCCTCAGTACGTGGTCAAATTAAAGTTGAACTCAAGGATACTTCCCTCTGCCAGTATCAATAAAAATGAATAGTTCTTTTTTTTCTCTCATTTACATGCTGAGAAAGAAGTCTGAAAAGGGAAGGGATACCCAGCTGCTGGGATGGGGGATCAGGCAGGTTCCCACATCATATCCATGTTACATCAGGACATTATTCTTCCCAGCGGATGGGATTGTGGGTGTTGCCAGGTGTTTTAGGTTTACTCCACACTCTCTACATAGAAGAAAACTACAGAGGGGAACTTACATGATCAGTGGCCATGGGGAAGCAGTGGGGAAAGCAACTGTCAGTCGTATGAATGGGAAAATAGAGTGAGGGAAAGGGGAAGATGTGAAAGAAAAATTATTAAAAAACTGCTGCAAAAAATTAAAAAGGAACTACACTTTGGATAGCTGGCGCACATCTCCTTTTGCATCTTGCCTTGTCACAACACTGAAAGGCCCATCTTTGTTCTGAAAACAAGCACTTCCTCTTTTGATGACTGCAATTCTGAAATGATCTGGAATTGGTATATCCCAGACAGACTGACCATTCGGGCTCTCGGGCACTGCCCGAGGGCCCAGGGTCACTAGAGGGCCACATGAGAGGCTCAGTCCGTCCTCTGGATATGCCGCTGCTGAAAGGAGGAAAAAAGGAAGTGTTGCAACGGGGCAGTGCCACGGCAGGCACTTTGGACACCTCTCCTCGGAATTTCCTCAGAGGGTTGGGTCCCAGATCCCTGCCACAGGACGGGCGGCCAGAGAAGAGAGCGGAGTCATCGTTGTGCTGACCTGCCCTGTATCCTGCAGCAGGTCAGTGTGTAATCCCCCAACCCTGGTGACACTGACAGCACTGCAGATTTAACCACCTCTTGCCTGCCATATAAGGAAATGACAGGCGGGCGGTGGTTCTCTTGTTCTAGGAAGACATCATATGACGTACTCCAACAATCGGTGGTGCACTGTGTTCCTCGGACACAGCGCATCACTGATCAGCGGAAAGAGCCGAAGACGTCGGCTCGGTCATGTGATCAGCTGTGTCCAATCACAGCTGATCACATGTAAATAACGAAATTCCAGTTATTGCCATTCCTCTCCTTACCAGCTGTCATGTAATCAGCATTCCTCAGAGGGGACATCTACACTGATCATCAGGGCACTGATCAGTGCCCTGATGATCAGTGTAGCCCCATCAGTGCCACCTGTCTGTGTCCATTAATGTCACCTGTCAAGTGTCTGTCAATGCCACCTGTCAGTGCCAATCAATGCATATCAATGCCAAATATCATTGCTAATCAATGCCAAATATCAGTGCCAATCAATGCCACCTAACAGTGCCAGTCAGTGCTGCCTATCAGTGCCATATATGAATAATGCCTTTCAGTGCCCATCAGTGATGTCTGCCAATGCCCATCAGTGCCACCTACCAGTGCGTCCTCATCAGTGCCCATCAGTGCCACCTATCAATGCCCATCAGTGCCGCCTTATCAGTGCCCATCACTGCAGCCTCATTAGTGCACATCAGTGAAGGAGACAAATTACTCATTTACAAAATTTTATAACAGAAACCAAGGAAAAAACTTTTTTTTCAAAATTTTCAGTTGTTTTTTGGTTAGTTTAGCAAAAAATAAAAACCCAGAGGGGATTAACCACTTGCCTACCAGGCACTTATACCCCCTTATTTACCAGGCCAATTTTCAGCTTTCAGCGCTGCCGCACTTTGATTGACAATTGCGCGGTCATGCAACATTGTACCCATATGAAATTTTGATCATTTTTTTCTCACAAATAGAGCTTTCTTTTGGTGGTATTTAATCGCCACTGGGCGCTTTACTTTTTGCGCTATAAATAAAAAAATTGCAAAAAATTTGGAAAAAAAAAAAGTTTCTTTGTTTCTATTATAAAATTTTTCAAACAGGTATTTTTTCTCCTTCACTGATGTGCGTTGATGAGGCAGCACTGATGAGCACTGATAGGCGGCACTGATGGGCACTGATAGGCGGCACTGATGGGCACTAAAAGGCAGCACTAAAGGGCACTGATAGGCAGTACTAATGAGGTGGCACGGATAGGCGGCACTGATAGACAGCACTAATGAGGTGTCATGGATAGGTGGCACTAATATGCAGCACTGATAGGTGACACTGATGATGGGTACTGATAGACGGCACTGACTGGCATCACTGCTGGGCACTGACTGGCGGCACTGACTGGCACAACCCCTGGGCACTGACTGGTGGCACTGACTGGCAGCACTGCTGGGCTGCACTGGTGGGTGGCACTGGTGGGCAGCACATGTGGGTGGCACTGGTGGGCACAGGTGGGTGGCACTGCTGGGCACAGGTAAGTGGCACTTCTGGGCACAGGTGTGTGACACTGCAGAGTGGCACAGGTGGGTGCACTGCTGGACACACGTGGGTGCACTGCTGGGCACAGGTGGGTGATCTGCTGGGCACAGGTGGGCGGAGCTAGTGGGCGCACTGCTGGGCACAGGTGGGCGGAACTTGCGGGTGGCACTGCTGGGCACCGATCATCAGGGCACTGATCATCAGTGCCCTGATGATCGGTGCCGATCCCCGCTCTGACAACTGCCGGTTCTCGGCAGTACTTTCCTCACGATCTGACAGCGTGTCTGCGTGTCTGATCAGCGTGTCATTGGACACCGCTGATCACGTGGTAAAAGGCCGCTGTGATTGGCCTTTTACCACATCACGTGATCAGCTGTGTCCGTAGGAGATCGCCGGGAGATCAGGAGAGTAGGAGATCACCCGGAGATCGCCGGGTGCGCGCCCCCTGGGGCGCGCAGGAGAGCGCGTTCTGGGAGGACGTCATATGACGTCCACTCAAAACTGGCCGGCCGCAGTTTAGCTGTCATTCGGCTATCTGCGGTCGGCAACTAGTTAAATACCACCAAAAAAAGCTCTATCTGTCTCCAAAAAATGATAAAAATTTCATACGGGACAGTGTTGCATGACACCGCAATTGTCATTCAAAGTGTGACAGCGCTGAAAGCTGAACACTGGCATGGGCAGGAAGGGGGTATAAGTGCCTGGTAGGCAGGGGGTTAAATAGTAGTCTTCTATTCTATGTTCCGTATATAAAACAATGATATCTGTACACTGAGTGGCACCCATATATAAGGAAAAGCACTCGGTGTACAGATATCCGTGATATATACAGTGGCTTGAAAAAGTCTTCCTCACGACTGAAATGTCCCCTATTTTGTCATGTGACAATGTATTTATTGGGATTGGATGTGATAGACACATCCAATCCCAAGTGGCACATAATTGTGAAGTGGAAGGAAAATGAGAAATGGTTCCAACATTTGTGACCAATAAATCTGTGAAAAGTGTGGCGGCATTTATATTCAGCCCCCTGGAGTCAGACCGGGATGGCAGGGTCTACCCTCCTCTTCACCGTGTATGGGACCGCCTCCCACCGCCCATCCAACTTTCCAGACGGCCGCTTGGCCTTGACTATCACTCGATCACCCGGGGCATACCCCTCCTTCTGCACTGGTCTTGGATTGGGGTATACCACTTGTCTAAGGTGCTCCCCCACAACCTTGTGGATCGTTCTCAGCCAGCAGCGGTACTCTTGCGTCCATGCGGTATTATTTCTTGGTGGTGGCTCCATCGGATCGGGCATGTGGAGATCTTCAGTCTCCCATCCGGCTCTCCCAAACATGAGCATATATGGGGAGTATCCGGTGGTACTGTGTACCCTGTTATTAGGCCCACATCAGTTCAGGTAGGTATTCAGGCCACCGAGCTTTTTGGCGGTTCTCCAGAGTCCGCAGCATCTGGAGCAAGGTGCGGTTAAACCGCTCGCATGACCAGTTTCCCTGGGGGTGATACGGGGTGGTGCGGGAACGTTCGATCCCATACAGTTGGTACAACTCATTCATTAGCGTACCCTGAGAACATGCCCCCTGGTCCGAATGTATTCTCTGTGGACACCCGAACACCTGTATAAAGTGTTTGCAGACCGCTTCAGTGGCCGACTCTGCCGTCTGGTCTCTGGTGGGTACAGCCACCGCATACTTTGTGAAATGATCTGTCATGACTAGACAGTACGAGTGTCCCGAGGTAGAATACCCAATCTGTACATAATCGATCATAAGGAGCTCTAGGGGTGCTGATGTCCGGATGGCCTGGACAGGAGCCCACTGTTCAGTACTCTTACTCAGCCCGAAGGGCCGACACTTAAGACATGCCTCGGCCACCATGTCTGCCAAATCTGGACAGTACACGAGCCACTTGAACGTTTTATCGCTCCCAAAATGGGCACCCCTCTCATGGGCTTCCCGGGCGGCCTCCCAATGACATGGGGATGACAATCTGTCGCCGGTACTGCAACTCTG
Source organism: Staurois parvus (assembly GCF_062004578.1). NCBI lineage: Eukaryota > Metazoa > Chordata > Amphibia > Anura > Ranidae > Staurois > Staurois parvus. The sequence continues at coordinate 730,687 of NW_028318925.1, forward strand.
ACTGCAAGTTAATGGTCCGACACAGGAGGCCCTGGGTAACAGTTAGCTTATCCCACTGCCTCAACAACTTTTGGCCCTCGGGAGTCAGACGAGCCCGCTCTTCTGACCGAGGCCAGATCTTGGTCCTGACCCATTCTTTCACTTTTAACAGGTCCTGGCAGCTATCCTGGACCCTCTCCCAATCAGCCAACGTCTTTCCCATCACCATTGACATCCCGGACGCCACCCCACTTGAATGTGCCACGTCCTGGAACATGGGTAATCGACCAAGGTCAGGAGTTTCAGTGTTCTCTAGCTTCTCATCGGCACTCTGAGCCGACAACCCTACAGGGACTCGGGAGAGTGCGTCAGCATTGCCGTTCTCCCTACCTGACCGGAACTTGATGCTGTATTGGTACTTAGAAAGGCAAGCCAACCACCTCTGCTCAAACACACTGAGTTTGGCATTTTCCAGATGTGCTAACTGGTTGTTGTCCATCATCACGGTCACCTCTGCACCGGTCAGGTACTCCGCTAACTTTGCGGTCATGGCCCACTCCAGTGCCAGTAGTTCCAATTTAAAGGAGCTATAGTTGTCAGGGTTGCACTCTGACTCCCTCAGAGCCCGGCTGCCGTCCATCCTGGACTTGGGATAACACAGCCCCCAGACCATGTAGACTTCCGTCAGTGTACAGCAGGAATGGGGTGTCGAACCGCGCATAAGCCAGAATCGGGGCACTAATCAGCGCCCCCTTCACTGCTTCAAAGGCCCCTTGTTGCCGGGGTCCCCACTCGATGGGACGATTCTTCGGGCCCCCTGCAGTGCCCCTTAATAACTCGTTTAACGTGCCCACCAAATGAGCAAACTTGGGTATAAACCTCCTGTAGTAGCCGGCCAGTCCAATGAACGCCCACACCTCTTGTAGTGTACTCGGCTGGGGCCACTTCTGGACAGCCTCCACCTTGTCGGGGGATGGCTTTACCAAATGTCCCAAATACTCTATCTGCTGTCGGAACAGTTGGCACTTCTTGGGCTTGATTTTGAGCCCATGGTCTCGCAGCCGTCCTAAGACCTGTCGCAGTTTCTGGAGGTGATCCTTAAAAGAGGCCCCAAACACTACTACGTCGTCCAGGTATATCAATACCAACTCGATGTTGAGATCTCCCAGACAGTGCTCCATCAACCGCTGGAATGTTCCCAGGGCATTGGACAGGCCGAATGGCATCCGGTTGAACACGTAGAGACCCATAGGTAGGATGAAGGCTGTCTTCGCTTTGTCCTTCTTGGCCATCGGTACCTGCCAGTACCCACTGGCCAGGTCAAGAGTCGAGAAGAACTTCGCATGACTCAGGACGGACAACGACTCCGTGGAAGGGAGTATGCATCCCGGACGGTCTGGGCATTCAGCTTCCGATAATCCATGCAGAAATGGAGACTCCCATCTTTCTTCTGCACCAAGACTACTGGAGCAGCCCAAGGACTTTGACTTTCCTGGATCACCTGGTTTTCCAACATGCTGGCCACCATATCTGTCAGGGCAGGAGCGATGGAATGGGCAGGCAGGCCTATGGTAAGGTCACGCAGCGACTGACGACAGCCACTACCCGCAGGCCAGAGTCCCTCAGGATGCGGAGTCTAAGCCCCAGGCCGCCCTTCACCAGGGCCCCTGATAGTGGGGATGGACTTGACCCAGCCTGAGACCAGGTCGCGGCCCCCGAATAACCCCAGCTGCGGTAACGACTGACGCCAATGGTGTACAGCTGGTGGGAGCTAGATGGGAAACCGTGTAGCGTAGTCACAGGCCGGGTCTATAACAACGGAGCAGACAGTACAAGACGGTAGGCAAAGAATACTGAGGTCACAGGCCGGGTTCAGCAATGGGAGGTCAGGAAAAGGGTTACAGCAGAGAATAGTCTTGTCCAAGCTGAGTCGGTTACCAGGAGAGCAATGAGAACAAAACAAGAGCTTGCTGCAAGGGAACATACAGGACACAAATGCAAAGAGCAAGTGCAGACAACAGGCTTAAATGTGATCAACCACGCCCCTCTGGGGGATGGACCGCAGAGACCTGAAAGCATAAAAGGCTCCCACCATGCTTTGCAGAAACCTAAGATGGATGCCAGCACATGGAGCAGCATAACCTCTGGGGAAAGGTAGGACCTTGACAGTACCTCCTCCTCAAGGGCCCCTCCCCCTCCGTGGCTCAACAAAAGGCTTCTGAGGAAAGCAGGCATGAAAAGCGCGGAGGAGGGCAGGAGCATGAACATCCGCGGAAGGAACCCAGGAACGCTCCTCGGGACCATAACCGCGCCAATGAACCAGGAACTGCACCCAACCGCGCACCAATCGGGAGTCCAGAATCCGGCTCACCTCATATTCCTCATGACCATCAACCCGGATGGGACGGGGCCGAGGCAGAGAGGTAGTGAATCGATTACAGACCAGAGGCTTCAACAGGGATACATGGAAGACATTAGAGATACACATCCCAGGAGGAAGGGCAAGGGCATAGGCAACCGGATTCACCTTGCGGAGGATGCAAAAAGGACCAACAAAACGGGGTGCCAGTTTGGGTGCGGGCACCCGCCCGAAGATTGAGGTTGCGGATAGACAACCACACCCGATCTCCGACCTGGTATGAAGGAGCGGGCAGCCGTCTGCGATCAGCCTGGAACTTCTGGCGCTGTGCTGAGTCCTTCAAGGACTTCTGGATCTGCCCCCATGAAGAACGCAGGGCAGCAAGATGGGTATCCACAGCCGGAATGTCCTGTGGTGAGAACCTCTCAGGCAATACCGCAGGTTGGAACCCATAGTTGGCCATGAAGGGAGACATCCCGGAGGAGGAGTTGACAGCCAAGTTCCTGGCAAATTCTGCCCATGGCAGGAGATCGGCCCAATCGTCCTGATGGTCCGAGACATAGCAGCGAAGGAATTGTTCCAGGGCCTGGTTGGAACGCTCCGCAGCCCCATTGGACTGTGGTTGGTAGGCCGAAGAGAAGGAGAGCCTGATACCCAACTGGGAGCAGAAGGCGCGCCAGAACCTGGACACGAACTGACTCCCACGATCCGAGACAATCACCCTGGGCAGCCCATGCAGGCGAAAAATCTCCCTGGCAAAAACCGTGGCCAGTTCTTGCGCAGTTGGTAATTTCTTGAGCGGAACACAATAGCACATTTTGGAAAAACGATCAATGACCATGAGAATGACCGTATGGCCCCGAGACACAGGGAGGTCTACAATAAAATCCATGCCAAGGTGTGTGTCAGGAATTGACTTGCCAGTAATGGTGGGACTCACCTGCCTTGTGGGCTGCAGTACCAGGACTGGCCAGCGGGTGCTCTCAGCAATCAGAGACTCAACCCTGCAGTCAGCCAAAACACCGGAGGCTGATCACAGGTGTATTTAAGGGATGGCCAGACCTGCAGTCTGTGCCTTGGTGTGTGTTTTTCTATGGGCCCCTGTATCTTGTTACCTGGATCCCTGTTCCTGTTCCTGTCTGACTGATTCGTTGCTGACCCTGCCTGATCCGGACCTCTGCTGACTTCTCCTGTTTGATCCCTGGCTTGTGACCCCGACCATTCTCTGCCTGACCCCCTGTACCTACCTGCCCGTTAGTTGCTGTACCCGGCTCGTGACCTGACTACTCTCTGCCTGCTCCTCCTGTTCCTACCTGCCCGATTGTTATTGACCCGGCTTGCCTGACGACGCTTGCATTGTATGTATTGTTATCTGTGGGTGGTTTGGTTTGGTTCGTTTGCACTGTGTTATGTTTTAGTATTGCACTGCGTTTATGTATTAGTGTTATTAAATTATATTGTTTATAACATATCTGAAGCCTGTGTTTCCCTGCGTCAGTTCACATACCTCTGGTCCTACCCTGGAGCTCTGACATTACACCAAGGCCAATCCTGACCAGAAGTGGCTGCACAGGGAAGCCATCTTGGCTTGTTGCTGGGAAGGATGGATATTGATGAGGTTGTGTATTTGTCGCTGCTGGTTTTTGATGACAGAGAATATGCTTATCAGACTCTGAGGGAGTATACCTGGGATCAACTGCTAGAATGTATACGGATTGCTCATGTTCTAATAGATCAGGGCACAGAGTTCTCTGAGGTGCAACCTTTGATTCAGGTTTGTGTAGAGTTGGCTTCATCTGGTACCCCCGAAAGCAGGAATGACTTTTTGCCACCATTTAGTGCAGACCAGGTAGAGTCCCTGGTATGGTTATTAGAGGATGATGTGGATTGCTTCTTGGAGCATTATGCTGCATGTTCACCACAGGTATTAAGGGATTGTATAAACGCAGTGCAGTCTTTGACCAGACAGGCTTTGTGTAAGCTGAGCTTTGTTCAATCCATACTGCAGACATGGTCAGACTTGTTGCACCCAGCCTCAGTCAGATGTTGTACATCATTCCTCCGCTCAAGGCACTCTTCCTGCATCCCCGACAGCACCCCCCAGTGACTGCCCAGTATACTCCGCTAACTACCACATATCAGTCCTCTGTCCCACTCGCTGCACCTATCCTTTCTTTAACCCTGTAAAGAAGTCCTCTGTAGCAACTGCTCCCTCCTCTGTTCCATCCTCCAGCTCTCCTCTGTCCTCAGCTGCTCCATTCGTTTGCACACCTGAGTTTACTTGCAGTGCTCCAGTAGTTAAAACCAGAAAAAAGCGAAAATTCTTTCCAACCAGTACCATCCTGCCAGTATCCAAACCGGTGAGCCTGCCGTCTGAGAACCTGCCTTCTGTGGTTCAGCCTGGTGCCTCGGCACCCGCACTTCAGCCTGATGTCTCTACCCTGCCTGATGTCTGTACCCAGCCTGATGAACTGATCCAGCCTGATGATCCTATCACACCTGATGACCCAGTGCCCACTGTCATACCTGGTGACCCGATGCCCGTTGTCGAGCCAGACGATCCAATGCCTGATGACCCAGTGCCCGCTGTCATGCCTGGTGACCCGATGCCCGCTGTCGAGCCAGACGATCCAGCGCCAGATGACCCGGTGCCTGCTGTCGAGCCAGATGATCCGGTACCTGATGACCCGGTGCCCGCTATCGTGCCAATTGACTCAGAGCCCACTGTCGTGCCTGGTGACTCGGTGCCCACTGCCTTGCCAGATGACGCGGTGCCCGCTGTCGAGCCAAATGACCTGATGCCTGGTGGCCTGATGCCCGCTGTCGAGCCAGACGATCCAATGTCTGACCCAGTGCCCGCGGTCATGCCAGTTGACTCAGAACCCACTGTCGTGCCTGGTGACTCGGTGCCCACTGCCTTGCCAGATGACGCGGTGCCCACTGGCGAGCCAAATGACCTGGTGACCCGATGCCCGCTGTCGTGCCTGATGACCCGGTGCCCGCCGCTCCGCCTGGGGACCCAGTGCCCGACGCCCCTCCTGGGGGCCCGCCGCTCCGCCTGGGGGCCCGGCGCCCGCCGCTCCTCCTGGGGGCCCTGTGCCCGCTGCTCCTCCTGGGGGCCCTGCGCCCGCCGCTCCTCCTGGGGGCCCTGCGCCCGCCGCTCCTCCTGGGGGCCCTGCGCCCGCCGCTCCTCCTGGGGGCCCTGCGCCCGCCGCTCCGCCTGGGGGCCCTGCGCCTGCCGCTCCGCCTGGGGGCCCTGTGCCTGCTGCTCCTCCTGGGGGCCCTGTGCCTCTGCCCGGAGTCCAGCCCGATGTGCCTCTGCCCGGAGTCCAGCCCGATGTGCCTCTGCCCAGAGTCCAGCCCGATGTGCCTCTGCCCGGAGTCCAGCCCGATGTGCCTCTGCCCGGAGTCCAGCCCGATGTGCCTCTGCCCGGAGTCCAGCCCGATGTGCCTCTGCCCGGAGTCCAGCCCGATGTGCCTCTGCCCGGAGTCCAGCCCGATGTGCCTCTGCCCGGAGTCCAGCCCGATGTGCCTCTGCCCGGAGCCCAGCCCGATGAGCCTCTGCCCGGAGCCCAGCCCGATGAGCCTCTGCCCGGAGCCCAGCCCTATGAGCCTCTGCCCGGAGCCCAGCCCGATGAGCCTCTGCCCGGAGCCCAGCCCGATGAGCCTCTGCCCGGAGCCCAGCCCGATGAGCCTCTGCCCGGAGCCCAGCCCGATGAGCCTCTGCCCGGAGCCCAGCCCGATGTGCCAATCTTTGATATCCCGCCAGTTACCAGACCCGGGCGGTGGAACATTTTGCCCAGCTAGGACTGTTTGGAGCGTCCTGAGGCTGCTCCTTGAGGGGGGGTACTGTCAGGAATGGACTTGCCAGTAATGGTGGGTCTCACCTGCCTTGTGGGCTGCAGTACCAGGGCTGGCCAGCGGGTGCTCTCAGCAATCAGAGACTCAACCCTGCTCAGACAAAACACCTGAGGCTGATCACAGGTGTATTTAAGGGATGGCCAGACCTGCAGTCTGTGCCTTGGTATGTGTTTTTCTATGGGCCCCTGTATCTTGTTACCTGCATCCCTGTTCCTGTCTGACTGATTCGTTGCTGACCCTGCCTGATCCGGACCTCTGCTGACTTCTCCTGTTTGATCCCTGGCTTGTGACCCCGACCATTCTCTGCCTGACCCCCTGTACCTACCTGCCCGTTAGTTGCTGTACCCGGCTCGTGACCTGACTACTCTCTGCCTGCTCCTCCTGTTCCTACCTGCCCGATTGTTATTGACCCGGCCTGCCTGACGACGCTTGCATTGTATGTATTGTTATCTGTGGGTGGTTTGGTTTGGTTCGTTTGCATTGCGTTTATGTATTGTTAGTGTTAATAAATTATATTGTTTATAACATATCTTAAGCCTGCGTTTCCCTGCGTCAGTTCACATACCTCTGGTCCTACCCTGGAGCTCTGACAGTGTGACCAGGGACGCTCCCCATTGGGAATGGGTTGCAGAAGGCCCAGTGGAAGATGCTGAGGAGATTTATTCTGGGCACAGACCGAACACGCCGCTACATAAGAGGCGATGTCGGAACGGAGAGATGGCCACCAGAATAAACGAGAGACGACCCAGGACAACTGGTTCCTCCCCGGATGGCCGGCAGTCTTGGAGTTATGGTAGGTACGCAGTAGGTGGGTGCGCAATCCCTCAGGTACGAAACATCTACCATCCGGTCTCTCGGGAGGAGCGTCAGTTTGAGCCGCCAAAATCTGTTCCCCAAGGGGAGAAGTCAGACTAGTGCGAATGGCAGCCAGGATCTGATCCGGAGGTATGACCGAGGTTGTCCTCCCTGGACAACTCAGAGTATTGCTGCGACAATGCATCAGCCCTGACATTCTTGGAGCCAGGCAAATAGGAAACCACATAGTTGAAACGCGACAAGAACAAGGCCCATCTGGCCTGATGGGGCGTCAATCTCTTGGCCTCCGAGAGATACGTCAGGTTCTTGTGATCGGTAAGAATGAGGACCGGAACCGCGGAGCCCTCGAGCAGGTGCCTCCATTCCTTGAGAGCCTGAATGATGGCCAACAACTCCCTGTCTCCAATCTGGTAGTTGCAGAGGAAAGCTTCCTGGAGTAGAACCCACAGGGAAGTAGGGGTCCATCGGGCGACCGACGCTGAGACAGGAGAGTGCCTACTCCCGTCTCAGATGCATCAACCTCGAGGACAAAGGCAACCCAGGCTTGGGATGAGACAGTATCTGAGCCGAAGCGAAGGTGGATTTCAGGGCCTCGAAAGCTACTATGGCCTCGGATGGCCAGTCGTGAGGATTACTGCCCTTCTTGGTTAGATCTGAGAGAGGCTTGGCCAGCGTGGAGAAGTTCCTGATGAACTTCCAATAATAGTTGGCGAAACCCAAAAAGCGCTGAATGGGCCAAAATCCATTGGGACGAGGCCACTGCAGAACCGCCGCAACCTTCTGAGGGTCCATGGAAAATCCCACCGCGGAAATGATGTAGCCCAAAAAGGCAACCTGGGATCGGTGGAATTCACACTTCTCGAGCTTACAAAAAAGTTTGTTCTCACGTAACCATTGCAGCATCCTGGATATGAGATTCCATGGAGACAGAGTAAACCAGGATGTCATCCAAGTAAACCACGCACTGCTGCAACAGGTCACGAAATACATCATTTATGAACTCCTGAAAGACTGCGGGCGCGTTATATAACCCGAAGGGCATCACCAGGGATTCACAGTTCTGGTGTTAAACGCGGTCTTCCACTCGTCCCCCTGCTTGATCCATACGAAGTTGTACGCCGCCCTAAGGTCAAGTTTAGTAAAGACCGTTAGTAAAGTAAAGCTCTCTTGAGGCGGTCGAACAACTCGGTAATCAACGGAATTGGGTAGGCATTCTTACTGGTGATTCGATTGAGACCCCTATAATCGATGCAAGGTCTCAATTCACCGCCCTTCTTCTTTAGGAAGAAAAAGCCCGGTCCTGCTGGGGAAGTGGACTTACGAATGTGCCCCAGGGAAAGCGCATCCGCAACGTACTCTTCCATGGCCTGATTCTCTGCAACTGAAAGAGGATACACCCTGCCACCTGGAGGAGTGGCACCGGGTTAAAAGGGTATGGCGCAGTCGTGAGGACGATGGGGAGGTATGGCACCAGCACGCACCTTGTCAAACACGTCCAGGTCCCACGGATGCACCCGGCCCCACACTGTGGAGACCACGAGAGAATCTCGGCCGTTCGCCAATTAAAGATTGTGCTTCTGGAGCCAGGGATACCCCAAAACCATGGAATAGTGCGGGGAAGAAATTACCTGGAAACAGACCAACTCCCTGTGAACAGCCCCAATAGCTACTTCAACCAGCAGGGTCTCGTGGGTAACCTGCGGCGGTTGCAGGGGCCTGCCATGTATCGCCTCGAGAACCAATGGGGTAACTCGAGCCTTCAGGGGAATGGAGTACTGGGCAGCAAACGAGCTGTCCATAAACAGCCCGCCGGCACCAGTCTACCAACACCTGGGCCGTCACCGACCCCTCCGCCCAAGAGAGGACAACAGTGATCAGTGGTTTATCTTTGCGGGGCACCAGGGACGAGGAAACTCCACCCAAGATCTGTCCCCGACAGGATCTCAGGTGCGAGCGTTTCCCGGACGGACCGGACAGGACTGCCGAAAGTGCCCACGGAGGCCACAGTACAGGCAGCAACCCTCCCAACGCTGAGCAGCCCGCTCCCCCTCGGAAAGGCGAGCAAACCTCAGCTGCATGGGCTCACCACCAGACAAGCCATCCCAGGAGGCGTGGGAGGAGAGGGAGGAATGTATGGGACAGAAAACGCAGGCGCCAGTCGGTTGGGAGACCTCCGCAGGCGCTCCTTGAGTGAAGGCCTCTCCCTGAGCCTGGTGTCAATCAGGATTAGGAAGGAAATTAGTGCCTCCAGCTCCACAGGCAGTTCCTTGGCTGCAATCTCGTCCTCCAACGCATTTGAAAGGCCATGAGAAAAAGCAGCCACCAGAGCCTCATTGTTCCAGCCCACCTCTGCCGCCAGGGTACGAAACTCTATGGCGTACTCGGCAACGGTCCGTGAACCCTGATGCATGGACATGAGCAGCTTGGCAGCCGAGGCGAATACCCTACGGAAGGCATCAACAAAACCAGAAAACTCGTGAATCACTGGGTTATTGTTCTCCCATAAGGTATTTGCGCAGGCCAAGGCCTTGTCTGAGAGCAGCGAGATTAGGAAGCCCACCTTTGACCTCTCAGTAGAAAAAGCGTGGGTTATTAACTCAAAATAAATGCCCAAAGCGCTGTGGAAGCGGGGCTGAACCGGTCATACCTCTGGGCACCGCGGGTGCAGCAGCAGCTGCGGCAGTAGGCGCAACAACTGCAGCAGTGGCAGGAGCGACCACCGGAGTGACAACCGGGCTAATCGCACCAGGAGCAAGGTGGGTGGTGCGTTCAAGCAGAGTCTGCAACACCTGAGTGAACTGATCCAACAGGAGATCCTGTTGATCAAGTCTGGCGACTAACATGGGAAGCGAAGGTGTACCTGCACCGTCAGGATTCAATGCATTCGTGTAATGTCAGGGCAGGAGCGATGGAATGGGCAGGCAGGCCTATGGTAAGGTCACGCAGCGACTGACGACAGCTACTACCCACAGACCAGAGTCCCTCAGGGCGCGGAGTCTAAGCCCCAGGCTGCCCTTCACCAGGGCCCCTGATGGTGGGGATGGACTTGACGCAGCCTGAGACCAGGTCGCGGCCCCCGAATAACCCCAGCTGCGGTAACGACAGCCACCAATGGCGTACAGCTGGTGGGAGCTAGATGGGAAAATGTGTAGCGTGGTCAGACAGGCCGGGTCTATAACAACGGAGCATACTCAGGTCACGGGCTGGGTTCAGCAACTGGAGGTCAGGTAAAGGGTTACAGCAGAGAATAGTCTTGTCCAAGCCGAGTCGGTTACCAGGAGAGCAATGAGAACAGAGCTTGCTGCAAGGGAACATACAGGACACGAATGCAAAGAGCAAGTGCAGACAACAGGCTTAAATATGATCAACCACGCCCCTCTGGGGGATGGACCGCAGAGACCTGAAAGCATAAAAGGCTCCCTCCATGCTTTGCAGAAACCTAAGATGGATGCCAGCACATGGAGCAGCATAACCTCTGGGGAAAGGAGGCACACCCGAAGTCCTCATCATGTCTCGAGAAGGCCTCCTGAAATTCCCGCAGGGTGTCTTCCAGCTACTTCTGTTGTCTTGGAGTCAGGATCTTTCAGTTCACCCCCATCCGGTCCATGATCACTCGACCGCTCCACTCTGCTCTCGGGGTCTCCCTTTGATGGACCTCTACAGCATAGGTCCAGGCTGATCTCCTATTTGGCGATAGCGTGAAGCTCCTCCGTCGAGGAACATCCCCTTCGGACACAAACTTCGGCCAGCAAGTATTCCCAGGGACGGTTAACTCAGTCTTCAAGGTTGGGGCAGCGCACAGGCACACATCCATCCTTCACAATAGCGAGGGCCTGGGCTACCAGTGGATGAGTCTGCGTTTCTTCTTGGTAAGCGTGCTCGATCAGGACCTCCAGTCCATTCAGTTGTCGTCCAGCCCCAACCAGCAGCATCAATATTCCCTCTTGTCAAGTTGGGATCTTCACCGGGGTCCTCCGCGGCACCCTCACGTGTCCAATGGGTCGACCGGATATGTCACCCTTTCGCAGACTACAGCTCCTCACCATCTGCTGTAGAACCTTCTGGGTTGGCCAGTGTGTGGTGGCCCATTGCCAATACCTCGGCCATTCTTTGGCATAAAGTTGGTGGTCTAGGTCCCTCAGCACGTTCATACCTAGTGTCATGTCCATCCCTCTCTGGGACGAATGATCCACCAGCATGACCCCATTCTTGCCGATGTCTTGCCCACACAGCCGGACCCACATCCAGACTATTCCTCGAATGTCCATCTCTCTGTTATTGGCAGCCATCAGCTTGATGACGCTCCCGTCTTCCAGCTCCATCATATGTCCAAAGTGTCTTTCGAAAAACTCCAGAGGCATAAGGGTGTACTCCGAACCTGTATCAACTAGGTAGCGTACCTTCTGGCCTTCCAACTCGGCTTCCATAATGGGGCTGCTGGCATACAGGTCGTGTTCCTCATGCTTAGGGCTTAGCTTCTGGTGTACCGCCGCAAGACGCCCAGCTACTGTGGCGGTTGGAAGTTTAACATCGGCTCGGACTTCATCTGTTCTGGGCACTCTCTGGCCATATGGCCGTACTGTCGACAAGCCCAACAGAGGGGTCCCCTTTTGACGTGCCCCCACAGCTGAGTTATCCTGAGTGGAGTGGTGCGAGCTGATGAGGTCATTTCCGGAGACCGGGGAGATTCTGCCTTCATCTGGGACACTTCCAGCCGAAGTTCTCTTAATTCTGTCCGCAGAGCCTGGACCACATCCTTTAAGGATTCTGAGTCTTCAGATGCAGACTGACCTCTTGTAGCATGAGTACTACTCACTATTCTCGCCGCCACGGGTATGTACTCTTCCTCTCTCTCCACGGCGGCTAAGTAGATGCTGTAGAATGTCATGTTGAGCCCCGTCCGGGTCATCTCTTGCAATTTGTCCTGTAAGAACTTGTTGGAGAGCCCCACTATGAACTGGTCTCGTAATAGCCGGTCCACCTCCCGAAAAGATCCCATGGCCTCTGGATCTCGCCGCTGTATTTAATTTAGCGTCTCCTGTAGGGCATTGGAGTACTGCATCAGGGTCTCTCCCTCTTGCTGTGGTCGGTTGAAGAAGTGGCTCCGCAGCTGCACTACTTTAGCATGCCCTCCTTGGGCTTAGGGTGTCTTTCTCAGATTCGGGCCTTACCATTACTATCCGTCTGAAGTCACCCTCTAGAGCCCCCAATGTAACCTCGGCCCGCAGCTCGGACGTCAGGTTATACATTCTAACTGCACTTTGCATTCTTTCAGACCAGTCCTGCAACTTGATATTTTTACCGTCAAATTTTGGCCGGTGACTCAACAGCGCCCCCACGGGAATGTACCCTACTAGTACGGGCAGGGCGGGGGCAAGCTGTATCAGCGGTGTTGGGGCAACTTGGCGCACCCTGAGCTGGGTCCTGGACCGGTGCCATTGGCGCCGGGGGAAGATCTCCCGCCGCATTCCTGTCCATAACGGTCGCTGTATCCTGCCGACTATTCCAAGTTGTAAGCCGTGTACTGGGGTGGGCTCCCCAGGATACAGTGAAGTCACGAACGAGAAAAGCAACCCCAACACCAGCTTTTGCCACAACAGAATTTTATTTAGATGTGGCAAATAAACACAACCACAAATGCTGGAAACATACAATAAATTTGCATACACCCACCCCAAAGGCTGAGACCCTTGTGCTGCACAGCACGGCACCTTCTGATGGATGAAGGTAGAAAGTGAAGTAATTTACCTACTGGCGAGCACAAATAAGCTGCCACACCTTACCAGTTATTACCCTAAAAGAGCAGGAATCAGTGTATGGGTGTATGGTATGGGCTAGCCTGCGGTGCAGCACAACAATCTACAGTATTCCCTCTTCCATAACTGGTCCTGTAGCACGTGCCTGAGTATTCTTTCTGAGCAAAATGCCAGTCTGGCTTGAGTTTGTAGGATTTTATCAGCTTTCCAATGTGAAATGTCACTTTAAGTTATGGAGTCCTTCCAATGATCAGTAATAACACTTGTGGCCTGACACAAACAGAGACCCTAACTAACTATAGGCCTGGACTCTCTAGGCGCCAACACTGAAATGAGGTGCATGCATGATCTTACCGACCCGGGTCTGCTTTGCATCCGCTGGTGACTCTGAACAGAAAAAATGTCTCTCCAACAAGCATGCGGTCTCGCCGTATATGTTGCTTAGTTCCTCTGCTCTCATCAGCATTCCTGGCAGCAATCTCATCAGCTTCCTGGCAGCAATCTCATCAGCTTCACTTAGCTGCAGCTCTGGTTACGGAGGAATGCTTTCACACCTGGATGTCACCAGATTCTCAGCTTACAGGGCCCCTTATTCACCATGCTCCAAAAACATGGCTGCTCTCACTCTGTGTGAAAAACTCCACCTCTTCATAAATATAGAAATATCTATGCAGTCTGAGGCTGTGTTAGAAAAACAGTGACATCTTGTGGTTAAACTGCAGAATGTCAGTCAAAACATTTAATTTACTCCACACAAGCAGTATTCAAACAATGAGAGCTGTTTTTCCCATCTCACAATCTGACCAGGGCGTAGATGCTATTTCAGCTGAGCACAGTTTAGGTAGCAATCCCGAAGGAGGAAAACATCGCCAATACAAGAATAGTGGCTATGAGCCCTAAAGAAATGAGAATAGCCTCTAGAGGTGGGATTAGCCTCTCTCCAAACATCAACTAAATCATAATAATACAGTAGTTGCACAAATTTGTGACTTTGTTTAGAAGAAGATTTAAGTTTAATAGCATGAGATTTGTATAACGTATGGTCCAAAGCTAGGTTTGAATCCATAGCTAATATAATGGCCCCTCAAATTCAGAGGACAAGGATTGAAATAGGGAATGTAAAAAGGCTACTCGGTTTGTATTAGGGGTAAAATAAACCAAAAAGTGACCAGGTTCCCCCCCAAAATGACCCTTGACCAAAAGAGATCGCCCTTCCTTGTCCCTAGTCACTTCAGTGTGTTTTCAGTGAATGAGAGTCGTCTGGAAAGACAGAGTGCCACCCCTCGCTTTTTTTCAGAGGCATTCGCAAAAAAACATACCGGAAAGTCCTTTTGGATATATCTAGGTGTAAAAGAAGGGGCAAAATGGGTTTCTTGAAGAACTAAAATAGGGACCTATAATATGACAACACTTGAATATGCTTAATAGGGGAGCTCAATCCCTGAACATTATGGGAAAGCAGTAGGACAGTAGTACTGTGATTTAGACATGGGAATCAATCAATACACGCTATAGACATTCAGACTCACCCAGCGATGCGGAGAATCGGGTATCCAAAATCTTCCCAGGAGTCCCAGGATAACTCTCGAAAAGGGATAGTATAAAAAGTTAAGAATATAAGTGGAAAGAGAAAAGGAAAACAGGAGATGCTGAGGCCAAAGAGTGCCTAGCATCAAAGTGTCATAAAGATAATACAGAACATAACAGGATAAAGCAAACAATTAACCCAGACACAAGGTCAGGGAACGGAAGAGTCTCCACCGAATCCAAGCAATGGGAACAGTCTTTCGGAGTGGGAGAGTGCATAGACTCTTCCCAGCACTATGGAACACATATGAAAGCATATACACATAAAGGCTCCTAAGGCCACAGGAACAATAAACATATTGCAAAAAAATGGAAAATGTCTATTATTCCAAAACCATTGAAAAAACAAAGAACAAAAACTGCTATGGTGTAAGGCACATCTAAAACAGTTCTTAAAACATATGCAGTAGCCAATGGCCCGTGATGGGACCACTGAGAGGCCACCACAAACCCCCCCAAAAAACTAGCATTAAACAAGTAGATTTCAGGTAACCTGGCGTGAAGCAGTAGATTTCTTCCTGGAGCAGGAGACCATAGGGGTGAAAGTGAAGAAGGTGGGCCAGCAACTTTGGATTGGCTTCAGGACGAAGGGCTAAGGGAAATAAATTGCAGCAAGATTTTTTCCTAAAAAGGAATAGGATTTGCCATTACAGGTGAATTTCAAGCAGAAAGGATAATTCCATCTATAGCGGATGTCCCTTTGAACCACAGGGGATAGCAAAGGTTTGAAGGCACTTCTTTTTGGATTGTTGCTAGGGAAATGTCCGTCAAGATTTGAAGCTTGTAGCCATCAATTTCCAGATCCGGATGTTCTTTAGCATATTGCATCACTGCCTCTTTAACTCGAAAGAAGTGTGGCTTTCACAATCACATCTCAAGGGGGCCCATCCATTTTCAAAGCTCTATGAATGCAATCTATTTCCATATGGATTTCATTGATGTCTGGTACCATGGATCACATGGTACATAAAACATATTATTAGTTCATATTTTTTCAGGGAGACCCCTAATGCATCAATTATACCACTGAGCGCGATTTTCAAGGCCGTCAATTTTTGCGCAAGCTTCTTGTTGGCAATCTAGCAATTCAGTAATCATGTTAGAATTTTGGGAGACTTTGTGGACAGACTTTAGATTCAATATCTTCTAGGTGGTTTCCCAACACACGAAAATCCTGCTTCACATTTTAGTCCCAATTTAGGCCAATTTAGTGGTAGCTTTTTCCAGCTCCCTTGGTAATAAATTAGCAAATCGGACACAGAGTCCCCTGTGTATGGCTGGGGCACAGGTGGAAATGGAGAGTATTCCACCGGACTATCCTGTACAAGGTCAGGATTTCTGGACTGAAAAATATCAGCCATTTCTCTATCTAACAATGAGAAGGCCTGGGAGTCATGGCAGGGAGATAGGACTGGAGGATGAAGGCTTGATTCTTTGTGGAAGCTGCTGTGTGGCCAGAGAGAACCAGCGACAGTCGCCATTTTGCCCTCTTTCCCCACCCCCCGAGTGAAGATGTGGGAGGCGCTGGCTTGTTTCCCGGTCACCCGGGTGGGCATGGGGCAGATCTCCACCACCACCACAGCGAACCCAGTGAAGCTGCGGGGAAGAGGTGAGGCTGGGAGCCGCTATTGATAGCCCACACTGTGGTGAATGAATGTGCTCATGCGCTCTTTAGAGGGGTCTTTAAAGCTGATACTGTATATGCAAAGCAGGATTTGCTTGCCAACTAGGCACCTGTTGACCTCCCATAATCAACAGATACCCTAGGGAGAAGCGGGATGCCCTCATTACATTGGAGGAGGTTCAAATTGCTATCTCCACTCTCCAATCTGGGAATATGCCTGGACCTGACAGTCTCCTGTTAGAATTTTACAAAACATTCTCTGACAAGCTGGCTTTAGACTTCACTCACTTCTTCTGCAATCCTGTGACTTGCTGACCACCATGTTTAAAGAGGTGATTCTTTTGATCCACAAGCCTGGCAAGAATCCCAATCTCCCAATATGGTGGAATTAAAGAGTGAGGGAGCATAGAAGTATGAGCAGCTGCTCGATCAGGTCAGACTTTAAAGTAATAGGAGCAGGGAATTGCACCTTGATGGCATGTCACAACTGCAAATACCTAAGAAAACATATTATTAGGAAGATTATATATTGCCTTGAGGTCAGAGAATCCAATCAAACTACCATCTGATATAATATGCTTCAGACCGCCTACTCCATAGACTCCACAGACTGCCCACAGCCTCAGATTTGGGATACTACAGAGGTGGGATAGGGTGGGATTACCTCACAGTGGTGTATGTGGCAAGAAGGTCAGAGGAGAACAGTATTTTGCCCTATCATTATGCCACAGTGCGAGGGTTGTCCTAATTGGTTTGGTACCTGCCAAATTAGATCTAGCGTCCCTAAAAATTAGGTTACTTAAGGTACCATATGACCTTAAGAGGTCTGCCTCCAGGATAATTGAAGGGTTGTTTCTAAGGTGTGAAAACCCCCAATGGACCATCACCAGTACCACTTCCCAATAGTACAACTGAAATTTGGAAGTGACAGTCCCCCTTGTGGCAAAGGAAGCTGTCATGTAATTTTTTGCAAGATGTGAAATTTTCCCAGCCCACACAAAGAAGAGGACTATACTAACTAATATGTAAAAAAAATGTTTTCTGTATGGGAACTGGGGTATGCCTGAAATAATAAAAACATTTTTGGTAAATCATCTTGATAAGATTAACTCTGCTGAATGGAGTAAAAGGAAGTGTTCTCTAGGATGCACATCTCTGGGAGAAGAGTTTGAGTAAAGGATATAGGTTAAGCTCCATAAATTGCCAGGGAGCTGCCAACCTGTATTGCAAGATATCTAAACCTGTCGACACAGCACAGTGGGGTGTTCATAGCTGGTTTGGGATGCAAAAGTCTAAGTGGGAAGAGCAGAGATTTTTCCCAATTAACTCTAACTGCAGAGAATGTTCTAAACCCGTCAATTTATAGTGAACTTTTTTCCTTTGAGTCTGTACATACTGCTGCGCAAACCCTCACCTACCTGCAACAACTGAGTTTTCCCCAATTGTTTGATAAACAGGGTAAATTATTGAAAGCTCCCATTTCCACGAAGGAGAAGCCTGAGAAGAATAAGGCATTTAATATACCAGATGCCTCTTCATGAACCTCCAGGCGTTGCATGTTAGTGTGGGCTCCAGGATCATAGCTTAGATGCGGCCAAGGAATTTGACTCGGTGGAATGGCATTATTTATGGAAATGCTTAACCTGTTTTGGCTTTGGTCCTAACTTTATCAAATGGTATTTTATATCAGGCTCCAACTGTTCAATGTGATGGATCTCTGAGCCCTTTTCCATACAGCATGTCACTCAAGCAGTTGGGGCCTGATATAAAACAGTTAACCATCTGATAAACGTAGCCAAAGCCAAAACAGGTTAAGCATTGCCATAAATAATGCCAAAGGTTTCAATAGTTTGCAAGTGTTTGGCGAGCCCTTGAGTTGAGCCTCTGTGATATCCCTCAGGTATAATCCAGCTATCCAGGGTTTATCTTTAGGCTCATTCTCAGAGCTGCTAGCCTCTATGATGATATGCTTCGGGTCCTTCTCTGCAAACTGTATTGCAAACTATTGAAACCTTTGGTCAACACTCAGACCTAAAGATTAATTGGGATAAATCCCAAATACTGCCCTTATATTACAGTCCTCCTACTCAAGAGCAATGCTCCTTGCCATTGACCAGAGTTAGCTCTCTCACCTACTTGTGAGTCCAGATCTCTCGATTTCCTCAGGATTATATTTCCCTGAATAATGAACCACTATTTACCTTTATTAAGGGGAAGGCCCAGGTCTGGAGCAGGCTTCCTGTTGTGGTGATGGGGAGGGTGAACCTGGTGAAAATTATCCTTCTTCCTAAGCTCCTATATGTCTTTTTGCATTCTCTTATTTATATCCATTTAAATAATTATTTATATCCATTTACAATCTTTTATATGGGGTAACTCTTGGCATAAACTAGCATGGAATTACAGAATCCCACAACAATGGGGGGAGTGGCGTTGCCAGCCTTGGTTTTATATTATCTCGCTTCCCAGCTGTCTCACCTATACCACATTGACAAATCTGATAAGAAAGGTATTACCTCCTCCACTTATCTCCATTTATTTTGTAATAAATTCAGGGGCGGACAGCTGAACTGGCATGCTATTTTACCATAAGAGAAAATGGGATTTGGTGGTGCTCAAGTCTACCTCTCATGGATGATTCCCCTGATGTTTATACCTTACCTCTGTTGAATGTGCTGGGCGCTGGGGAATGTTGAAAGCTGATCTGTACTTTTTGCATGTTGCCCACTGCTACAGCTGCTAAATTGGCCTATTCTCCCAAAAAATTGTTGGGTGGAAGATGTCAGTGATTTGGATGAGAGCCTGGACACCTGTAAATTGGTTTAGCCCAAATTAATATATTGCTTAATCCAAATTTATATTATACATTGGGCCTACCTAACCCTGGTCCATATGGCCAAACCTGATCACAGTTCTCAGTGCCTGAAATGTTCATTAACACCAGGCACATTCTTTCATTTCCTGTGGTCTTGCCCCATAATTCAAGAATTTTGAGCTTAAGTCATTCAATTTCTCCATGTCAAGATATGGTCTCCCTTACCTCTTGACACTAAGCATTTCCTGTTGGGGCTTTTTCCTGCCCCTGAATCAGAAAAATTCCAAACCATATTTTTACATAAAACATTACATACAGAAGCTTCTTGCTAGAATGTGGATACAGGCTCTCCCTCCCCCCCAACGCTCTCTGCTTGGATTACTGTAGTCAACCACATGCTACAGTTTAGGAAAATGATTCATGTTCATGGAAGGTGCCCAACCAAGTATAATTACAATTTGAGATCGGTGGCTACAGTTACCTGATACCTGTATTTGATGTGCCTGTGAATCCTTTTCTCTTCTCTCTCATTGCTGGGTGGATTGGGGGTATATCAGCTACGTTTATTTTATGAAGTATGAGCTCTTGCTGATACCTGCACCTTCTATACAAGCAATGTAGACATGACTGGGTTATCCTGCCTGCCCTAGTTACACCTCTCTATAGGACATGCGTATGCTACATATCCTACATCTTTGTGGAAATGTCACCATATTCATGTTCTCTGTTTTGTTTTGTTTTTGTTTTTTTAATGCGTTTTGGTATGTACTACTCTGTGATGTATTTGATTACATTTCTAAATAAAGGTCGTTTTCTGGTTTAAAAAAAAAAAAAAAAAACTAGGCTGCAAATTGAATGGAAGGCCGATATTCTCTGAAATATTGCCTGTGCCATGCGCAACAGAGGACAGACAGGGGTAGATTAGAGTACTGAATGCATGGCTAAACATCTGGTGTAAGAGGGAAGGATTTGGGTTTCTAAAGTACTGGGCTGACTTCTCATTGTGGTACAACCTATATGCTAAAGATGGTTTGCACCTAAATTGAAGGGGGTCTGCTGTGCTTTAGGAGACGTTTATGGGAAGGCTGGAGGAGTATTTAAACTGGGATTGAGGGGGACGGAGAGTTAGACTATATTGGGGCAGACAGATCAGACAACGGTCAGTCCCTATTGGTGGGTGGTATGGGGAAAGATGGGGGGGGGCTATAGCAGGTGATAAGGTTTTCATGTTCCAAACAACCATTGGAAATGGTACTATTTGTACTAAAATATTAAATGTGCAAAATGCGTATATAGAATGTGACAATTAAAGTGTTTGTTCACTGCCAGACGTCTGCCAAGCAAGGTAGATGAGTTGGAAGCTTTGGTGCATGAAGAGAACTAAGATTTAATTGATATTGATGAATCTTGGCTTCATTCTTCACATGACTGGGTTATTATTATTCCTGGCTATGCTCTCTTTCAGAGAGACAGGGTAAAAAGGAAAGGTGGTGGTGTCTGTCTGTATGTGAGAAGTTATCTCAAAGCAAGTGTGAAAGAGGACCTAGTTGATGGAGAGTTGGATGAGGCTGAAATGGATGGAACTGCACATGGGTGTATGTACTACAAAGGTGTTTGTTATAGGCCTCCCAGTGTTAATGAGAAGGTGGAGAGTCAGCTCCTTGCACAGATAGAAAGGGCTGCAAGGGCTTGGACAGTGATAATAATGGGGGATTTGAACTACCAGGAAACTGACTGGAGTAATGGCACTGCAGGAAGAGTTGAAGGGCAAAAATGTATAAACCTATTACAAGACAATTTTATGGTACAGGTCATAGAGGCCCCAACTAGGAATGATGCTCTGCTGGACCTGGTAATCTCAAACCATGCAGAGCTTATTACTAAGGTTCATATTAAACAAGGGTAGGCAACCTTTGGCTCTCTAGCTGTTGTGGAACTACATTTCCCATGAGGCATTGGAAAGATTACAAAACTGACAGTTACAGCTATGACTTGCAGAGGCATGATGGGACTTGTAGTCCTGCGGCTCTCAGGTTGCCTACCCCTGATATACAAGAACGTTTGGGTAGCATTGACCATAACATGATTTCATTTAATGTTAGCTGTAAGCACATACTGGAAAGATAAAAACACAACATTTTCGTCAACCTCATCTTACTACAAAGCATTATGGATTCTAATATCCACGATATAGCGATCTCCGATCACTCCCCGATTTCTACCTCCATTCAACAGGTATAGCACAATCAACACTCGCGTACATGGCGTTTCCCTTCCTTCCTGGCAAATAATCAGGACTTACTCCGAATATTGAATACCACCTGGAGCGAATTCTGTGAAACAAACGCAGAACACTAAACAAACCCCAATCTCTTTTGGAAGATGGGCAAGGCGGTCTTACGAGGCAGAATTATAGCGTTTACTTCCACCTACAAGAAAAATCTCCTCAAACTATACAGCAGCAAGCCTTCATCTTCAACAGGCACAGAAAGACTTGGCGAGTCTCAACTCTCACGAAAATAGGATAGCATGGTCAGAAGCCAAACAACACTTTGATACATGGGCAGCAGTTCAAGAGGCCGCACACCAATCCCATACTGACCTGCAATTTCATAAATTCGGCAATAAGCCGGGCAAGCTGCTAGCACGGCTCTACAAAAAACCATTCACACCCACTCTCATTGCAACTTTGAGAGATGCACAGGGAATATTAAAAAGCGGCCCTTTAGACATTATTTCCATCCTAGAAAACTTCTACCAAACTCTATATGGCTCAGATCCAATAGACACTGCTAAAGCCACCTCCTTCCTGGACCTTATTTTGTTGCCACAGATATACCCTGCTGCACTTCAAGCCCTGAATGCTCCCTTTACTCAGGCAGATATATCCCTAGCCATTAAGTCACTCACGAATGGTAAAGCCCCAGGGCCTGATGGCTATACAACCGGATTTTACAAACTCATGGTTGACACCCTTTCTCCTACCTTGCAATCGGTTTTCCAATCTATCCAGACGGGAGGAGGCTACTTTCCCTCCGGATTTCAAGCCCACATTAAACTGATTGCCAAAAAAGATAAAGACCCGACAGAACCTGGATCATATCGGCCAATATCCCTACTGAACCTTGACGTAAAACTCATGTCAAAAATTATAGCCTCGCGCCTAGCAACTATAGTACCCACTCTCATTCATCCTTCACAAGCGGGTTTTGTGCAGGGACGTTCGGCAGCTTCAAATATTTGTAAGGTGATATCTGTCCTGAGCCAAGCCTCTAACGACACACCCCAAGACGCAGCAATAATTTCACTAGACGCCGAAAAGGCATTTGACAACGTCAACTTGGCGAACTCTCGAAAATATAAAATATCAAACATATACAGACCTCTAAACCCTCCTGTACGCCAAACCTTTCAAGTCATTTAATGCAGTGAAATCCTGGATCAAAGCATTCGATAATGCATTTACAGCTGACCAATTGTTATCAGGCTTCAACTCCACCGGTGCCTTCAACCACAACGAATTCTGGTATGAAAAACAACTTAAGATTCTCCACTGTGCCTACTATCTCTCAAAAAATTATCCAGCTCTGTCTACTTGCCCTCTATGCGGAAGTCAAAAACCATCACTACAACACAGACTCTGGCTTTGTTCTGCCGTCTCCACATTCTGGAAGCAAGTGGTAAACTTCATAACCGTCATCACTACATTCCGACTACCCATTGACCCGCTACCGCTCCTCTTCGGCTATATGGAATATGGAGTCATTGGTCTCTTCTCCTCTCAAACGTCATCCTTCAGGAATAACAAACCGTGGATATCCACATGCTTTCTAATAGCAAGATGGATCATCCTCCGGAAATGGGTCTCCAACTGTCCTCCAACCATGAAGGACATTAAACAAGAGCTTAACTCCCTTTTATGTCTTGATAGACTCAATCCAATCACCTCCCCGACCACTTCAAAAGAGTCCCATTACTTCTGTAAATGGGTTTCCTATATCACAAGATCCCAATCCGTACAGGAGCAAGCATTCTTTCTTCAGAATCCCAGCCTATTAAGTCGTCCAATGAAACCTCCTATGAATCCGGTGGCATCGGGACAATTGTCTATCTGATTAGTTGATTTTGGTTTCCGTTGCTAAGCTGTTAATGGTGCAATGTTCTATCTCCACTGATCTCCTCCTCTTTTCCCATTCACTTTCTTTCTACTTTCACCTCAACTGTATCTTGATCTTGACCCTCTGTTAAACCTCTCAACCCATGCTCATATACACACTTGATACCATCATTGTAACATAGACCTACATGAGGCAACTGGAGTGAGAAATCTCCTCGACATCACTCATGGCGGAACCCGTAAACACTGACTTACATTTCTCCCTTCTCCTTTCCTCTATTTTCATTTCTCTCTATAGATTACCCAGGTCCCCGGGTAAAACTCCCCTTTTCCCCTTTATTCCCTTACCCCAGCACTCAAATTCATCAACAATTTCCATCATTTTACCCACTCCGACTAATTCATCTGCTCATGATCCCCCCCCTTCATATTCTTTTTCCTCTTACTCTACCTCTCTCTTACCCTCTTTCATACTCCCAGCCCCCAAGCTCTCGGATATTTCCTCTCTCTTTACCCTTATTTGACATGATATTGGTGGGTAGCAGACGACATCTGCGTACATCTTATTCTTCTAACTTTCACTACTGGCAAATCACAACATCACCTCACTCCCCGAACGTACAAACTCAACTGGCTAGTATTTCCCCTTTTTCTACACAAGAGCTACTCGCCCACCACTTTCATATACTATCCTCCTCTCTACTCACCTATGCAAACTCTATACCCTAGTGATCTTTAAATGTTTTCTCGCAACTGCTCCCATTACACTAAGTATGCCTTATTTGCCGTGATATAACCTTTCTGAATAGATTTGATGTAACATTTATGTCATAACTGCCTCACCATTTTTACTTGTCTTCCCTTGTTAAAACCCAACAAATATTCTTTAAAAAAAAAAACACTAAATTTTAAGAGAGCAAATTTTCCAAGGATGATGGCTGCTCTCCAAGACTTAGACTGGGCATCAATGAACACAGAACAGAAAAGGGAATTCTTCAAAAAGACTGTACGTGAACATACTGCAAACTATTTTCCCATGGGAAATACATTTAAAAATAAAACCTATGTGGCTCACAGCCAAAGTTAAAAAAAAAAAAGAAAAGAGCTTTTAAAAAAATATAAAAATGAAGGAATACTATCATCATTTATTTGTTAAAGGAAATAAACAGAATATGTAAAAAGGATATCATGGCTGCAAAAATTCAAAATGAATGACAGATTGCAAAAGATAGTAGTACAAACCCCCCAATATTTTTCAGATATATTAATAGTAAAAAGGTCAGGTTGCTACTAGAATAAATAATCTAGAATGGGTGACTGGGGACAAAGAGAAGGCAAATTTATTAAAACATCTTCTTCAGCTTTGTATATACACTGCTCAAAAAAATTTAAGGAACAGTTTTTAATCAGAGTATGGCATCAAGTCAGTTAAACTCCTGAGATATTGATTTGGTCAGTTAAGTATCAGAGGGGCTTGTTAATCAATTTCAGCTGCTTTGATGGTAATGAAATTAGCAACAGGTGCACTAGATTGGCAACAATGAGACAGGAATGGTTTTACAGGTGGCTGCCACTGATAATGTTTTCCCTACTCATCTTTTCTGTTTTTCACTAGTTCTGCATTTGGCCCTGAGCACAGACGCTAGTCTGTGTCACTACTGGTAGCATGACGTGATGCCTGGACCCTACAGAGGTTGCACAGGCAGTCCAACTCCTCTAGGATGGCACATCAATATGTGCCAGTGCCAGGTTTGCTGTGTCTCCCAGAACAGTCTCAAGAGCATGGAAGAAATTCCATGAGACTGGCAGTTACTCTAGGAGAGCTGGACAGGGACGTAGAAGGTCCTTAACCTATCAGCAGGACTGGTATCTGCTCCTTTATTCAAGGAGGAACAGGATGAGCACTGCTAGAGCCCTACAAAATTACCTCCGACTTCATGAGGGTGGCCTGAGGGCCTGACATCCTCTAGTGGGCCCTGTGCTCACTGCCCGGCACCATAGAGCTCGATTGGCATTTGCCATTGAACACCAGAATTGGCAGGTCCGCCACTGGTGCCCTGCGCTTTTCACAGATGAGAACAGGTTCTGAGCACATGTGACAGATGTGAAAGGGTCATTCAGTATGACCGGTTTGGTGGTGGGTCAGTGATGGTCTGGGGAAGCATATCCATGGAGGGACGCGCAGACGTCTACAGGCTAGACAATGGCACCCTGACTGCCATTAGGTATCAGGATTAAATCCTTGGACCCACTGTCAGACCCTACACTGGTGCAGTGGGTCCTGGGTTCCTCCTAGTGCACAGCAATTCCTGGCCTCATGTGGTGAGAGTATGCAGGCAGTTCCTGGAGGATGAAGAAATTGATACCATTGAATGGCCTCCATGTTTGTCTGAACTAAATCTAATAGAACACCTCCTGGATATCATGTTTTGGTCCATCCGTTGCTGCCAGGTTGCACCTCAGACTGTCTAGAAGCTCAGTGATTCCCTGGTCCAGATCTGGGGGGAAATACCCCAGAACACCATCTGTCACTTAATAGGAGCATGCCCCGACGTTTTCAGGCATGGATACAAGCACATGATGGCCATACATACTACTCAGTACCATTTTGAGTTGCTGTAATGAAATTTCAGCAGAATGGACTAAACTGCTGCATCATTTTTTCGCTTTGATTTTTGGGGTGTCTTCGAATTCAGTCCTCTGTAGGTTGATAATTTTCATTTCCATCAAATGATGGGGCGTTCTTACATTCCCAACACATTACCCAGTCCATATCAGTATATATATTCAGCATGATATTTTTCCCTATTAAGATCTGATATGTTTTCAAAGTGTTCCTTTAATTTTTTTTGAGCAATGTACAAAGGAGCATAGGGGAGCTCATGTCCATAATGGGGATGATAGTGACACAGCCCCAAATGAACCACTATGGCTCAAATTTGATAAGGTCCAGAAATATTAAGACATCATAAAGGTGAATAAAGCACCTGGACGAGATGGCATACACCCACAGGTCCTAAAAGAAGTGAGCTCTGTCATTTCAAAGTGATAGTACCACTGGATTGATGTGAGGCCAATGTGGTGCCTATACTTAAAAAGGGATCAAAGTCTTTACCAAGTAACTAAAAACCTGTTAGTTTAACTTCTATTGTTGGGAAGATATTGGAGAGTTTATTTAAACCACATAGATGAGTTCTTGCTGGAAAAAATATTTTAAGCATGGATTCAAGAAAGACAGAATTTGTAAAACAAATGTGATTTCTTTTTATGAGGTGGTAAGCAAAACCTTAGGCAAAAGAGTGGCTGTGGACATAGCATTGATTTAGCAAAAGTGTGTCCGACACTGTTCCCCACACACGGCTAATGTGTAAGTTAAAGTCTACAGGCTTGGAAAAATCAGTTTGTATATGGATAGAAAACTGGCTTGGGGCGCATGCGCGACCAGGGATGATGTCGGACGCGGATTGCTGAGCTCCGCTCATCCCCAGCCAGTAGTGACTCACCCGCTCCGCTCCACGGCGAATCCTCTGCTTCGGGTGAGTCACACAGTTTAAGCACCCGGCCCAGCATCAGGGAGAGGCTTCCATGGGGAAGATAGGGCGCTGGAAGCCCCTCTCCCCGCAGCCACAGGACCCGCGGCCCTCGCCGCTTCGGCGGTTCTTGACTAGGCCGCAATCCCCGGCCTCAAGTAGTGACAGGAGTCCGAGGAACGATCCCGGACCCCTAGCGGCCGCGGAGGGTACTGCACCCTGTATCACCCAGCAGCTGACAGCCTCTGCTCTGATCCATCCCCAAATGGAGGATTCTGATTCCCAAGCCACAGCAGGAGGGGTATCTTCCAGCCCCTAGCCAAAACCCTGAGCAGGCTACATCGTCATCCGCGCTTACAATTTCTGCGTTGGACGATAAGTTGCAAGTCTTTTTACGTAATATCACCGCCTCCATAGCCGCTGAAGTTGGTAAATTGGCTATAGATCTCAGAGGCGAAATAGCCCAGATTGGAGACAAACTGGAAAACAAGTTTGATGATTTGGTGCAATACGTTCATGTCTTGGAGGAAGATATTGCGTATCTGAAACATTCCATGTCCCAAATGCAGCTCCAACAAGAGGACCTGGAAAACAGGGAATGGAGCCAAAATATCCGTATTCGCGGTATGTTCGAATCTATCGCTGATGCACAACTACACCGCCACCTACTGTCCTTCTTCATCGCAACTGCTCCCATGGTTCAAGAGACAGACTGGCGAATGGACAGGGCTCGTCGCTCTCTGGGCCCTAAACCTGTTGAGGGCACCAGACCACGTGACGTTATAGTCCGCTTCCACTACTTTCAAAGCAAAGAAGCCTTACTATCAGCGGTTCGCCACAAAATTTCTTTGGAATTTAAAGGTGACAGACTCCAACTCTTTTGCGATCTTTCTCCGATTACTCTTGCCAAACGGTGTGCTCTGAAGCCGATCACCACACACCTTCAGCAACATCGTGTCCTGTATCGTTGGGGGTTTCCCTTCAAGCTGGTCGTTTCTAGGGACAATACTCAAGTTGTTCTCCGGGATCTTCATGAGGCAGACTCTTTCCTAAAACAGCTGGGACTTCCACCTTTGTCGGATGATGTGTCCTCATTGCCGCCTACTCCATCCCGTCCTTCCGCCACCCCCAACAAGATCTGGACACCAGTTCGCGGAGGTCAGAAGAGACTCTCACGCACCCCGCAACGTCCACGTTCTTCTCGATCAAGTGATCCGCCTGCCTGATGATTCTCTGGGGTGACCTTCTGTGGTGAATCTGGTGTTGTTCTTTCCCTCCTGTTTCATACATGGTTTCTATACCGGTTTGTGTCATTTTGGCCGGCCAAACCCTTGTTGGGTGCATTTTTTGCTTCTGTTTCCTCTGGCCGGGTTTGACGACCTCCCTGATGTGTCGGATGTCGTGCTGCCCCCGATCTTGTCTAGCCATTGGCCTAGACGACTTGGGCTTAGTTGACGTTCCCAAGTTTATATCCTTGTGGATACCTGTTTTTCACCGTATTTTCTTTTTTTTTGTGTTATTTGATTGTTTTATGTTTTTCGTTCTCTATTCTATTACATCGATGGTATTTCATTAATTTTTCATGCTAATACATTTACTTCAGTTGTTGCTATTTTATAATGGCTTTGAGGTTTCTGTCATATCATGTCAAGGGCCTCAACTCCATTCAAAAACGGTGGATGGCTTTGATGGAATTTCGATCCTCAGGAGCAGACATTATTTTTGTCCAAGAGACCCATTTCAAATCAACTGGCTCCTTTCGTTTTGCCTCGAGATTTTTTTCCCAAGCCTATTCAGCCTTTGATCCTTCCGGGAAGGCTGGAGTGGCAATTTTGATTGGGTCACACTGCTCCCTTCGGGTTGTTTCCTCCAAGGTTGACCATCAGGGTCGCTTCATTACTTTGGAATGTATGCTTGGTGACACTCCCCTTGTTCTGTTGAATTTATACTCCCCAAATACAGGTCAATTGCACTTTTTTTCCCAAACACTCACTGACCAGAATTCCATTTCCACTTCGCAGGTGATTGTTGGGGGTGATTTTAATTAGATTTTTTCCCCCCATAAAGACAGGAAGGTTCTTTTTGAGTCCACCCCCTCGAGACGGCAATGCTCCTCTTCAAAATCTTTTCGTAGACTGATAAGGGAGCATTCGTCTCTTTGACGCTTGGCGGATTAAACACCCCCTTCATAAACAATTCACTTTCTACTCCACCCCTCACCGTAGTTACTCCCGTCTAGATCACTTTTTCATTTCTGCCCCACTGCTTCCACTTCTGGTTTCTTCTGAAATCAATCCCATCACTAGGTCTGACCATGCCTCTTTGACTTTAAACCTTTTCTTTCCTCCTGTTATACCCAAACCATGTCATTGGCGCCTTAATGAGACCTTCCTTTCCACAGACCATCTTAGAGATGAACTGTCACGGGGACTTGATACCTACTTTACCCACAATGTTGGCTCCGTAGCCACTTCCTCAACTCTGTAGGAGGCCCATAAAGCGATCTTTCGAGAACTCTGTATTTCTATGGGTTCTCGTTTAAAAAAGTCCTCAGCGAGTGCTAGGACCTCTCTTATACATCAGCTATTTTTGGCGGAACGACGGTTACTGGCCAAGCCGTCCATTTCTGGTCTCCAGAGGGTAACATCTCTACGTGACCGGATTAAAGTTCTCGACTCCAGTAAGACTGCACAATCCCTCCTCTGGGTTAAGCAGAAATTTTACGAATTTTCCAACAAACCCCATCGTATGTTGGTCAATCGACTCAAAGCTCAGTCTCCTTCTACGATGCCTGATTTTTTAATACAACCAAATGGAAGCCCTACCTATGACCCTCGGGATATGGCAACCCTTTTTGGCTCATTCTATGGGAAACTGTATAACTGTTTGACCCCAGACCTTCACCCGCCCCTCACACAGTCATCGTTTGATAATTTTTTTGACCCCTTGTCACTTCCGAGAATATCACCTTCAGACATTGCCATTAGAGATGAGCGAATCGAACCAGGCGAACCGGAATTCGAGTCGAATTTCAGGAAATATTCGATTCGCGGCGAAACCGAAATTTTGCCTACTTCGGGTGCGCGAATCGAACATTTCCCGATCAGCCGGCAAAAGTGTCCCTGCAGTGAGCTCCGCTATTTCTGACAGTTCTCTGACAGAAGGAACACATGTTTAGCGGTTGAAACATTGTATCTATTAGTTTACATTTAGGATACAGATGTTTCAACCACTGTTCATGTGAAGAAGCTGTGAGAGAACTGTCAGAAATAGAGGAACTCTGCACATACACTTTTTGCCGGCTTGGAATTATTCTTCTTTTCATCCTACTTCTTCTTCTTCTTCATCTTCATCCTCAGAAGAAGAGGATGAGGATGAAGAAGAAGAAGAAGAAGTAGGATGAAAAGAAGAATAATTCCAAGCCGGCAAAAAGTGTATGTGCAGAGTTCCTCTATTTCTGACAGTTCTCTCACAGCTTCTTCACATGTACAGCGGTTGAAACATCTGTATCCTAAATGGAAACTAATGGATACAATTTGTATCTATTAGTTTCCATTTAGGATACAGATGTTTCAACCGCTGTACATGTGAAGAAGCTGTGAGAGAACTGTCAGAAATAGAGGAACTCTGCACATACACTTTTTGCCGGCTTGGAATTATTCTTCTTTTCATCCTACTTCTTCTTCTTCTTCTTCTTCTTCATCCTCATCCTCATCCTCTTCTTCTGAGGATGAGGATGAGGATGAAGAAGAAGAAGAAGCAGTAGGATGAAAATAAGAATAATTCCAAGCCGGCAAAAAGTGTATGTGCAGAGTTCCTCTATTCTGCAGATACACTTAGAGGAGCTCTGCACATACACTTTTTGCCTGTTTGGAATTAATCTTATTTTCATCCTACTTCTTCTTCTTCTTCTTCTTCTTCTTCTTTATCCTCATCCTCAGAAGAAGAAGAAGAGGATGAAGAAGAAGAAGAAGAAGAAGAAGAAGAAGTAGGATGAAAATAAGAATAATTGCAAGCCGGCAAAAAGTGTATGTGCAGAGTTCCTCTATTCTGCAGATACACTTAGAGGAGCTCTGCACATACACTTTTTGCCGGCTTGGAATTAATCTTATTTTTATCCTACTTCTTCTTCTTCTTCTTCTTCTTCATCCTCATCCTCATCCTCAGAAGAAGAAGAAGAGGATGAGGATGAAGAAGAAGAAGAAGAAGTAGGATGAAAATAAGAATAATTCCAAGCCGGCAAAAAGTGTATGTGCAGAGCTCCTCTAAGTGTATCTGCAGAGCTCCTCTAAGTGTATCTGCAGAATAGAGGAACTCTGCACATACACTTTTTGCCGGAAACCGCTGTATGGAGGGAATGTCCCAGAACTGTCAGAAATAGTCTATTTCTGACAGTTCTGGGACATTCACTCCATACAGCTGTTTCAACCGCTGTATGGAGGGAATGTCATAGAACTGTCAGAAATAGACTATTAATGACAGTTCTGGGACTGTCCTTCCATACAGCGGTTGAAACATTGTATCTATTTGTTTCCATAAATGGATCCATTTATGGAAACAAATAGATACAATGTTTCAACCGCTGTATGGAAGGACAGTCCCAGAACTGTCATTAATAGTCTATTTCTGACAGTTCTATGACATTCCCTCCATACAGCGGTTGAAACAGCTGTATGGAGTGAATGTCCCAGAACTGTCAGAAATAGACTATTTATGACAGTTCTGGGACTGTCCTTCCATACAGCGGTTGAAACATTGTATCTATTTTTTTCCATAAATGACATTCTGCAAATACACTTAGAGGAGCGCTGCAGATACACTTTTTGCCGGCTTGGAATTAATCTTATTTTCATCCTACTTCTTCTTCTTCATCCTCATCCTCATCCTCATAAGAAGAAAAAGAAGAAGTAGGATGAAAATAAGAATAATTCCAAGCCGGCAAAAAGTGTATCTGCAGCGCTCCTCTAAGTGTATCTGCAGAATGTCATTTATGGAAAAAAATAGATACAATGTTTCAACCGCTGTATGGAGTGAATGTCCCAGAACTGTCATAAATAGTCTATTTCTGACAGTTCTGGGACATTCACTCCATACAGCTGTTTCAACCGCTGTATGGAGGGAATGTCATGGAACTGTCAGAAATAGACTATTAATGACAGTTCTGGGACTCTGACAGTTCCATGACATTCCCTCCATACAGCGGTTGAAACAGCTGTATGGAGTGAATGTCCCAGAACTGTCAGAAATAGACTATTTCTGACAGTTCTGGGACAATCACTCCATACAGCTGTTTCAACCGCTGTATGGAGGGAATGTCATGGAACTGTCAGAAATAGACTATTAATGACAGTTCTGGGACATTCACTCCATACAGCTGTTTCAACCGCTGTATGAAGGGAATGTCATGGAACTGTCAGAGTCCCAGAACTGTCATTAATAGTCTATTTCTGACAGTTCCATGACATTCCCTCCATACAGCGGTTGAAACAGCTGTATGGAGTGAATGTCCAGAACTGTCAGAAATAGACAGAAACTGTCACAGAACTGTCCTTCTTCTCATCCTTCTCCTTCTTCTCATCCTTCTTCTCATCCTTCTTCTCATCCTTCTTCTCATCCTTCTCCTTCTTCTCATCCTTCTCCTTCTTCTCATCCTTCTCCTTCTCCTTCTTCTCATCCTTCTCCTTCTCCTTCTTCTCATCCTTCTCCATCTTCTCATCCTTCTCCTTCTCCTTCTTCTCATCCTTCTCCTTCTCCTTCTTCTCATCCTTCTCCTTCTCCTTCTTCTCATCCTTCTCCTTCTCCTTCTTCTCATCCTTCTCCTTCTTCTCATCCTTCTCCTTCTCCTTCTTCTCATCCTTCTCCTTCTCCATCTTCTCATCCTTCTCCTTCTCCTTCTTCTCATCCTTCTCCTTCTCCTTCTTCTCATCCTTCTCCTTCTCCATCTTCTCATCCTTCTCCTTTTCCTTCTTCTCATCCTTCTCCTTCTGCTTCTCCTTCTCCTTCTTCTCATCCTTCTCCTTCTTCTCATCCTTCTCCTTCTTCTCATCCTTCTCCTTCTCCTTCTTCTCATCCTTCTCCTTCTTCTCATCCTTCTCCTTCTTCTCATCCTTCTCCTTCTTCTCATCCTTCTCCTTCTCCTCATCCTTCTCCTTCTTCTCATCCTTCTCCTTCTCCTTCTTCTCATCCTTCTCCTTCTCCTTCTTCTCATCCTTCTCCTTCTCCATCTTCTCATCCTTCTCCTTCTCCTTCTTCTCATCCTTCTCCTTCTTCTCATCCTTCTCCTTCTCCTTCTTCTCATCCTTCTCCTTCTTCTCATCCTTCTCCTTCTCCTCATCCTTCTCCTTCTCCTTCTTCTCATCCTTCTCCTTCTCCTTCTTCTCATCCTTCTCCTTCTCCATCTTCTCATCCTTCTCCTTCTTCTCATCCTTCTCCTTCTCCTTCTTCTCATCCTTCTCCTTCTTCTCATCCTTCTCCTTTTCCTTCTTCTCATCCTTCTCCTTCTGCTTCTCCTTCTCCTTCTTCTCATCCTTCTCCTTCTTCTCATCCTTCTCCTTCTTCTCATCCTTCTCCTTCTCCTTCTTCTCATCCTTCTCCTTCTTCTCATCCTTCTCCTTCTTCTCATCCTTCTCCTTCTTCTCATCCTTCTCCTTCTCCTCATCCTTCTCCTTCTTCTCATCCTTCTCCTTCTCCTTCTTCTCATCCTTCTCCTTCTCCTTCTTCTCATCCTTCTCCTTCTCCATCTTCTCATCCTTCTCCTTCTCCTTCTTCTCATCCTTCTCCTTCTTCTCATCCTTCTCCTTCTCCTTCTTCTCATCCTTCTCCTTCTTCTCATCCTTCTCCTTCTTCTCATCCTTCTCCTTCTCCTCATCCTTCTCCTTCTCCTTCTTCTCATCCTTCTCCTTCTCCTTCTTCTCATCCTTCTCCTTCTCCTTCTTCTCATCCTTCTCCTTCTCCTTCTTCTCATCCTTCTCCTTCTCCTTCTTCTCATCCTTCTCCTTCTCCTTCTTCTCATCCTTCTCCTTCTCCTTCTTCTCATCCTTCTCCTTCTCCTTCTCTTTCCTCATCTCCAAGGGCATTTAAATTAAAGGTACAGTGTTCTGCACTAATTTAAAGGCTCTCTGAAGCCTAGAAACCCTTTTTATATGTCATCTTCGTAGCGAAGAAATTCGCATCGAATCGAATTTCACACTGGAATTCGCCGAATCAGCCGAATCGAATTTTTGAGAAATTCGCTCATCTCTAATTGCCATCCTTAATGCTGACATTACGCTAGAGGAATTACTTGACACAATTAAACATCTTCCCTCTCGTAAAGCCCCGGGACCGGATGAATTGCCCTACTCCTACTATAAATCTTTTATTGGTATTCTGGCCCCTCATCTCCTTTCCTTTTATCGAGATCTTTTTAAGGGGATCACACCCCAGACTGAATTCTCCCGTGCATATATCTCGGTTATCCCTAAACCCGATAAAGATCACTCTATTGTAGACAACTACCGCCCCATTGCCCTACCTAATTCCGTTACAAGATTTTCACTAAAATTTTGGCCAACCGACTGTCCGGAATTATTTCCAAACTCATACATAGGGACCAAGTGGGCTTTGTACCTGCCAGACATGCTGCAGATAGCACCAGGAGATCTATTGATCTGGTTGACTTGGTTAACCGATCCTCTACCCCTGCTATGTTATTGAGCTTGGATGCTCAAAAAGCTTTCGACCGTTTAAGTTGGCCTTATATGTTCATGGTCTTGGAGAGATTTGGTTTTAGGGGTCCATTTGTAGCAGCGTTGAAGGCCCTTTATTCGTCCCCCTTCTCGCAGGTCAGATTAGCTTCTTTTCTTTCACTTCCCTTTCAGATGTCAAATGGCACACGTCAGGGTTGCCCACTCTCTCCCTTGCTGTTCATTCTTTGTCTGGAACCATTAGCCGTCGCCATCAGATCGAATCCGGATATTCGCAGGATACAATCCCATTCCCATGAGTACAAATTATCGCTGTTTGCAGATGACATCCTGCTCACACTTACGAGTCCCCATACCTCCTTACCGATTTTGCATAAGACTCTGAAACAATTTGGGGCTATATCAGGCTACAAGGTCAACACGTCCAAAACTGAGGCACTCCCAATACATGTCCCACCTGCCGTTCTATCCTCGCTTCAGGAAGCCTTTCCCTACCGGTGGTGCACCCACTCTTTAGAATTTTTAGGTACTAATCTTACTTCCTCTTACCAATCCATATACGAGGCTAATTTCCCCCCACTATTTATAGCAATTTCTCGCTCTCTGAAACATTGGGATGCCTTGCTCTTTCCTCGGACGCATTAACGTATTAAAAAGGAGCATGTTACCCAAACTTTTATACCTGTTTGCAACCCTCCCCGTCCCCGTTCCTATGTCCAAACTTCACTCCCTTCAGAAATCTTTCCTGCATTTTATTTGGCACAACAAGCGGCACAGGATTGCACGTTCTGTTGTGCTCTCCCCGCGCTTTAGGGGGGGATTGGGGGCGCCGGATATAATAACATACTACTATGCAACTCACCTTCGTTTTCTCATGTCATGGTCCACTCACTATCCTCCCAAAACATGGACTGAGATCGAATCTTTGCAACTGTCCCCAGCTCATCCATATTCCCTCCTTTGCTCGACCTCAGCAGTGGATGTCTCTTCCTTCCCCCACCTATTCCTTGGTCGCATGCATTTTTCATTGACTGTTTGGCAGAAATGTAAAGCTAAATTTACACTGGCCTCTGAATGCTCCCCACTGACAAATATCCTCTATAACCCTAATCTTCCAGACAATATGGCCATATCCCAGATGTCTCTCTGGGTAGTAGCTAACCTTTTTCAATTGCGTTACTTGGTACACCCGGTGACTCGTAAGTTACTCATTCCCAGATCTCCAGAAAAAAGCTCTTCTACCTTCTCATCACCTATATATTTACCTTCGAATACGCAACTTCTTTTCCACCTTATCACCCTCATTGATCCTGGGAAAGCCTACTCCCTTCGAACATTTATGTATGCAGGGTCCCCACCAAAGGGGTATTATCTCTAATACTTATAAACTTCTTATGGATGCCACCCCTTTATCCAATGACACGCACCTCTACATGTGTAGGTGGTCTCAATTTGTACAACGTGATATTGATTTATTAACGTGGAAGAAAATTTTGGAAAATGCATCTAGATCTTCTGTTTGTGTGGTTTTTAAGGAAAGATCATGATGTTATGGTACAAAACACCTGAAGTTCTTCATGCTTATAATCCGAATGCTTCTCCTGTCTGCTGGTGCTGTAGTAGAGATCCCGGTTCTCTCTATCATATCTTTTGGACATGCAGCTCCATTGTTTTTGGGAAGAGGTCCGCTCCTTGTTGCAATCGTTGTTGCATATCTCTCTCCCATTTGACCCACTGCATTTTTTTCTGGGCTTGCCATTCCCAGGTCTACCTAAACCATCCAGAAAACATGCTGTACATGTTCTGACCGCGGCCAGGAGAAGCATTCCTATGTGTTGGTTATCTTCTACTCCCCCTTCATTGCTGATTTTGTACAAACTTATTGCTGATGTAAGACAGATGGAGTATTTGACTGCATTACATAGTTGTTCGTTTGCTGTGTTTGAGATGATTTGGCTCCCGTGGGATACCTTCATTTCCTCTATGCCGGCTCAAAATGTAAGACCCTGATAACTCCACACTGTTATTATATGATTCCGCTGGTCCTGACCCTATGTAGTTTTGCCATCGATGTACTTTTCTGTTATGCTTATTTTCTTTCCTTATTTTTTTTTAAACATACTGTTTGTACTCGCATGGAAACCAATAAAAATTGTTAATATAAAAAAAGAAAACTGGCTAAAAGACTGAATTCAGAGAGTAGTGGTTAATGATTCATTCTCTCAATGGTCTAGGGTTGTTAGTGGTGTACCCCAAGTTTCAGTGTTGGGACCCTTACTTTTTAATATATTTCAAATTGAGAAAAATGATATAGTGTCTGCGCAATATGGTGTTCTTATAATTTTTTCTACTTTTTTCTAATGTCTATTGTACTGTAGTACGATGGCTCCTGAGAAATCTTTTTCTTGCTTCTTTGTGTTTCTAATAAAGTCCTTTCTATCATGCTCATTAATCAGTCTCTTTTGTTCTTCAATATATGCTTTCTTATATCCTTTTTTAATCAACATCTCTCCTATTATATTGGCTTCCCTTGTGTAATCCTCTTCTTTCGTACAGTTTCTTTTCAACCTCAAGAACTGTCCCTTTGGGATATTTAATAACCATGATATATGGTGACAACTATCCATTGAGATATATTGTTATCTGTCAGTTTGAAATGTGTGGGTACTAATTCCTTCATCCCCTGCTTTTATTTCTAGATAAAATTTTCTAGATAAAATCTATAAGTGTATTGATGTGTCACTCACCTCCCATGTGAGGATTATATTTTTCTGATTGTTCATTTGTGTAATGAACCTATTTAGGGAACTGAATTCACCCTTCCATATAACCAGGATATCATTAATAAATCTCTGATATAAAATAAATTCTCTCTTTGGTATAGTTTGGAACATAATTTCTTCTTCCCATTTCGACATGAATAGATTTGCCACACTTGGGGCAAATTTAGAACCCACAGAGACTCCTGTCTCTTGTTTATAGTAGTTTCTATTGTACCAAAAATATGTGTGTTCTAAACAAAATCCTAGGCATCTTCTTCGTATTTCTTTTGTTTGTTAGCCATATGAGTATTCCTCTTGCGTGCCCATTTGACTGCTTCTATGGCTTTCCTATGACCAATGATCATGTATAGCAATCCCACATTTGCCGTGGCCATTATTAGATTTTCAGTAGTTTCTATTTCCTCCAGTAATTGCAAAACATGTTTGGTATCTTTTTAAAAAGGCTTTTGTATTTAGTACTTCTGGTTGTAATACTGTCCACAAGCTGTCCTATTCTTTCTGTTATTGAGCCTATGCCGATAACTATTGGTCTCCCAGGAGGGTTCTCCTTATTTTTGTGTATCTTTGGAACACAATATATTATTGGTATTCTACAGGCAGTACAGGAGATAGTATTAGATATCTCTCTTCTTTAGTATTTAATATGCCTTTTTTGCATCCTTTTTTAATCAATTCTTTTAGTTCTTTTTTATATTCTTTTGTAGCATTATTTGGTAATCTGGAATATGTATTCTTGTTTTTTACCAGCCTCTCCATTTCTGCTTTATATTTTTCTTTCGATAAGATCACTATACCTCCTCCCTTATCGGCTGGGCTTATGACTACTTCATTTCTTTTTTCTATCTCTTTAATGCCTGTCCTTATGTTCTCTGGGTCTTTGTATTTTTTTATATTGAGGTTATTGAGATCTTCCAGTACCATACATTTGAATACATCTACGTGTTTATTGTTCCCAATTTGAGGGTTGAAGGTGGATTTATTTTTCAGTCCTGTGTGCATTATTCTATTAGTATGTATATTTCTTTCCGTATGTGGATTCATTAACATATATGTTTTTAAGGTAATATTCCAAATATATTTTTGGATACAGATGTATGTTTCAAATTTGTCCACTGGGGCCGGAGACTGGTCCACGGCAAAATGGCGCCCGATCACTTAGGATTTCAATCATAATCTACATAGGACTAAATCCACTAGAAAATGGCCTCTGGGGCCGGAGGCTGGTCCATGGCAAAATGGCGCCTGATCACTTAGGATTTCAATTATAATATACAGAGGACTATATAAGGAGACTTGACTCCTAATCAGCTTCTCCTGATGAAGTCATGACATGTGACGTAACGTGTAGAGTACGCTGGGGACTTCAAGCCACAATACAGGAAGCACACGGGCCGCCATCTTGGTATAGGACAACAGCATTCGAACACACAAATGGCTTATGCTGCAGTGCCCAGTTGGACACTATCAAATGTGAGTGGAAATTTTTGTATTTTAATAAAGGTGTTTTAAAATACAATGAGGAGTATCTCTTTCATATGTATGGAGTGGAGTTGGAGGAGAATAGTAAGCTGATGGTGGAAGAGCAGTAATACACTTGATAGTAAGCTGACGGTCTAAGAGCTTACGGTTGGATTTTAATATCACATGAAGCACGGCAGTATTAAAGTCACAATTCACTATAAAACTGTTTAATAGCGTATGGTGAATTTCAAATACAGCATACAGCAGCACTGTATGCTAAATGGCTAGCACTTCCGCCTGGCAGTACTAGGGTCATTGGTTCGAATCCCAACCACAGCACCACCTGCCTGGAGTATGCATGTTCTCCCTGTGCCTGCGTGGGTTTCCTCCGGTTACTCCGGTTTCCTCCCACACTCCAAAGACATGCTGGTAGGTGAATTGGATCCTGTCTAAATTGGCCCTAGTATGTGTATGTATGTGACTTAGGGACCTTAGATTGTACGCCCCTTGAGGGTTAGGGACTGATGCGAATGTACAATATATATATAAAGCGCTGTGTAAATTGACGGCGCTATATAAGTACCTGAAATAAATAAGTTCATCACGTGAGTGTTTGAGTGATTTATGATGAATTTGGAACTTGTTATGTTGCTTGAGGTGATTGTAGCCGTATTAGCGCACTTGCGACAGAAACCCCTTCTTCAAAGTCCAAGCAGTACTATGCTATGTAAAACATTGTAATAGTACTGCTTGAACCTTGAAGAAGGGGACATACCCCAAAAGCTTGTCCTCAAAATTGTATGTTAGTGCAAATAAAAAAGTATCACGTCAGTACTTAATTGAACTTGATATGTTGCTTGAGGTGATTGTAGCAGTATTAGTGCATTTGCGACAAACAATTGAGTACTGTCCGTGATACTTTTTTTATTTGCACTAACCTATAATTTTGAGGACAAGCTTTTGGGGAGCTTTTTGATATTTGAAAATTTGTTTGATGGACATGTTTAATTGGGGATAATTTCAATGCACGTTTGGGCACATGCGTTTGTCACTTATGACACAAGGATTTGCATGTTTTTGTATGTATATTTGGTATTTATTGGAGTATATCTGTTTACTAGGCACAATGATATATGTTTATGGTATACATCTATTTATAACACTAATATATTAGAGCATTTTTTTGTGCACTGCATATACACTTTTTCATTTATGCAGTGGAATAACATCCTTACAAGATGTCTCCAATTTACAAGCCAATCTCAATGCACTGTTTATTTAGGCATATTTTATGTGGCAAATGAAGTTTAATATTATTAAATGTAAAGTTATGCACAATATTGATACATCATACATACTAGGTTTGGATACAACTGGGGGAATCAGTGGTGTAGAAGGATCTGGGTGTTCTGTTAGACTGTGGCTTTTGGAGGGGACTGCAGGCTAGCCTTTTGCCTACTGACTATGGGCTCTGGCATTCGAGGGGCTCTATTCTTTGGGAGGTGTGTGCCTGGGGTCTTTTGGAGTAGTTTTACTTGGGATTCAAGTCCGTGTCTCCCCGAAACACACAGACTCTGAGAACTGGAGGACCCAGATACAGATTTGAGGCCACTGTATTTTGTTGGGGTAGAGAATCCACAGCCCAAACCAACATTGATTTCTTCAACCGCCTACTAGCAGGGGTCAGATCTAGCCAGTCTTATGTGAGAGTGCAGTAAAAAATGTCTGGGGGGGCAGAGGATGAGATATCAGCACGGCAATTTAAAAAAGAGGAATTATTACCAGGTGTACTAGGGGTCAGCAGGGCAGAGGATGGCCAGGGCAGAGGCCTGGGATCAGACGTTTGTAGAGCAGTGTACAGGAGAGAGGATGGGTGGCCACAAGAGCAGTTTGTATGGGGTCAGCAGGGCAGAGTATGTGTGGTTATAGCAGAGGAGTGTATAGGGGTCAGCAGTGCACAGGACAAATAATATGTTCTTAACTACTTGCACTCCTGAGGATTTACCCCCCTTAATGACCAGGCCTCTTTTTGCTACTCGGTGCTGCACTAATTCAACTGATATTGCACGGTCATGCAATGCTGCACCCAAACAAAATTTACATCCTTTTTTTCACACAAATAGAGCTTTCTTTCGGTGGTATTTGATCACCTGTGCGCTTTTTATTTTTTACGCTATAAACAAAAAAAGACCGAAAAATTTTAAGAAAAACAATATTTTTTAATTTCAGGTATAAGAAGTATATAGTAAACTCAAAGTTAGTTATAAATTTAGGCCAAAATGTATTCTGCTACATGTTTTTGGTAAAAAAAAAATCCCTATAAGTGTATATTGATTGCTTTGTGCGAAAGTTATAGTGTCTACAAACTATGCTATAGATACTGCAATTTACGCCATTCTTTGCTATACAACGCTGCGCTAGTTTAACGGACAATTGCGCGGTCATAGAATACGATACATAAATGAAATTTATGTTCTTTTTTCACACAAATAGAGATTTCTTTTGATGGTATTTGATCACCTGTGCTCTTTTTATTTTTGGCGCTTTAAACAAAAACATTTTGAAGAAAAAAAAGGTTTTTAAAAAAACAATATTTTCTCATTTCGGTCATAAAAAATATCCAAAAAAACTAAAATTTCATCATAAATTTAGGCCAAAATGTATTCTGCTATATGTTTTTGGTTAAAAAAATCCCAGTAAGTGTATATTTATTGCTTTGTGTGAAAGTTATACCGTCTACAAACGTACTTGGTGTTTCTTGACTCCAATCTATCCTTCCAGTCCCAAGTCCAATCACTAACAGACTCCACCTCTGCAACATCGCCAACATACGCACATTCCTAACCCCAGAAACCACTAAGTAGCTCATCCACTCCCTCATCATATCATGACTCGATTACTGCAACTCCCTCCTCACTGGCCTGCCTCGCCACAGGCTATCCCCGCTTCAGTCGATCCTGAATATGGCAGCCAGACTCATCCACCTTTCCAACCGCTCCGTTTCCGCCACCCCCCTCTGCCAATCCCTCCACTGGCTTCCGATTGCCCAACGGATCAAATTCAAAATCCTAACACCGACGTACAAAGCTGTCCATCATACTGCCCCAAACTACATCACCGACCTAATATCCAAGTACCACCCTACACGCACTCTCCGCTCCTCACAAGACCTCCTTCTCTCTAGTTCCCTGGTCTCCTCCTCCCATGCCCGCCTCCAGGACTTCTCCAGGACGTCACCCATATTCTGGAACTCCCTACCCCAATCCATCAGACTGTCACCTACACTCCTCTCCTTTAGGCGCACCCTGAAAACCCACCTCTTAAGGGAAGCCTACCCCACCCCCTGCTAATTCCTGATCTCCTCCACTTTTCCTACCACTCCATCCCCCACAGCTATTTCCTCCTGTATCACTATCCCCTCCCTCCTAGATTGTAAGCTCCAAGGAGCAGGGCCCTCGAACCCCTCGTGTATCGCATTGTATTATTGTTATTGTACTGTCGCATGTTCTGTCTCCCATTGTAATGTACAGCGCTTTATAAATACTAAATAATAATAATGGTATAGATAATGGAATTTACACAGCTTTTACTTTCTGACTGCTCATCACATTTCTTGAGGTGCTAAAATACCAGGATAGTACAAACACCCTCAAATTTGCCCTTTTTGGAAAGTAGCCACCCTAAGCTATCTGCTGAGAGGCATATTGAGTCCATGTAAGATTTATTTTTTTTTCCACAAGTTTCTGGAAAATTACAAAAACATTTTTTTTTTTTACACAAAGTTGTCATTTAAATGATTTATTTCTCGCACTAGCCATGTGTATATGTGGAATTACACCCCAAAATACATTCTGCTACTTCTACCGAGTATGGGGATACCACATGTGTGAGACTTTTTGGGAGCCTAGCCACATACAGGACAGGAGCCTGAAATCCAAAGACCACTTTGAAAGCCTGAAGGTGCGTAACTTCCTCATTTCACCTCAATACCTATCACAGTTTTGAAGGCCCTGACATGCCAAGATAGCACCAACCCCCCCCCCCCCAAATGACCCCTTTCTGGAAAGTAGAAGCAATTTAAAAAGAGGCATGGTGAGTATTTTGCAGACATGCCTTTCAGAAAATAGCTTGGGGTGTCTACTTTCCAAAAAGGGGTAATTTTGGGGGGTGGGGGCGTTTTATGCCCAGCATTAGAAGTTTATGTCACACATCACTCACTCTTCTAACCACCTGAAGATCAAGCCTTTTCTGACACTTTTTGTTCACATGAAAAAAATCAGTATTTTTTGCTAGGAAATTAATTTAAACCCCAAACATTATATATTTTTTTAAAGCAGACACCCTAGTGAATAAAATGGTGGGTACTACAATTTTTTATGGCACATAGTACTCACGCAGCGATTTTTCAAAAGCAATTTTTAAAAAAAAAATACACTTTTTTTACTTTTAATGCACAAAAACACAATATATTGGCCAATTATTTGGTAAGATTTAAAAGATGATGGTATGCAGAGTAAATAGATACCAAACATGACATGCTTTAAAACTGTAGTCCGGGCATCCAGGGGGCTCCACATGACTATCTATTCCCTCATAAATCCGAAACTTATAAGTATAGCCTGTTGCCCTCTCACAGGTCTTCTACATCTTGACCCCATATCTGGCACGCTTGCTGGGGAGAAATTGTTTGAATGCAAGGCGGCCAGAAAAATTAATCAGGGACTCATCAACACATATTTTTTGCTGGGGAGTATAGACATCTGCACATTTTTGGTTAAGGTGATTTGCGAGGGGCTGAATTTTGTGGAGCCGGTCAAATTCAGGGTCACCCCGAGGATGACAGAGTGTATTGTCGTTGAAATGCATAAAACACATTATACTCTCATATCTATGCCTGGCCATGGCAGCAGAGAACACGGCATATGATGAATCGGGTCTGCGGACCAAAACAACCGAAATTCATTTCTTTTAGTAATGCCCATGTTGAGGGTTAGGCCCCAAAAAAATGTAAATTAGTAAACCGTAATGGGTTTCCATGTGACTGGTCTGGCAAGGTTTGAATTTGGGTTGGCGGCGATAAATTGTTGTGCATATAAATTGCTTTGATCCACAATCAACACATACAGATATTCCATGAAAAACATCTCCAAAAATCAAGGAGGTATGTGATGTACTAGACCGCTGGTGCTCGCCAGTTCGCCAAAAGGTAGCGTGGCACTAGTACTGGCACTCTGCTGCATATGAGAGTCATCAAAATTTACCGGCAAGTGCTAACAGAGATCAGGCCTGATTCTGCGAACACTGCGGTTTTGTGTGCAATGTATCAAGTTACACTGC
This sequence comes from Staurois parvus, assembly GCF_062004578.1. Classification (NCBI taxonomy): domain Eukaryota; kingdom Metazoa; phylum Chordata; class Amphibia; order Anura; family Ranidae; genus Staurois; species Staurois parvus. Next base: position 774,397 of record NW_028318925.1, read on the forward strand.
ACTTGCTGGAGGAGAAGGGGGGTAAGCGTAGGGACTAAACGCAGGTGCTGGCAGGTGTCAGGGCTGATCCCGCTAACGCTGCGTTTTTGGGGATGCTATGCTAATGTGAACGCTGATCTAGTGCTGATCTGATCAAAGATATTGATCCGTTCAGACACTATACTAGAAATGGAGGTTTATTGTGCATAAGCGTGCTCCTGGCAATCAAGGGGTTAAATGTGATGACTGGTGTACTAATGGGCAATCTGACGCTATCTGGGAGGGGCGTGAAAACAACCGGAGTGAAAATCATGTATATATATTTGTAGATGTATTTATATATGTGATTTTGTGCACCCATGCCGCCCTGTAGCAGTATTTCTGCTATAGGGCGGTCAGGAAGCGGTTACAGAAGCGGTTTGTGTTACGTCGATACATTACTTTAACGGACAAATGCGCAGTCATGCAACACTGCACCCAAATTAAATTTCCAAACTTTTTTCCACACAAATTGAACTTTCTTTCGGTAGTATTTGATTGCCTGTGCGTTTTTTATTTTTTGCGCTATAAAAAAAAAGGCTGACAATTTTGAGAAAAAAAAAACAATATTTTGGACTTTGATATAAAACATGTCTAGTAAAAAAATTTAAAAATCAAATTTCGTTATAAATTTCGGCCAAAATATATTCTGCAACATGTCTTTGCTAAAAGATAATCCCAATATGTGTAAATTAATTGGTTTACGTGAAAGTTATAGTTCAGTTGGAGTCTGTCAGCAGCATTCATTAAAGACTAAAGGGGGGATAGCCTATGTAGAGGTAGGCCCACGTGAAAGGAGTTGAAATAGTCAGGGTGAGAAATAACAAGGATGTAAATGAGTAGCTTGTGGCTTCATTGGTTATAAAGGGATATATTTTAGAGATGTTATGGAGGTGAAGTCTACAAGATTTGACAGTGAAAAAGACACTGAAAAGGGCTGAAAAGACAGATTCGAGTTTTGGATTACACCAAGTACTCTGGCATGAGGGGAGGGACTGATAGTTGTATTATTGATCCTGATGAAAACATCAGGGAGTAAGGCGTGGGGAGGGGGGAATATTAGTTCAGTTTTACAAAGTTTAAATTTGAGAAAGTGGTATGACATCCATACTGTCAGTTAGTTATGTGGGAGGAGACTGAAGGAGTGAGGTGAGCAAGGAGGTGTAGATAGAGAAAAGTAGAGGTCCAAGGACAGAACCTTGGAGGACCCCTACAGAAAGAGGACTGGAGGAGACAGAGCTGTAGGCAACACTGAAGGAATCTTGTGATATGCAGGAGGGGAATGAGGAAACAGCAGAGTCTTGGAGGCCAAGGGAGTAGAGTTTTTTTAGGAGTGAGTTGTCAACAGTATCAAAGGCAGCAGAAAGATATGAGCATGGAGTAGTGGCCAGTAGTTAGCAGATGATACATTGTTATTGAGTTTTAGTAGGGCATTTTTTGTGGAGTGCTGTCAGTGAAAGCAATACTGTAAAGGGTCAAGAGGTACAAAAAGGGTCAAGAGGTACAGTAGTTGTCAATAAGGTAGGAGCTCAGACAGTTGTAGACTAGGTGTTTCAAAAAGTTTAGAGCAAGAAGATGAGTCTTAAGTTGTTCACACTAGTGGGGTCCAGAAAGAGCTTTTTAACCAGTTCCATACAGGGCAATTCCCCCTTCCTTTCCATGCCAATTTTCAGTTTTTAGTACTGTCTTTGAATTAAATTGCGCGGTCATGCAACCTTGTACCCATATGACATTTTTATCATTTTTTTCACACAAATAGAGCTTTCCTTTGTTGGTAATTAATCACCCCTGGGTTTTTTATTTTTTGCACTATAAATGAAAAAAGACCTAAAATTTTGAAAATAAATAAGCTTTTCTTTGTTTCTATTATACAATTTAGCAAATAAGTAATTTTTCTTCATACATTCAGGCAAAATGTTATACTGCTACATAATTTTGGTAAAAAAAACACCAAATCAGTGTATATTATTTAGTCTGTGTGAAAGTTATGGCCCGTACACACTATACGAAAATCGGACGAACGTATTCGTCCGACGAACAATCGTGCAATTTTCTGACGGTGTGTACATCATTTTCGACATATGATTCCAATCTTACTAACGAAATTTGACGTTGGTGCAAACATCAAAATTTTTGTCGTTTGCGAACAGAACAAACGATTTTCGTTTAATATGTACAGTTATCGTATGAAAAGAATTGGATACGAAAGACCGGAAGCTGCTTATGACCCGGAAGAACCTGCAGAAAGTAAACACCACGGAATATTCGTAGCCATTGATGTCATTAAACCGTTTTCTTCACCCAACACCCAAAAAACTACATATGTCACTGCATCACAAATAATGTGTGTGTTTGCATGTTGTTCAAAAAAAAAGTCACAATTAAAAATTATGTTTTCAAAAATAACTTTATTATTCACAATATTCACAATACAACATTTTACAAAAATAACCAATAACTAAGATGAATAAAGTGCACAACATAGTGCTAAAGCACTATGTATGTAAAGCATAAATGTCATGTTGAGAAAACAAACAAAACAGAATATTAAACTACAGATTGGTATAATGATAATCCTGGCACCATGTTGGATTTTAGACACATATAATACTTCTTTTAGTGTCTTGAGGCGATTATGAATGAAAGAGCCATTGAAATAAAAAATTAAGTGTGATTTTATTCTATCACACAATGGTGTAAAATAACAATGTAAGGCGTATTATGAACAGTTCCATGTAGATAAAACTACTGTAGAAATAACAAGCAAAAGTTTAAGGATAAGTCACCATTATTTGTCATGGCTGTCCTGGCCATGTGCAATTCTCCATGTCCTTATCCTTCTCATGTCTTCTTGGGAAGAAGCCGGAAATAGACGGAAATGACGATATTGCAGCATGCACCTGTTGCAGCTTCTCAGTTGTGTAAGTATGTGTGTGTTATGCATGAAAGAGTGTCAGTGTTAGCGTGTGAGTGTCCTCCCTCTGTCCCTTATGGCCCCCTTTATGCAGAATGAGTGTGTCATAACGAGAGATTCTTAATACCTTGTATGGCATAGAAGGGAGGGGACGACACTCACATAATGTTTTTGATGGACAGGAACATATGTATGCTGATGTACATAATATTATAAGCTAATGATGTAATCTCAGCTATTTATATTTAAAGAATAATATAGCTTAAAAACATATCTACGTATAATCACTAATCTATATATGTATCAATATTAGAAACGTATACTAAATACACACAGATACTATTAAAATACATAATCTAATAATAAATCTATAATGAGTCCTCCTAATACCCTTGACATTATACTACCAGATACTTTTAACCAGCTATACCTAAATATAGTATACTCAGCCTTCAGCTGGTTTAGCTAGTTCAGCTTAACTCCTGTCTTATTTTACTGTCTCAGCTTAACTTATTCATATTTTTCAGTCTCAGTTATAATTGAAGAATTGTAATACTACCATTTGTCAAAAGACCATTCACACATATTAATATTAATTATGACTAATCATAAAAACCAAATATTTTGCAAGCTTGCCATCAATATAAGTGCCGAATCATAAATTTGATTTCTAACACACCATGATGAAGATTGACGATCTGGTGCAGGATAATGACATTGTGGTGGATGCTGCAGTGATGAAGGAGGTTGGTATCCCCTCTGATGATGTGCTTGGGCACGAAAGGCCTTAGGAGGAACCGACAGAGCATGACGTCATCTTCCGCCCGGAGCCACGAGACAGCCCGGCGGCCATTTTAATTAAGGGGAGCTAAATCCATTTGCAGGATCCCTGTAGTGTTCACCTACCACCACCAGAGGGACGGAGTTTTGGATTCTGGCTGATAACCATACCATCCTTAAGGGGACCTCCGGATCTCTGATATATCTTCCCAGGCTGATTGATCCACAGATTGGAGTTTACCCTCTTCATCTACTTTAGGATTCCAGGGGATATTCATTTATGCGCATTTTCCATGCGCGTCCGGTGAGTGCGCACTCTTTCCATTGTTTCCTGGTCTTCATCAGCTATTTCTTGGGTCTCATTCATATATATTCATTTAATAACCACGGACTATTTGCTTTTTGCACTTATTTCTTAGCGCTGCACTCTGTTATTATTCTGTTTTTTATGGGTACACTGTGATTACCTTTAGTGCTATAGCTGCTTGGTCAGGAGCGCTCACTTTATACCATTTTTAAGTGATGAAGGAGGTGGTGATGCTGTTGGAGGTGGGATTGGAGGTGCAGGTTGTGATTCTGTAATTACGGTGTTTGGGGTAATTTCTCCTCTTGCCCCTTTATTCATTACTTGGAGCAACAGGCACTCAGCCATTTGTCTCTGGTGAACAGACATGTTTTGCAGTTTGCGGTCAAGATTCCAAATGCATCCAGCTCATTGGCTCTCCTCTGTAGGGCTGCTGAAGCTTGCATTAGGAAGGATATTGTAGCATCATCCATATTTTTTTCTTTTTCTTGGTCTAGCCACAGGTGTTCTGGGTGGTGGCATGGTGGTACCATCTGAAATTTCCTAGGGATGGAAAGCATTAAGGTAGTATTTAACAAATCATCCAAATTCTAAATTACTTTCAGATTACATGCATATATGTAGAAAAATAGTGCATAATAGTATGATTGGATCATTTCAGGAATAAAAGATGTTAAAAAATAAAATATTTTACCGGTGTCACTGATTGCTCCTGTGTCAGTGGTAGCTCCTCCATACATCTCCATACAATTCAGGTGACAACTCATTTGAAGTTGATGGGAGAGTTGACAATTATGTTCTGGAGTCACACTGATCAGTTAGAAAGCGCAAGTTAAAGTACCAAAGTCATGGTACATGGATGTCATCTGCTGCAGCCCATGACCGTTCAGATGCACTGATTTTGTTCAGTTCTTTTTTTAAATACAGTCCTCAGATTAGCAATTTTGTGTTTGACATAATTGACATTTGATTGTGGACAGACAGCTTTGCACATTTCAACCAGCTTGTTGTAGGCCTCATGCTTTTTATTTTTGTCAGAGTAATCCTTGGACTTGACTTTTCACAAACAAGGCATCTGGTTGTATTGGTCAATGAACAGTTACAAGAAGTCAGGCGATGTAAATTTGTCTGCCATGGCTCCTGTCAAACAAATCCAACATATAATGCCTTATCAGTATGATATTGCATGAACTATTAATATATTGAATTAAGGCCTAAAGAGAACATGTCAAGGCTTACCTTCATTCGTGACCCGAAATATCTTTAGAATACGAAATTTCCAGAGTTTCGTCACAAAATATTCGTTGTGACTGAACGATCACTCGGTATGGAAGCTAGTGAGCGTGCGTCATGAGCTCCACCCCTGTCACACCCTGCCCGCACTGTGCATGTACCACGCTCCGCTGCCTGCAACATTTAGGCCTACGAATTGTCGACATCAAGCAGCATAGAGGACACAGCGGAGACACATTCTTCCAGGAAAGAGCACAGCAAGAAGGTTGCAAGAAAGATAAAGGCTACAGCCATGAGCAGAGGAGAAATAGTGGAGCTTGTGTTTCTGCTTGAAAGAAATGACTATGATGGCAAGCTTAAAAAATACAGGAAGCCAAATACAAGAAAAGATAAGATTCTAGATGAAGTGATAGAAGCTCTCAAGAATAAATATTGGCATCCTACGTTCAAAAGATCAACTCAGGAAAAGATGGTCAGATCTGAAACACAGGGAAAAGGGCCAACTAGCCCACATTCACCAACTCATTTAAAAAAGTAAGTTTTTGTTTTTTTGGTTTTTTTTTCTTTTTTTTTTTTTTCTTTTGTGCATATACTAAAAAGTAAACTTTTTTTCTTTTTTTGAGAAAAGAAAAAACAACGCAAGTTTAAATATGTTAAGACCAAGGCGGCTGGAAATGAATACCAGGAACATGAACAACCACTAGGATCCTATATGGTGGAGCAATCCACAATATTTGTACATGTTAAAACATATATTGTGTATTTCAAACTGCACATTTTAGTGGGCATTCAACACGTCAGGGAACAGCAACTGTACTTGATGAGGAATGCAGGTAGAGTGGGTGAGTATAAATATTTTTTGGTTCAGTGGATTTAACATTTGGTTCTTGTATGTTACATGGTAAACAATAAAAAAAAAATTACTTTTTAATGAGTTTTTCAAACAGCAGGCCTGATCCACCACCTAACCCTCAGGCGCTGCTGGATACTCCACCTAGTGCTCCCTAGCAAGCTGATTTACATGTGCTCGCTGCAGAGCCAGCTCTGTGTTTCTATGTATACACACAGCGCGTCTCAGCCCCACTCCTTTCCAGTTTGGGAAGTGTACCTCATGCATTGAGTGTTGAAGTAGAAAAAGGTGAAACAAATGCAACCTTTGCAAATAAAATGGGAACATGTTTTGGTAACATGTTGCCTTCTCTGCAGGATCATCAAGGCATCTTATAGAGGATAAACCATCTATAAAAACGGTGCAAGACAAGGAAAGCATTGAAGAATCCACCACAAAGGATACAGGATGTAAAGGTAGGTTGCAAGAATTATTAAAAACGTAAGGAGATTGTATATTTCTAAATATATATTTTACAAATTAATTTATTGTATTTTATTTACATTTTTCACATTTCAGAAAACAAATCCATCAAACAAGGTGAAATACAAGACAAGGATCAGCAGTCTCTCAATGAAGATTCAGGATTAAATGTATGGGAGAATCCCCCTCATGAAAGCATTGTGGATCTTGAAATGATCGATGTCAGTTCAGTTGAAGGGGATGAAGAAAAGCCTGCTTCACCCACACAAGAAAGTCATCATGGGTCCTTTTCCCACATGCAATCAATAAAACAAGGATTGTACATAGAACAATATTGGACCTCTGAAAAGTATAAGCATGCATATGTACTCAGTACTTGGTTTGGGCCCCTTTTGCAGCAATTACTGCCACAATGCTGCGTGGCATGGAAGCTTGATAGCCTTGATAGTGCCTGTGGCACTGCTGAGGTGTTATGGAAGACCAGGATGCTTCAATAGTGGCTTTCAGCTCTTCTGCATTGTTCGGTCTCATGTCTCTCATCTTTCTCTTGGCAATGCCCCATAGATTCTCTATGGGGTTCAGGTCAGGCGAGTTTGCTGGCCAATCAAGCACAGTAATCCCACGATCATAGAACCAGGTTTTGGTGCTTTTGGCAGTGTGGAAAGGTGCCAAGTCCTGCTGGAAAATGAAATCAGCATCCCCATAAAGCTTGTCTGCGGAAGGAAGCATGAGTGCTCCAAAATCTCCTGGTAGATGGCTGCATTGACCCTGAACTTAATGAAGCACAGTGGACCAACACCAGCAGATGACATGGCTCCCCAAATCAACACAGACTGTGGAAACTTCACACTGGACCTCAAGCATCTTGCAGTGTGTGCCTCTCCATTCTTCCTCCATACTCTGGGTCCTTGGTTTCCAAATGAGATGCAAAAGTTGCTCTGAAAAGTGGACTTTGGACCACTGAGCATCAGACCAGGTCTGTTTTTCTTTAGCCCAGGTAAGACGCTTCTGATGTTGTTTGTTGTTCAGGAGTGGCTTGAGAAGAGGAATACGACATTTGAAGCCCATGTCCAGGATCCGTCTGTGTGTGGTGGCTCTTGATGCACTGACTTCAGCCTCAGTCCACTCCTTGTGAAAGTCCCCAACACTTTTGAATGGCCTTTTCCTGACGATCCTCTCCAGGCTGCGGTCATCCCTGCTACTTGTGCACCTTTTTCTTCCACACTTTTTCCCTTCCACATAACTTTCTATTAATGATATTAATGTATCAAAATACAGCACTTTGGGAACATCCAACTTCTTTTGCAATTACCTTTTGAGGCTTTCCCTCCTTATGGAGGGTGTCAATGATGGTTTTCTGCACAACTGTCAGGTCAGCAGTCTTTCCCATGATTGTGATTCCTACTGAACCAGACTGACTTAATTAGCTGATTAGAGTGGGACACTTTGAGCCGAGAATATTGCACCTTTTCACAATATTCAAATTTTCTGAGATTGTGGATTTGGGGTTTTCATGAGCTGTAAGCTATAATCATCACAGTTATGTCAAATCACGGCTTGAACTATCTTGCTTTGCATGTAATGAGTCTATCTCATTTATTAGTTTCACCTTTTAAGTTGCATTACTGAAATAATCCACAATCTCAGAAAATTAGAATATTGTGAAAAGGTGCAATATTCTCAGCTCAAAGTGTCCCACTCTAATCAGCTAATTAAGCCATAACACCTGCAAAGGGTTCCTGAGCCTTTAAATGGTCTCTCAGTCTTGTTCAGTAGGAATCTTAATCATGAAAGACTGCTGACCTGACAGTTGTGCAGAAAACCATCATTGACACCCTCCATAAGGAGGGAAAGCCTCAAAAGGTAATTGCAAAAGAAGTTGGATGTTCCCAAAGTGCTGTATCAAAGCACATTAATAGAAAGTTATGTGGAAGGGAAAAGTGTGGAAGAAAAAGGTGCACAAGCAGCAGGGATGACCGCAGCCTGGAGAGGATTGTCAGGAAAAGGCCATTCAAAAGTGTTGGGGACTTTCACAAGGAGTGGACTGAGGCTGGAGTCAGTGCATCAAGAGCCACCACACACAAACGGATCCTGGACATGGGCTTCAAATGTCGTATTCCTCTTCTCAAGCCGCTCCTGAACAACAAACAACATCAGAAGCGTCTTACCTGGGCTAAAGAAAAACAGACCTGGTCTATTGCTCAGTGGTCCAAAGTCCTCTTTTCTGATGAGAGCAACTTTTGCATTTCATTTGGAAACCAAGGACCCAGAGTATGGAGGAAGAATGGAGTGGCACACACTGCAAGATGCTTGAGGTCCAGTGTGAAGTTTCCACAGTCTGTGTTGATTTGGGGAGCCATGTCATCTGCTGGTGTTAGTCCACTGTGCTTCATTAAGTCCAGGGTTAATGCAGCCGTCTACCAGGAGATTTTGGAGCACTTCATGCTTCCTTCCGCAGACGAGCTTTATGGGGATGCTGATTTCATTTTCCAGCAGGACTTGGCACGTTTCCACACTGCCAAAAGCACCAAAACCTGGTTCAATGACCGTGGGATTACTGTGTTTGATTGGCCAGCAAACTCGCCTGACCTGAACCCCATAGAGAATCTATGGGGCATTGCCAAGAGAAAGATGAGACATGAGACCGAACAATGCAGAAGAGCTGAAGGCTGCTATTGAAGCATCCTGGTCTTCCATAACACCTCAGCAGTGCCACAGGCTGATAGCTTCCATGTCACACCTCATTGAGGCAGTAATTGCTGCAAAAGAGTCCCAAACCAAGTACTGAGTACATATGCATGCTTATACTTTTCAGAGGTCCAATATTGTTCTATGTACAATCCTTGTTTTATTGATTGCATGTAATATTCTAATTTTCTGTGATTGTGGATTTGGGGTTTTCATGAGCTGTAAGCCATAACCATCACAATGGCAAATGACAAATCACGGCTTGAACTATCTTGTTTTGCATGTAATGAGTCTATCTCATATATTGGTTTCACCTTTTAAGTTGCGTTACTGAACTTTTGCACTTTTTGCATCTAATTTTTTGAGTTTCACCTGTATTCATCCTGTAGGACTTTGATGATGGCCCTGCAGGTCTCAGGAATTATTACTCCAAGGGCTTGTGGTGAAATGCCAGTGGTGATTTTCAAATCCTGCAGGCTTCGCCCCATGGCAGGATTCCGAAGTGTGGCAATCAAACATTGCTCCGCACTGATTGCTTCTCTGAGAATGGTATTCTGCTTGGCAATGTGTGGCTTTACTGCAGTCAGGATTTGATTAAAGCAGTTGTCATTCATTTGCAAATAATTTCTAAAATCATCTGGATTGTTCTCATGCAATTCTCTCAATAGAGACATGTGGGTATACTGGCCACGCCTAAGTAGCCATTTCTTGCACCACAGCCTCCTTTTTGTCTTCTTCCTCTGTTGCCTCTGTATGGCCAGAATTCCTAAACCCATAATGGCAATTGCTGTATCTTCGGAAAATTCGGATATGGTATCCATTACTATTCCGAAAATTTGTCACGAACGATCCGTCGCTGAGGGAAAATCAATATGGCACCAAAAGGCGTGGCTACAGGGTTACACGTACATTACATCATTTCCACAGGTACGCTGCAATGTTTGTACGCAATGCCTTTATATCATACAATATTCTAATGCATAAAAGCACATCACTTTCGACCAGCAGAGAACGATCGATGATAACCGGACGATCCTTCGTCCAATTTTTGTATAGTGTGTACGGGGCATTATAGAGTCTACAAGCTATGGCACCAATCATTGAAAATTGATCACATCTGATCACACCTGAAGCACTGATGGCCTATTTCATTTCTTGAGGCCCTAGCATGCTAGGAAAATGTCTTTTAATAGCCCCCAAAATATCCCTTTTTGCAAAATAGACAGTCCAAAGTATTTAGTAAAAGACATGGTGAGTTTTTTGAAGTTGTGATTTTTCCCTACAATTCTTTGGAAAATGAAGAAATTATTTTTTTTCACACATAATTGTCAAAATAACAAGTTATTTCTCACACCTGGCATTAACATACTTGCAATTGCACCCCAAAACACATTCTGCTACACCTCCTGAGTATTGTGATACCACAGGTGTGAGACATTTCCACAACCTGGCCACCTACAGAGACACAACGTCCAAGTAGCACCTTCACAAGTTGTAGGAGCATAAAAGGGGCAGTAGATAAACAAGCCAGGTTCAGAACAGGCAGCAGGCTGAGATCCAGACAGAAGGTAGAAACATGGTCCATAAAAAGTCCTGGGTCAGTACAGGCAGCAGGCAGAGATATGGTCAGCACAGCCAAAGTATTGGTCCAGGCAGCAGGCAGGAACATGGTCCAAAAAAGTCTTGGGTCAGTACAGATAGCAAGAGGAGATATGGTCAGCACAGCCAAAGTATTGATCCAGGCATTAGGCAGGAACATGGTCCATTAAAAAAGCCTGGGTCAATGCAGGCAGAGATATGATCATCACACAGTATTGGTCCAGGCAGCAGGCAGAAACATCAGGCTTAGGGCCTTGGTCAGGTAGGACCGGGGCACAGGGGTAGAGGCTTCGTCCCGCCCAATCTCTTCGAAGCCTCAGAACCAACCGGGAATTACATAACCCGGGAGAACCAAAAACTGTTTTTTCTCTATTCTGAAGCCCCTCACATATGTGAGACCCCTGTGTTATCTTGAATCCTACTACTCCAGTAGCAGGGCAAAAGATTAATCCTTGCTTGCAGCAGGCAAAAGGCTTTGTCGATTTAACAGGCCGAGGTCCGTCCAGGAAGATGGCATAAACGTGGTTGATAATCCAGACGGCAGGCAGAAGCATAGTCGATAAACAGGTCATGGTCAGTTCTGGTGGAAGGCAGAGCCATGGTCAATCACGGCAGCAGGCAAGAGATCAGCACAGATAATAAAAATGGGGAAATTGCAGGCTGCTAAAAATATGGGGAACTAATATCTTACTAACGTGTGATAACGTCAGAAGCAGTCTCTGACGCATAGGCCTGGTTGGGAGGGACATTGGGGACAATGAAAACTTGTCTCTCTTAACTCCACCTCTGTTGCATACCTTACATTTTTTTCGGCGTCTTCTTCCTGTTTCTGATGGTGGAATATTCTCAGGGAAATGGCGTTCATGAAGTCTGTTGGTGCAATCGGAGCAAATGCTTTGTGGTGGAGATCCAGAGGTTAGATTAGGGCAGTGACGACATCTTCTATAAATTTGTGGAAGGTGGTAGGTCTTTCCATTGACTTTTGATAGGAGATGTATGCATTAAAAATAGCCATGTGTAAAAAGTATATTGCAACTTTTTTGTACCAGTAGAGGGACGTCCTTGTTGAGAAATAGGACTGCAGCATCTGCTTGTTTAAATCCACACCCCCATGAATTGATTATAATTGTGGATACACTCTGGCTTTTGAATGGAACCTTGTCTTCTATGAATTTCCACCATGGTGTCATTATGGATAGTGGACAGGGCATAAACATCTCTCCTATCCCTCCACTTCACAGCCAACACTTCCTCGTTCCTCAGACTTGCAGATTCCCCTTCCTGTTTGTTCGGGTGGTACCGCAGGCCATCGTTTTCTCAAGGTACAGGTGGTAGAAAAGGGGCAGGCTTGTGTAATAATTGTCTAGATAGATGTGATACCCCTTTTGGAAAAGGCCAGGGCCAAGACAATTTTTCCACTTGTACCAATGTAGGTTGGGCACCCAGGGGGCTGGAGCTGGGAGTCTTTGCCTTCATACATGCGAAAGGCATGCACATATCCCGTGGCACTTTCACAGAGCTTGTTGAGCTCCAGTCCATACCTAGCCCTTTTACTGGGTATATATTGCTTGAATCCCAGCCGGTCAGTAAAGTGGACAAGAGATTCGTCCACACAGATATTTTGGTCAGGGACATAAAGTTCCAAAAAAATTTTAGAAAAAAAATTAATTAGCAAGTGAATTTTATACAGTTTGTATAAACTGATCTCGGGGAGGGCACTGGGAATTATCACTGAAATGCAGGAAGCGCATTATCATGTTATAGCGTGACCTGGACATTACAGATGAAAAGATGGGAATGTGATGGATGGGGTGGGTGGAGCAATATGAATGTAATTAATTTTTTTTTTGTGTAAGCCTCATGTTGATCGTAAGGCCCAAAAACAATTTAAACTCCTCTACTGTTAGCCGTCTCCACTCAAATAGCATAGCATGAATTGGGGTTGTCTGCGATATATATTGTTGGGAAAATAGGTTAGTTTGATCTACAATTAATTGAAGGAAATTATCAGGGAAAAATAAATAAGAAAAATCAATTGGGAAAAATTTCTGTGTTGGGCTGTACTCCTGGTTGTGCGGTAAAAGGGTGGATTGTAGCTGATCCTGAGCTGGAAGGCAGCCACAAAGGGTTTGCCAGAGTGTCTGGGAGGTCTGTTTGAGCCCTGACTCTTGGGGGTTTATTTACTAAAACTGGAGCACTCATAGTCTGGTGCAGCTGAGCATAGTAGCCAATCAGCTTCTAACTGCAGCTTGTTCAATTAAGCTTTAACAATAAAACCTGGAAGCTAATTGGTTTCCATTCAGAAGTGCACGAGATTCTGAGTGAACCAGTTTTAGTAAATAAACCCCTTGGGGTCTGGTGTGATATTCCAGTGCTGGTACTGGGCCTTTCATCCTGGAGTCTTGCTGTGTTGGCGTTTGCTGATTGACCATTTGGGTGTAATGGCATTGGTACGTTGGCGCTACTTGTGGTTGCCTGGTCTTCAGAGCATCTTATTCTTTTAGGAGGGACTTCTTTCTCTTCTGATTCGGTCACTGATCCACTGCTTTCTATTGGCTCGTATTCCGAATCAGAATCTGATGGTGAGAGCTCCCCGCTGCTCTCGTCCATCATGCTGAGGATTTGGAAAGCCTCCTCTTTAGTTAATAATAATATTTTTTTACATCTTGGCTGTATGACAGGCAACTGTGATGGGTACACTGCTAATAGGCGGCAGTGATGGTGGCTCTGTTATGGTTCTGATTAGGCTGCGCTGATGACAGGTACACTGATAGGCTGCACAGGTGTATGTGCTGACAGGTACACTGATAGGCTTCCCTTATGGATGTGCTGACAGGTACACTGATGGGCTGTACTGACAGGTATGCTGATGGGCTGGCGACAGGTACACTGATGGGCTGGCGACAGGTACACTGATGGGCTAGCAACAAGTACGCTAATGGGCTGGTGACAGGTACACTGATGGGCAGCTGTGACAGGTACGCTGATGGGCTGTATTGGCAGGTACGCTGATGGGCTGTACTGACAGGTACGCTGATGGGCTGTGCTGACAGGTACGCTGATGGGCTGTGCTGACAGGTACGTTGATGGGCTGTGCTGACAAGTACGCTGATGGGCTGTTCTGACAAGTACGCTGATGGGCTGTACTGACAAGTATGCTGATGGGCTGTGCTGACAGGTACACTGATGGGCTGTGCTGACAGGTACGTGATGGGCTGTATGACAGGTGCACTGATGGGTTGTGCTGACAGGTACAGTGATGGGCTGTGCTGACAGGTACATGATGGGCTGTATGACAGGTACCAGGAATGCTGATGGACTGGCGACAGGTAGGTTGATGGGCTAGCAACAGGTACACTGATGGGCTGGTGACAGGTACACTGATGGGCTGGCGACAGGCTGATGGGCAACTGTGACAGGTATGCTGATGGACAGCTGTGACAGATACACTGATGGGAAGCTGTGACAGGCAATCAGGGCAGTGTGACAGGCAATCAGGGCAGTGTGGTGCAAAGTACTGAATGTGGTAACTCACTGTTCCCCTTCTCCTCCTCACACAGGATCCGTGCGTGAGGAGAAGCGGTAACAGCAAGTTACCGCTGATTGTTTATACTTGTGGTCGGCTGTGATAGCACACAGCCAATCGCAGGGTAAAGAGCCAATTTCATTGAGAGATTGGTGCGCTGAGTGCCGCCGGGGGCACGCTCTACGGGAGTGACCAGGAGGATGCCATATGGCGTCCTCCCAGAGGGACGAGCTGTTTGCGTGGCCACCTTTGTGCCATAGGCCAGGCAGGAACCGGTTAAGGTGTGACCAGTACATGTAATAGAGGGGAGAGGAAGGTGTTAGCAGAAAAAGGGAGATTGAAGATGTGAACTTCTGTAGAACTAGAATAGAATGGCAATGAAAGTCAGCGCTCTTGAGATAAGCAGCTGGACACTCAAGGAAACCAAATAAAACCTTGTCATGAACATATAAAAAATGTGCAGCGCTGATCAATAAATTAAATGAAGTATAAGCAATGTCCCCAATATTAAAGACATAAATCAGTGACAGTCTATATAATGAAGATATCGTGGTATACAACTTCAATCCAGTGGCGGTGCTCCCAGTGGTAAGGTAAGAATTACGCACTCACCAGAAGCGTAATTCAATTACACAATATGTAAATCAACACGGGTCTCCTTTACAGGTATAGATCCGGACTGGAACTCGGGGTGATTCTCCCTCAAGATGGTAAGGATATGAGTCCTCAGAGGTGTAGATAGATCCAGCTGGCCAGAGGTCCCTTTAAGGGACAGATGCCTGCTTACAGGTGCTTCCCTTTCTGGATATGATGGACTGGTAACTGGATCGCAGTAGGGCTCTATAAATGATATAAATCTTGTGTCCACGTTGGCCAGGCATTCATTAGAAAACGATGGTCCACAGCTCCAGTGTCAGCAAAAAATAAGGAAAAAATATATGTGGACTGAGATCTCCCTGATTTCAGTGGCCATCAGGGAGTATAACATATCTCCAAGTTTTGTCATTCTGGACTAGGGGGTTCCCAAATAATTAATTATGTTTATATTTCTTTACTGCCATTCATCTTTCAATTTTTGTCGGTTTTCTAAATATGTCCATGTAATAGCTGTATGTGATTTATGTAGAATTCAGCGCCATGTCTGCTATAAGTATGATGGGGTATTCACATACAGTTGTGTTCAAAATAATAGCAGTGTTGAAAAGAGTGAATGAAGCTCAAAATCCTTCTTTTTTTTTTTTTATAAATGTTTATTAATTTATCAACCAAATACAAATCACAATCACCTTTTTTTTCTATTAAAAAGACATCCAAACAATATCTTCCTATTAGCATAAATTATTTAAATCCCACGCCTCCCTCTTCCCCCCCCCTCCTCCCCCTCCCAACTGCGCCCCCCCTGCGTTTTCTCTCTTCTCCTTTACGCCAAACATTTCTATTATTTCTAAAATCCATTTCAAGGTGTGTTACATCCTCATATATTTCACTTTTTCTCTATACTCTTCCCATTTTTTCCACTTTGTATTATACATCTCCATCTTATCTATATGCATATAATACAATCTTTCTGTCCAACAGATCTGATTCATTCTGCCCATCCAATCCTCCTCTGTCGGCACCTCCTTTTTTTTCCAAAACGTAGGTATCAAACTCTTCGCTGCACTCAAATAGTGCCATATCCCCAAAACCTTATATAATCTCACTGGAAGCTCTGTGATATGGAGAAGACATACAGTCATGGCCGAAATTGTTGGCACCCTTGATATTTTTCCTGAAAATCAAGTATTTCACACAAAAAAGGTATTGCATTAACACATGTTTTGCTATACACATGTTTATTCCCTTTGTATGTATTGGAACAAATATAAAACAGAGGCAGAAAAGCAAATATGACATAATGTCACACAAAACCCCAAAAATGGGCTGGACAAAAGTATTGGCACCCTTAACTTAATATTTGGTTGCACACCCTTTGGAAAACATAACTGAAATCAGTCGCTTCCTATAACCATCAATAAGCTTCTGACACCTCTCACCCGGAATTTTGGACCACTCTTCCTTTGCAAACAGCTCCAGGTCTCTCTTATTGGAAGGACACCTTTTCCCAACAGCAATTTTAAGATCTCTCCACAGGTGTTCAATGGGATTTAGATCTGGGCTCATTGCTGGCCACTTCAGAACTCTCCAGCGCTTCTTTGCCATCCATTTCTGAGTGCTTTTTGACGTATGTTTGGGGTCATTGTCCTGCTGGAAGACCCAGGATCTTGGACGCAAACCCAGCTTTCTGACACTGGGCCCTACAGTGCGACCCAAAATCCTTTGGTAATCCTCAGATTTCATGATGCCTTGCACACAGTCAAGGCACCCAGTGCCAGAGGCAGCAAAACAACCCCAAAACATCATTGAACCTCCACCATATTTTACCGTAGGTACTGTGTTTTGTTCTTTGTAGGCCTCATTCCGTTTTCGGTAAACAGTAGAATGATGTGCTTTACCGAAAAGCTCTATCTTGGTCTCATCTGTCCACAAGACGTTTTCCCAGAAGGCTTTTGGCTTACTCAAGTACATTTTGGCAAACTGTAGTCTTGCTTTTTTATGTCTCTGTGTCAGCAGTGGGGTCCTCCTGGGTCTCCTGCCATAGCGTTTCATTTCATTTAAATGTCGACGGATAGTTCGCGCTGACACTGATGCTCCCTGAGCCTGCAGGACAGCTTGAATGTCTTTGGAACATGTTTGGGGCTGCTTATCCACCATCCGGACTATTCTGCGTTGCAATCTTTCATCAATTTTCCTCATCCGTCCACGACCAGGGAGATTAGCTACAGTGCCATGGGTTGCAAACTTCTTGATAATGTTGCGCACTGTGGACAAAGGCAAATCTAGTTCTCTGGAGATGGACTTGTAACCTTGAGATTGTTGATATTTTGCCACAATTTTGGTTCTCAGGTCCTCAGACAGTTCTCGTCTCCTCTTTCTGTTGTCCATGCTTAGTGTGGCACAGACAGACACACAATGCAAAGGTTAAGTGAACGTCTCTCCTTTTTATCTGCTTTCAGGTGTGATTTCTATATTGCCCACACCTGTTACTTGCCCCAGGTGAGTTTACAGGAGCATCACATGCTTGTAACATTCTTATTTATCCGCAGTTGTGAAAGGGTGCCAATACTTTTGTCCAGCCCATTTTTGGAGGTTTGTGTGACATTATGTCGAATTTGCTTTCTTTCCTCCCTTTTTTTGTTTTGTCCCAATACACACAAAGGGAATAAACATGTGTATAGCAAAACATGTGTTAATGCAATACGTTTCGTGAGAAATACATGATTTCCTGGAGAAATATCAAGGGTGCCAACAATTTCGGCCATGACTGTAGCTCTGGGTCTAATCCAATATTAATTTTGGTAATTTTCCTTACTAGATAAACTATTTTCCGCCAAAACACCTGTATTCTTGGACACTCCCACCATATATGATACCACGTGCCCACCTCTCCGCAACCTCTCCAACACAATAGTGAAATCTCCCCATTCAATTTATGCTCTACATTCGGTGTAATGTGCCATCTTACTAAACACTTATAATTTATTTCCACCTCCTGCATACTGATATTTTCGTGAATTGATCTAAACATTTTCCTTTGCTCCTCCTCATCTATTTCCCTTCCCATATCTCTTTCCCATTTCTCTATATATATTAATTTTGTGTCAGTGTCTAATTCAGTAAATATCTTATATAATTTTGCAATTCTGTGTTTCCCATCCCCCCGTGCTTCTAACAATCTTTCCAATGGGTTCCACTCTTTTCTGGTTCTCATAGGCTTTGGGAGACTCCCGAAGAAATGTTTCAGTTGGTAGTATCGTAATCCGTCCATTCTATTGAAAACTTCTCCCTTTTTTTTCTCCAGCTCTCTATATGATCCCAATTCCTTACCAACCATTATATCTCTCAGTTGTGCCTCCTGTTTTATAATCCATTTCCCTGTGGTATTTTCCTGCCCAGGGGCAAAATATTCTATGTTCCTTAGTGGCATTAACTGTGAATTAAAAACCCATCCCTTTTTGTCTGTGTAACATTTCCCAAACTCTTAAAACGTTAAAAGTGTACATACTTGTGTTAGCATCTAGTCCCCTATATTGTGCAGGCACCCCTGTAATCTTACTTAAATTTGTTCCACTCAGTGTATTTTCGATTTTGACCCAACTTTTCTCTGGATTGTGAGTCCAAAGATTCTCGCAATTATCACCGCTTTATAATATCTCTTAAAATCTGGTACACCCAAACCACCTCTTTCTTTGCTTCTAGTCAACATTTCATAGCGTATTCTAGGTTTTTTATTCCTCCATATGTATCTTATTATAATTTTTTTAAGTTCTTTAAAATATGCCTTTGGAAGTTTGATTGGAATCATTTGAACTTTATATAATACTTTGGGCACAATTACCATTTTTATCAAGTTTATATGACCTATCCAGGATGGGTTTCCACTCCCCATTCTCTTCAACTCCTCCTTAAGCTCGTTTAGTAGTGAAATATAATTAACTTTATACAGATTTTTAATTGAGGCTGACAGTTTTATCCCTAGGTATTTTAATTCTTTATCTCTCCAAACAAAGGGGAATTCGTCTTGTATTTTTTCTTTTTCACTATTTATATTTAAGATTTCGTTTTTTGTCGGGTTAATTTTTAAATTTGATAATTCCCCATATTCCTTCAATATCTTCATTAAATTTGGAAGTGACATCCTAGGATTTCCAACATAGAACATCAAATCATCTGCATAAGCCGCCCACCTTATGTTCTCTATCTCCTATCCATATTCCTTTTATATCTATGTTCTTCCTTATCGTAGACAACAATGGCTCCAATGATAAAACATACAACAGTGGGGATAATGGGCATCCCTCTCTTGTACCATTTGACATCCCGAAAAGCTCCGATCTTCCTCCATTAACCATGATAGCGGCAGTAGGCCCTCTATATAACCTTCCAATCCACTTTCTCATTCTATCTCCCAACCCCAACACCTCCAAGGTATCCATCATAAATTCCCAAATCACTCTATCATATGCTTTCTCGGCGTTAATTGACATCAGTACCATTGGGGTTTTCCTGTATAAGCAACAATGATCTCAAGCCGTAGTCTCTACCCTCTCTCCCCGGGACAAACCCCACCTGATCCACATGTATCCACTCCGGCATCAAATCCTTCAGTCTATTTGCCAAAACCTTTGCATACAATTTAGTATCTACATTCAGCAGCGCTATTGGTCTAGAACTTGCACACTGCGAGGGGTCTTTATCTTCCTTATGAATTAAAATTATATTAGCCTGTAAGGATTCTCCCCTTATTTCCATCTCATCTCCAAAAGCGTTCATATATATCTTCAATTTGGGTATTAACAACTCTTTATATTTTTTATAATATTTTACCGTATACCCATCTGGACCCGAGCTTTTCCCCACCGCGGTACCTTGTAATGCTGTTTTTATTTCCTCTAACGTAATTTCTGATTCTAGGGAGTTCAATTGTATTTCACTTAATTTTGGTAGACCTGCCTCTTTTAAGTATGTTCTTTTTTTTTCTCTATTTACTGTTTCAGTTTTATTTAATGTATCCTGGGGTGTGATATTATACAACTCATTATAGTAATCCTTAAATACTCTAGCGATATCTTTAGTTGAGTGCACCAGTTCACCCTTGGGATTTCTTATTTTTTCTATATAATTCCTACTTTTCTTTTTCCTTAGAGTTCTCATTAAATACTTTCCCGGCCTATCTCCACATCTATACCTTTTACTTATTACTTTATTAAAGACTCTTCTTTTTTCCTCCTCCATTACATTCTCTAGTTCTTCTTTCTTCTTTATTATTTTCTGCATTATCTCCTTAGACGTTTCCCTTTTATGAGCTTGTTCAAGATCATATATTTCACTTAGCAGTCCATTAATCTTTTCCCTGCTTTCTTTTTTCTTTTTTGCCCCTATTGCAATGAGTAGTCCTCTAATATAGGCTTTGTGGGCCTCCCACACACCGTTGCAACCGACACATCCTCTGTATATTCTCCTCAAAAAATCATTTACTTTCCATCTCGATCTTCCAATCGATCTCTTCATCCAGAAGAAGTGCCTCATTCATCCGCCATACAAAACTCCTCTCTCCTCTCTACCCCATCTTGACTTCATTGCAACAGGGGCATGATCTGACAAAGAACTTCCTCCAATTTTTACTTCTGCTACGGACTGTATGGCCCTGATTTACTAAGACGTGAGTCTACTAGCAGACTCTGACCATTCAGGCAGACTCAATTAAATCAATCAAGACCTGTCAGTCTTCTGAGCGGCGTCTAGCAATCTCATTAACCAACGTCTACTTTGCTATTAGTAAATGTGGAATCGCGCCTGGCACATTTTTAGGAGCAATACCGGATATGTTCGCTAGATGGCGCACAAGCGCGGGCTTTATTAGCATTGGCGTTTTTGTGTTAGCAAAAGAGAATATTTAGAATGTAACAAATAGTACACCTATATTAGAATTGTTGGTTTTTGTTTTTTTTTGCTGTTTCTCCAAAATGATCAGGAAACGCATTTACTAATGAATGTCATACATTCTATTTTCAAATGTTAAACATTTTCACACTTATATCTCAAATAATTTGGATACTTCTAATTTCCCAATATAATTATATATCTTCATTCTCTTTAATCATGTAACTAATGTTAAAGTGCAGCGCTATAAATGCATGTGATCAATAATGAACGCATGTAAAACCAAAAAGTGCAAATAATTGCAATAATGATGTAAAATGGTAAATGGTGCTAAAATAAGTTCATATAATCATTCCTGAATAATGGAATGTCCTTCGTGTCTGAGTACCAACTCAGAGAGTGCCTATGAATGGCATGTGTGGTCTCCCCGTGATAGACAGTAGTGCATGAACTCGTGAAAGGTAAACCACCCTTGGGACTGGTCTACACTCACCAGAACAAAAGTATAAATGCGCATGGGATATACACATCACACATCTGGGGGTGCAGCGGTATGCTGGCAGCTATGGGTTAGTCATCCAGCTCCATCCATCTATCCATCCATCAATCAGGGTGGGTGCCCAAATGGTCCTGGGGAGGAATTAGCTCAGCCACAGGAGCCAGAAAGGTGCTTAATAGTGTAGTACACTGTCACAGGGGTGGATGACCTTTCACGAGTTCATGCACTACTGTTCGTGGTTATATTGATCTTGTGTAATACCATTTTAGTATATAATTTGACCAGCGCTCGCTTTATCATTTTTAAACAATGTAACTATTCTACATTGTATTTCAAACTGTGTCTCCCACAGTGGTTTAGTGGTTAGAGCTCAGAACTTACAGCACTTGGGTTATGGGTTCTAATCCCAGTTTCCATGCTTTCCCTGTATGGATGTGTTTCTGCCAACACTTAAAAGACATGCTGTTAGGTTCATTGGACCTAGTTACATGGCTGAGTTTCTGCCCTTAGAATATAAGCTCCTTGACATTTATGAACGTTAAAAAAATGGAGATCAATTTTCTGGGTTGTGTCAGTGCCAGGAATATTGATCAATCAATTATGATTTTGCCTAATGACTAGAAAGTGGATGAATGTTACCTGCGTCCTGTTCTTCTGCCAATTAGGAAATGTGCAAGTTTCATGCTGTGTATATTTCATTGTAACTTTTTTCTCTTCTTTTAAATCTGTCTCCTTATACAACTTGACCCCCTCCCCCACCCCATCATCACCTGTCCCATATGCAAATCTATGGATCACCACCCCACTCTTTTTAACTATTTATTGATCAAGTGAATGTGTCTCATTTTCTATCAGCTACAGCTCAGATCTCACATTATTATATGATTGCTGATTGTATATCACCACTAGTCTGATTGAATTCACAATCCCTGGTCAGTCCCGTTTCCTTACCTCTAATAATCTTTAGGACCAGTTCACACTACATGTGTTTCAGTTGCTTTTTCGGCATCACAAACGCACAGAAAGAAGGTTATATGGTTGTCAATGTCATAGTTCACATCAGCGCTTGCATTTTCAATGCATTGCAGGTGCTGTAAACAAAGTTGACCACGCTGCATTGTTTCTGCACAGAACTGTACTGGAACACATTGAAATGTCCTTGAATGTACTAAAACGCACATGTCCCTAATTAAATTGAATAAAAAGAAAGTAGAAAAAACTAACTGGAAGGGATACAAAAATGCAATGCAACGTGTCCAAAACGCATCCAAAATGTACTGGAACACACTAAACATGCATGCCAAAAGGGCATGCAAAATCGCATCAGTAACACATCTAGACTGTTTCTATAGTGTAAACTGGCCCTTAGGACTTGTTCACACCATTGGTGGTGCAGAAACGCATGCAAGAACACACATTTTCCAGCACAGCAAAGAAATGCAATGCCTTTTGCAGATGTGCATGGTTAGGTGCAACACACTTTTAAAATAATATGCCTGCAGTATTTTTGCATGTTCCCACACATTAGGCAGGCCATTGAAATTAATGAGCTGAGGAAAAAAAAAAGTAAAAAATGCCCCATTCACACAGGTCCTCTGGCCTGTACAGCATGAATGAGGGGGTTGTTCATGTGGCTGGAGCCACCTGTTACACTATGGGGACACAGCAGCTGTATGAACACAGGTTTTAATCTGACAGGTGTGAAGGCGTGGGGAAGTGGCCCTGAATGCTCACTGTCTGTACACCTGCACCCATATGCTTGTCAAATTATGACCTGCAGCAATTCCATAGTGTAACATAGGTTGCCTGCAAACGGCGATAGCCACAAAGACAAACAACTGATTCCCACTCTACAGGCCACAGCACCCATGAGCCCCAAAACCTCAATTACACCTCAATTGCACACACAGCTTTATTTATGAATTCAGTACAGTTTTATCATTTAGATTTCACAGGAATATGGTTGGGATTATGTCCATTAATAATGTTTTTAGTGTATTTTTACCATAAATATAATTTGGATATTTTCTCTGGCGGTGGGGGGCTGTCAGGTATGCTGTATGCTGATATCTAACAGTGGCCCTGGGTGTATGCTTGTGTCTGTGCCACCTGTATAGTTAGGAAGAACCTTGAACCTCTGCTATGTACCTCAATGGATCTAGGAATTGGACATGCTTTCAACTGAAAATACAATTATTAGTAATGTTTCCCCAGCAAATGAGGATCCGCTGTTCTCCACCGAGGAGCTATCTCGCCATGTCCAGATGTGGTCTGGAATTCCACAAAAGAACAATTCACAAAACTAAAAAATAGACTTGCAAATTACCACTAAACTCTCCTAACTACACTCCCATCCACTCACACTTCTGGGTGTGTGCAAACGTCCTTCCGCAAACGTCATGACGTATTTCCAGTATGACAGCTGCTCTAGCACCTCCTCCAACAGCCGTCTTGGCATTTATTTGTGCACCATAGCAATTTTACATGCGGCTCCATTGTGTATATGACATTCGCAAATTTATGTTTGCAGTTCTATTGTAGATTTGGCATTGGTGAATGTATGCTTGCAGCTATACTGTGTGTATATGACATTGGCGAATATATATTTGCCAGTAAAGGCCCAAAGTCAACATAAATTGGGGGCCCAATTTATTACGGGTAAGAGGATTGTAGAAAAAGAATAGCTAGCTGCACATTGAACACGACCTAGTCATTGGTACACAACATGGTCTTGTCGTGCAATAGGGGGCTTTTGGTTTGTTATTTTGGACATACTTGCACATGTGCGCTCTAACAAGGAAGATTTGGGCATAGGATATAGCTAGCAAAAATAAGTGTTAGGGGTGCTAGTACATTTCAGATACTTATATAGCGCTGTTCATTTACGCAGCGCTTTACATATATATGTGGTAAATTCGCATCAGTCCCTAACCCTCAAGGTGCATACTAAGAGCCCTAACTTACATTCATACATATACTAGGGCCAATTTTGACAGGATCCAATTAACCTACCAGCATGTCTTTAGAGTGTGGGAGGAGTACCCGGAAGAAACAGGCACAGGGAGAACATGCAACCTCCAGGCAGGAGGTGCCATGGCTGGGATTCAAACCAAGGACCCTAGTACTGCCAGGTGGAAGTGCTAACCATTTAGCCACTGTGCAACATACAATTAGAACATTAAATAATCCCCCCAAAAAATACATAGTACAAATGTTTATTGATCAAATACACATTCCACATTTATTTGGACAGCAACAAAAAGCTACATTCAATATCTTGGTGTGAAAAAAAAAAAAAAAAGCAGGATTGATGTTGCTAAAATAGAACGGTCCTGCTCATAAGAGCTTACAATCTAAAAGATTATACTTATAATGAACTTTGCTTTCACAGGTTACAGCAGGAAACAAATGGTTAATAATCACTTGGGCTTATTCACAGAAGCTGCAGATCGAAATATCAATGCAAAAATACATACATGCCAAAATATAAACACTTCCCCCTCCCCAAATCCCCCACCATGTTTGTCTGAAAACTGCATTTCATTCTAAATAAAGCAAACTTGGAAGAGCAGAGCAGTGGACATGTGTTAGGATTACAATGCAAAGGTAATAAACACAATCATTGTACAATAACACACAAACACCTTAGAAGGAAGAACATGCAAAACATTTACAGCCCACATCAAAACACAGCGTGAGTGTGGCCTGGGGGCAATTCACTACAATATCTCTTCCTCCCCCAAACCACCACAGACAAGGACATGCAGAAATAATGTGCCTATACAAGGCAAACTCAGCCCCAACTGCATCTCCTTATATAAGGTAGGCTACACCCACCACTGTCAGAGTCCAAATCAGAGTCAGAAAGAAAGCCACAGTGAAGTGTACCTGTACAGCATACAACAGAACATTGAACAGGGATGTGAAAGGGAACCCTATTGGCAATATTGCTTGGCCCTATGGGCACAATTCACTTTAGATTATCGCATGAGTTAAGGCAGTCACATGACCACATCTTGCATGCAATACTGAAAATGCCAATTCACTTTTGCTAGTATGCGGTATTTCCCATAAATCGGAAAAACACTCAGGAAATCAAACATAAAAAGGCCTTACACCGCGGTCACATCAAAGCCGATTTAGAAATTGTGCGACGTACAGTGAAGATGCTGATTTCCTTGCGATTTGCAAGACATCTGACACAGATACCTATGCAAATCGTCACAAAAGTAGTACATGTACTACTTTAGAAATCAGTGTCGGAAACGCACCCATGTGACTGCTCTAATAGCAGACAATAGGGTGCGACTTGGCATACAATTTGCAAGTCACATGCCATGCAAATCGCATGCCAAGTCGCATCCAGGGTGCACGATTTCAGGTGCGATTTGGGAATTGAAATTGTACCTGATATCCGATCTAATGAATGTGGATGTGAGTGTCTTAACGTAAGCGATTTGCTGCAGCACAATTTCAAAAGTAGTTCTCATCTAACTTTTTCAGCATTTTGTAGCGATTTCACATATAGACTACAATAGAAATCGCAATGCAAAACACAATTGAAAACGCAATAGCTCATTGGTAAATCTACAGAAAACACAGTGAAATTGCCAACAAAAAGCACAATTTTAAATCACATCTAGTGTGAACCAAGCAGGCAATTCAACAAAGGAAATAAATCCTAGAAGGCATGCAGTATCTGCATGCTCAGATAAGGGTCTGTTATGGATTTGGGGGGGGGGGACTCCATGCCATTATTTTATTTATTTATTTTTTTAATCCATCTCTTTCGCTCACTCTTCAACAAACTTTCCCAAAGGATGTGGAGTGCAAACCAGCATTATCCAATCAATCATTAGTCCAGGCCTTTATCTCATCCCCTGGTTTGACATTCACATAAGGTGCTACTTTAAAGGTGTTTGAACAGACAAGGCTTCATTCTAATTCACATTCTAGGGATCATTTAAACAGAAAGCAAAGATGCTGCCACCAGCACATGCATGTTAGAGTAGTCACACAGAGATCATGCAAATTCATTGCTGTGGGTGAGATTCAAACCAACAACCCTAGCGTTGTGAGACAGTAGTGCTAATCCATGGAGCTGTTGAACACTAATCCTGCCTGTATTTCTGTGGTGTGAATCAATCCTAGGTCCCTGGGCAAGGTCAGTGTAACTAGACAGATATCTCAAATGCGACACAAATGTTGTGCTATGTTGCCAATTCAGATGTATGTTGGTTCTATGTATCCCAATACAATATTGCAATACTAATACAGGCGTACCTCGGTTTACCAACGCCTCGGTTAACGTAATTTTTGGCTTACGAATGAAAATCCATTGAAAATAATGCCTTATTAACAATTGTTAATAATTTTTTTTGCAATACAAAGTGTATGTCGGTGCCGATTTTCAAATGCAAATGCCAGCCTTTTTTTTTTCTTCACTATAGTTCACAAGCTTAGACGTCACTTTCTCCGAAGTTGCAGAAAACTTTGTATCTTTAAATAAACTCAAAGTAAACATTGTTTCCTTTAGGGATATAATTTCCAAGAAAACTTTCTCTTTTAGCTGTGGGAAGTGACAGGTGAATTTCTGAGCTATAGCGAAGGGAGAATTACATTTAAAAACCAGCACCATAATAAATAAAAAATGGCATGGGGTCCCCCCTCCCATCCACACCAAGCCCTTCGGGTCTGGTATGGATATTAAGGGGTAACTCCACGCCGAAATTAAATAAAAAACAGCTCGGGGATCCCCCCAAAATCCATACCAGACCCTTATCCGAGCATGCAGCCCGGCAGGTCAGGAAAGGGGGGGGGGGGACGAGCGAGCGCATCCCCCTCCTGAACCATACCAGGTCACATGCCCTCAACATGGGGGGGTGCTTTGGGGCAGGGGGGCTCCCCCCCAAAGCACCTTGTCCCCATGTTAATGGGGACAAGGGCCTCTTCCGTTAGTGGGATAGTTTGTCAGTAAAGTTGGAAATTTTTTTTCCAAATTTACTGATAAAAAAAATGTGCCAAAATCCCGAAAAACGGCTGACCAATTAACCCACTAACGGCCCGAAAATTGTTCGATTTTTTTTTCGGCAGAAAAATTGGCTGATTTTAGACCCATCTATGGCCTGCTTTAGATGGGTCTAAAATCGTCCGAAAAAAAAATCGGCTGATTTTCGGGCCGTTAGTGGGTTAATTGGTCAGCCATTTTTGGGGATTTTGCCACTTTTTTTAATTGGTAAATTTGGATAAAAATCGTCCGATTTTGCAGATCGGCCGATTTTAGCTGCAATGATGGGCAAATTGGCTGATCTTTTAACAGATAAAAAATCTGCACATGAGCCATGACCTGCAAGAAAAAGAAGAAAAAGAAGAAAATGAAAAAGAATAAAAAAAATAATAAGAAAAAGAAGAAAAAGAAAAATGCAGGCCAAAGATGGGGTGAAAACTGACTGTTTTTTTAAAAAAAACGAAAAATCGGTTGTTCAATGTGCCGACGTTACCACCAATAGTAAAAAAAATTGTCCGATTTTCGCCCCGTCTATGGCCGGCAAATATAATAGCGAAGTAATTACTTCTGTCCCTGCAGAGAGCTGCGCTATTATATTTGACATTAAAAAGTATAAAGGTTGCAACATTGTATCTATATTTATCCAAATAAAAACATCTATATCTGAAATGGATACAAATAGATACAATATTGCAGTCTCTATACTTTTTAATGTCAAATATAACAGCAGAGCTCTCTGCAGGGACAGAAGGAATGTTTCAGCTGTCATCGGGGTTTCCCACTGACAGCTGAATTTTAAATTATTTCTGTGAATTAAATAAATAATAAAAAAAACAGCGTGGGTCCCCACTCCCATCCATACCAAGCCCTTCAGGTCTGGTATGGATATTAAGGGGGAACTCCACGCCGAAATTTAAAAAAAAAAAAAACAGCGTGGGGACCCCCTCAATATTCATACCAGACCCTTATCCGAGCATGCAGCCCGGCAGGTCAGGAAAGGGGGGGGACGAGCGAGCGCCCCCCCCCCTCCTGAACCATACCAGGCACATGCCCTCAACATGGGGGGGTGCTTTGGGGCAGGGGGGCTCCCCCCCAAAGCACCTTGTCCCCATGTTGATGGGGACAAGGGCCTCCTCCCCACAACCCTGGCCGGTGGTTGTGGGGGTCTGCGGGTGGGGGGCTTATCAGAATCTGGAAGCACCCTTTAACAAGGGGGCCCTCCAGATCCCGCCCCCCCCCCCTACGTGAATGAGTCTGCGGTACATGGTCCCGCGACTCATTCACAAAAAAATAAAATGTGTAAAAAAAACACAGTACAGGGTCTTTGACAAGTCCTTTATTAAAACAATCCCCCGAAGTAGATCCAACGTCAATCACGGCGGCGGGAGACAGTCTGACAGTTCTTATATAGGTACTCCTGCATTCAGTTAGTTAGCCTCAGTGGAGAGACAGGGTAACATTTCTCAAATAGGTAAGGGGCGGGGATGATTTCCCCGGCTGGCCCCGCCCCTAACCTATTTAAGAACTGTCAGCTAGCCTTTTTTTCAGACGGCTGGAAGCCTCCGACGGGAACGGAACTTTTTTTTTTTTTTTTTTCGGGTCGCCGCCGCTGCCGTGATTGATGTTGGATCTACTTCGGGGACATTGTTTTAATAAAGGTCTTGTCAAAGACCCTGTACTGTGTTTTTTTTACACCACGAACCATGTACCGCAGACTCATTCACGTAGGGGGGGGGCGGGATATCGGGGCCCCCTTGTTAAAGGGGGCTTCCAGATTCTGATAAGCCCCCCGCCCGCAGACCCCCACAACCACCGGCCAGGGTTGTGGGGAAGAGGCCCTTGTCCCCATCGACATGGGGACAAGGTGCTTTGGGGGGGAGCCCCCCCTGCCCCAAAGCACCCCCCCATGTTGAGGGCATGTGGCCTGGTATGGTTCAGGAGGGGGGGGCGCTCGCTCGTCCCCCCCCCCTTTCCTGACCTGCCGGGCTGCATGCTCGGATAAGGGTCTGGTATGGATATTGAGGGGGACCCACGCTGTTTATTTTTTTAAATTTCAGCGTGGAGTTCCCCCTTAATATCCATACCAGGGCTTGGTATGGATGAGAGGGGGAACCCACGCTGTTTTTTTTTTTTTTTTATTGCGGACCTTTATTTTTACATTCAGCTGTCAAAATAAATATTATCTAGACCTTCGAAATAAGTAAAACCATTACAGAAATAATTATAAAGGATAAGAAACAAAAAAAGAATCACTAGAACTAAGGAAATCAAATTAGAATACATAAAGATATGCTTAGTGCTGTTTCTTAAACACAGTAGACGCGACCGAGTGTCGGCTGTCAGAGGAATCCACACTGAGATTTACTATTGAGTAGTGGCTAAAAAGCAAGCGCCCAGAGAGGACGTCTAAAATGTGTTCTGCACATGCTCATTTATATCAGCCAAAGACACTGCACGGGCGTCTAGTTTTTTACTGTGTTGATTTGCTTGAAAAAAACTATTTTTAACACATTTTTAATTTTTTTGAAATGGCAGATATTGTTTAAAGTGAAGTCCTGATATTTGGCAAAGCAAATTTCAAAGTGAACATGTCTCCGCAGTGATTTTTCATGGTGTTAGACGTGCCTCTTATCAAGTCTGCTTTGTGAGTCTGATTCCGGGCGTGTGTCTCATTAGTAAATTCGATTGGGGGTCTACTTATGGACGCTGCTCAATAGTAAATCTTGTTGCGGGATAAAAGTAGACGGTCGCTCATAAAAAGTAGGCGTTCGCCCACGGAAATGCGCCCAGGCACAATAGTAAATCAGGGCCTATGAATCGATGTTCTACCAATATATAATCCAATCTAGAGTAAATCTCATGTACATGTGAGAAAAAAGTATAGTCCCTTTCTTTCATATTCCTGATTCTCCATATATCCACTAATTGACACTCATGCATCAGTTTATTTAATGATCTCAAGGACCTGCTCTCCTCCCTCCTCACATAGGAAGTAGTATCCATCCGCGGGTCCATACAGACATTAAAGTCTCCGTCTGTTATCAAACAACCCCTTTTGAAGTCCATCAGTCTCTTTAATACTCCCCTCAAGAATATCTCCGGTTTCTTATTTGGGCAATATATACTAGCTATTGTACACTCAATTCCCTGCAATTTACCCCTCAAAAACAAAAACCTTCCCTCCGGATTTATTATTCTCTTCTCCACCTCAAACCTTATATTCTTTGCGAAACCTATAGCAACCCCTTTTGCTCTTTTAATTGGTGAGTCCGCATAATACCATGTTGGGAAATATCTAGTCTTCAGCCTGACCTTTGACTCCATCTCTAAAATACCACCGAAGATGTTCTATGTTGCAATTCTTTAAATAGTCTAAATCTCTTCCCAGGACAACACAACCCTTTTACATTATAGGTTATAAACTGGACTTCTTCCATCTTACCCTACTCCTCTTAACTCCTTCTTTCTCCTACCCTTCCTCTTCCTTTCTTCTCTCACCCCGCAGAGTGTTGCTACCCCACTACTCTTTTCCCTAACCATATCCCTCCACCCCTCTCCCAATAACCCCCTCAACCCCCCCTCCACCCCCATTCCCCCCTCCACCCTCCCTCCTCCCATTTCCTCCCCCCTCCCTACTAGGCCTACTATTTGCCTTTTAATCATTTGTTGCCCTAATTCCACGTTTGATTTTGACCCTGGGGTTGAGCTCTGTCCATGTACAGCTCACCTTCCCTTCATTTCCCCCAATGTCCCCCTATCTGTTTCTCCTTCTAACTAGCTACCATTCCTCTTTTCCCATAGCACATATCCCTCCTTCTTCCTCCTCCCATCCTGGAATCTCTATTCTCTGGATATTGAGTTTATCAAAAAAGTCTCTTAGTTCCTCAGAAAATCTCAGATATGCAGTGACTCCATTTTTCCATCCAATTAAGCATGTTGAGCTACTCCATCTATATTGTATATTCTGTTTTTTCATCTGTTCTAGTAGTGGTTTCAATGATCTCTTTCTCCACAATGTCTCAGCTGTCAGGTCTGCAAAAACTTGTATATTTTTTCCTCCACATATAATACTGGTTCTTCCTTTTATCTTCTTCCATACCTCTTCTCTGTCTCCATATTTATAGAATTGTACAACTACATCTCTCTGTCTCTCTTCCACCCGATCCCATTGGAACCTTCCTATCCTATATACATTGTCCAATTCAAATGTCTCAGTACTGGGTTTATCCATAATGGAGTTTAAAATTTTACATATTGTCCCTCTTAGATCTTCTCCTTGTGTGAGCTCCGGGACTCCTTTTATCCTAAGATTATTTTTCCTATGCTTATTACCTTGTATCTCCAACTTATACAGCAGCTTTTTTTGTTCTTTCCTCATCTCCATTATCTGATTTTTTAATTCTGGAATAGCTTGAGCATGCTTTTTAATTTTTTCTTCTGTTTCTTCTACTCTGGATAATAAATTTCCCAAATCATTCCGAATAATCCCCATCTCTTGTTTAATAGATTTTTCCAAATTTTTAAACATTTCTGCCATCTCCTTTTTATTTGGGATTTGTAGTTCTCCTTCATTTTCTCTTAGCTCTGTTCCCTCTGGTGTTTGTTGGCTATTATTATCCATTTCCACAGAAGACCTGACACTCTTATCCAAACTTTTTTCCATTATGCTCCTTTCACATACCCCTTGAGATCTTTCTGGGGTCACATTTCCCTGGGACGTATATTTCCTAATCGTTCCAGATTGGGAGTGCTTGGGACCACTCCCTTTACTATTTTTACTCTTCATATTTCCTATAGATCCAGTCCCTCTTCTTTAAGCTCTAGGGCATGTGCTATATTTAGACCCTTGGGAAAGTTCAAATTTCTTCTGTCCCCTTGGGAATCCCCCTTTTCCTCTATATATTCCTCCCCTGCTTCAACATTAAAAATCAATATACAGGGTCAATATACAGTCCAGCCACTCTCACTCACCTCCTTCCGACTGCTTTTTCAGTGAGGCGATTTTTCAGGTTCATTATCCGCTGTTCAGAGTTCACTCCTGTCTTTATTCCCTCTCTTGGGGGATTCCTCCGGGTCCCACTTTTCTTCCTTTACCCGCTCTCCTTTACAGGTAGTAGGCAGGGTGCTTTTCTGTCGAGCCAGTGTCTCCCCGATTACTTAGGACGTGGGCCGGCTTTTTCCTTTCCCACCCTGCAGGGTCCCGTTCCTGAATGTCCACACTCGTGGCTTGTCAGTGAGAGAGCCGGCGCCTCCCTCTGCCTAGGAGCGCCGGCTGGCTTCTCTTCCTCCCAGTACTCCCTTGCGGGAGGTCACGTGACCGCCTCGCGTCATCTGGGCTCCCAGCAGCCTGCTGCCTCGGACGGGAAGCTCCAGCCGTCTTACTGCAGCGGTCCCCAGATGCTCTGTCCACCTCACTTCTCCGGTAGGATCCCCCCACTCACAGGTAGGGCTTAACGGGCATCTCCGACAGCATTTACAGGGCACATTGAGGGGAAGGTGGTTGCTTTGCGGAGAAGCGCTCACATCGCTCTCTCCCTTGCTGCCATGATCAGGCTCCTCCCCCCTCCCTCTGCATCATCTCAATTGCAGCTCAAAATCCTTCTAATAGCTTTTATTTCCATACACACAAATGCATTGGGAACACTACACATTCTATTCCAAATCAAAACATGAACAAAAATATATCAAATTTGTGTTGTTCCTCTAAAAAAATTTAAGAAAAGTGAATATTAGACTGTTCAAAAAAATAGCAGTGTTTGTATTCTTCTTTACAAACTCAAACATTGACTATATAAACTGAAAAATGTTTGAAGATTTTGCTTTCCTTTGAATCACTTAAATAATATTTAGTTGTAGAACCACTGTTTCTGAGAACTGCTGTACATCTGTGTTGCATGGAGTCAACCAACTTCTGGCACCTGTGAACAGTTATTCCAGCCCAGGATGATTGGACTACATTCCACAGTTCTTCTCTATTTCTTGGTTTTGCCTCAGAAACTGCATTTTTGATGTCACCCCACAGGTTTTCTATTGGATTAAGATCCGGGGATTGGGCTGGCCACTCCATAACGTCAATCTTGTTGGTCTGGAACCAAGATGTTGCACGTTTACTGGTGTGTTTGGGGTCGTTGTCTTGTTGGAACACCCATTTCAAGGGCATTTCCTCTTCAGTATAAGGCAGCATGTCCTCTTCAAGTATTCTGATGTATTCAAACTGATCCATGATCCCTGGTATGCGATAAATAGGCCCAACACCGTAGTATGAGAAACATCCCCATATCATGATGTTTGTGCAACCATGCTTCACTGTCTTCACAGTGTACTGTGGCTTGAATTCAGTGTTTGGGGGTCGTCTGACAAACTGTCTCCGGCCACTAGACCCAAAAAGAACAATCTTACTTTCATCAGTCCACAAAATGTTGCGCCATTTATCTTTAGGCCAGTCAATGTGCTCTTTGGCAAATTGTAACCTCTTCAGCACGCCTTTTTTTCAACAGTGGGACTTTGCGGGGGCTTCTTGCAGATAGCTTGGCTTCACATAGGTGTCTTCTAATTGTAACAGTACTCACAGGTAACTTTAGACCTTCTTTGATCTTCCTGGAGCTGATTGTTGGCTGAGTCCTTGCCATTTTGACTATTCTTCTATCCATTCGAATGGTAGTTTTTCGCTTTCTTCCACGTCTTTCAGGTTTTGGTTGCCATTTTAAAGCATTTGCAATCATTTTAGCTGAGCAGCCTATCATTTTCTGCACTTCTTTATATGTTTTCCCCTCTCCAATCAACTTTTTAATCAAGGTACGCTGTTCTTCTGAACAATGTCTGGTACGACCCATTTTCCTCAGAATTTCAGAGAGAAATGCACTGTAATCAGCATGTACAACATTTTCTGCCTTCCTTCCTTATATAAGGACAATAATTGCCACCTGTTTTTCTTTTACAAAGAGCTTTATTGAATATTAAGCAAAGATAAACAGACATTCTGAGCATAAATTCAATGACCAACAATTATAAATCATATTAAATGACGAGGAGCTGGTTCAAGGCATGCATCAGTAAAGGCATAAGCTGAAGAGTTTACATAGAAGCCCTGTAGGAAAGGATGGGGGAAGGGGTTATAAGGGAATGATTAACAAACCTTTGTGGGTCAATGATAATGTAAACTCCAAAGAGAATTTTTGCTACATCAACATTATAGAAAATGGGAGAGGCACGAGAAGAGGCTTCTCCAAAAAATTGTACATGTTCATAACCTAGAGTGTATAAAGAAATCTAAATTGCGTAAATAGTATTGCGGATGTAGCGCAGAAAACAGCAAGCACAATCCGTAAAATATATTTAAGGACAGATTGAACAGCAGGGTAGGAAAAGACATACAGTAGAGAGACGGACAGCACAAACAACAACAGAAAAAAAAAAAAAAGAAGGGGGGGAGGTTGGGGCTCCGAGGGGATCACAGCAAAATCCATCCTCATATCGACAGAAGGGACTGGTTGAATCTCGAGGGTTGAGCTATATCCAACCAGGGACGCCATATCTGCAAAAATTTTGTATGGGTATCCAACAATATGGCCGTCAATTTTTCATTAACCATGATGAAATTCATCCGGTTTTTGACAGCCTCAAAACTAAGGACAGGAGTCTTCCAAGCCCTTGCAATTGTCAATTTAGTTGCCATAAATAAGTGTGATGCCAGCTGCCGTTCAGAACGGAGAAGACCCTCCAGTTCTTTAAATAGAAGCGCTTCATATGGGTTACGCTTAATGTCTGTGTAAAGGATAGTGCGGAGGAGGGCATACACCTAATCCATAATCTGCTTACTTTAGGGCAAGTCCACCAGATGTGAGCCATGGTGCCCAATTGTTGGCAACCCCGAAAACAGACCAGGGAATATGCAGGGATAAAACTAGCTAGACGAGCAGGCGTATAATACCATCGGTATAGAATTTTGTAGGCATTCTCAAGGATAATGACATTCCAAGAACATTTAGATAGTGTTTGGGTCATGTTCTGCCAGTTCTGTTGATCCAGGGTCCCCCCTAATTCAGACTGCCAATGCTGATGATAGGAACGAACCGGAGGGGTTCTATAAGATATAATGGAAGAATAAATCAAAGAGATTAAACCCGGGGCATGAGGTCTATGTCTGCACTGGCTTTCAAAGGGGGACAGACGATAAGGTCCCGAATGCGTACGTATTAGTGTTTTTAGGAAGTGACGAAGTTGAAGATAACCAAAATGTTCTCGAAGGGGGATATTATAAGAAGAGTGCAGAGCGTCAAAGGTAATTATTCTAGTGGGAGATAGGAGTGAGTGAACATCATAAAAACCATGCACCTGCCACCATGCAAACTGTCTAGGATTATCCCTACCCGGAGGGAATAATGGGTTATGTAATAGACGTAACAGCGACAGGTGAGGAGAGATAAGGCCAGCGGAATATTTGATAGAATCCCAAAGACGTAGCGAAAGCGTCAGCGTTGGGCTAAGGGTAGATGGACGTTGAGAAATAAGAAGCCATGGCAAGGAGGAGAGCGGTATCGGGTGAGAGTCCATCATATCTACAACAGCCCACAGAGGGAAGTGGTGAGATACCTGAACATGAGCCAAGGGGGCAATGTTAGCCGCCAAATAATAAGACCGGAGATTCGGAACAGATAACCCGCCCGCACTCCGTCGCGCGAATAAGATATGTTTGCTAATTCTGGGTCGAGAGGAGCTCCAAATAAAGGACAGAAGTTTTTGCTGATGGATACGCAATATATGCGAAGGTACTGGAACTGCCAAAACACGAAATAGGTAAAGTAGTTTTGGGAGATAGCTCATACGGAATGCATTAATTCTGCCGAACCACGAAAGCGGGAAATGAGACCAAGAGGACAATAACTCAGTCAGCTCATGAAAAACAGTGGGAAAGTTAGCCTGATACAGTCCATCATAGGTCGGGGTAAGCTTAATTCCTAAATATGGTAACGCCAAAAGCCATTGAAAAGGGAACGTTTGCTTCAAAGTAGCCAAAAGTGATGGTGGGAACTGACATAGCTCTTGATTTTGCTGGGTTGACATGTAAACCTGAAAGGGTTGCAAAGGAATCGAGAACTGCGAGCAAATTGGGCAAAGTAATCCCTGGGTTCGAGATTGACAATAATATGTCATCTGCAAACAAAGACAATTTATGTTGGGAGCCTGCCACATCAATCCCCTTAATATCAGGATGTAAACAGATGGCTTCAGCCAACGGTTCCAAGGCTAAGATAAAAAGTAAAGGGGAAAGCGGGCAACCTTGTCTAGTGCCTCTGGCAACCGAGAACGTAGAAGACTCAAATCCGTAGTATCTAAGCTTCGCTTGAGGAGATGTGTATAGCGAAGAGATTCATCGTAAGAAGGAAGGGCCAAAGCCAAAGCGGTGAAGGACCGATAGGAGATATGGTCAGGATAAAGTGTCAAAGGCCTTATTGATGTCTAAGGATAAGAGCATCCTATCGAGTTTACGAGTATGGGCCAAATGTTGCAATTGTAAAATACGTCTGATAGCATCTCCGGCCTGCCTGTGGGGAACAAATCCCACCTGGTCCTTTTTGATCAGATGAGAAAGGAAGGAATTCATTCGAGTAGCCAAGATCTTAGTAAGAATCTTCATGTCGATGTTGATAAGAGAGATAGGCCTATAATTTGCCCAAGAAGAGTGATCTCGATCCGGTTTAGGCATCATAACCACATTAGCAGTTAAGGAGTCCAGGGAAAAATTCGAACCTCCCTTCACCGCGTTAAACATAGCGGCAAGGTGGGGAGCGAGCACATCAGCTAATTTCTTATAATATAGTGCCGTATATCCATCAGGACCTGGGCGTTTGCCCGTTTTCAGGTCTGCTATGCATTGCAAAACCTCGGATACTTGGATATTACTGTCCATCAAATCCTTATGGGCCGGCGTTAAACTAGGCAGGGGCAGACGAGCTAAAAAGTCAGAAATGGACTGAGGGTCAGCCCTAGTGGGATCAGAGTAAAGTTTAGCTAGTCGATGCCGGAACTCCTCTTAGACCGCTACAGGGTTGCTCGTAAGGGTATTGTGATGAGTACATAAAGATATCGGTTTGGGATGTTGCGTGAAAGAACGCAATCTACGGGCCAACATAGAGTCTGGTTTGTTTGCTTTGCTATACCATTTCTGGCGAGTCCAACGTAAGGAGCGCTCAGCCTCATCTGTTAAGCACAGATCCAATTCTAAACGAGCCTGATCCAACAGTCTACGATTCGACGGGGAAGGTGACTGTTTAAATTGGGCCGACACATAAGCTAACTTCGATTCCAACTGACGTTGTTTAAACTGTCTTTCCTTCTTTCGCCTTGAAGCTATGTGGATAATATGTCCCCTAAGAACCGCCTTGTATGCTTCCCATAATGTCACTGAAGAAGAGACAGAACCCGAGTTTAATTGGAAATATTCCTGAGACTTACGATGTAGCTTTGTCTGAATCTCCTTCAGCGAAAGCAAGGAGTCATTCATTATCCACGAAGAGGAGGCCGGCCTACATAGGAGAGATCAGCAGACTACCAAAATAGGCTTATGATCTGACCATGGGACCGTTAAAATAGAAATAGAGCGAACTAAAGGGAGGTGCTTACGTGAAACGAAGGCATGGTCGATTCTGGAATGAGAATGATGAGGGTGTGAATAATAAGTGTAGTCTTTCCCCCGAGGATGAAATTCACGCCATAAATCTACCAGATCATGGGTATTTAACATGCGTACAAAGGACTTCGCTGATGCGGAAGGGTCAGAGCGCTCTACTGGATATTTATCTAATACAGGGTTTAGCACTAAGTTTGAATCCCCTGCCATCAAAAGCATACCCCGTTGGTGTGTAGCCAGAAGAGAACATAGGTGCAACAGAAAAGGCCCAGGGTTAACGTTAGGAGCGTAGTAGGACAGTATGGTAACATCTATTCCATGAATCGTGCCCTGGAGCAGAAGTATCTGCCATTGGGATCAGCAATACGCCTCACACAGACAAATGGAGTTTTATTATGAAAGGCGACCAATACGCCTGTTTAGTGGGGCCATTAGCTTGAAATATCTGAGGGTAATGTGCATCAAAATATTTTGGGGCAGAATTAGTGGAGAAGTGAGTTTCTTGCAAACAAGCAATGTCAACTTGGCGAGCCCGGAGAAACTTAAATATCTTTACCCGTTTCTGTGGAGAGTTCATCCCCTGGACATTCAGTGATAACCAGTTCAACGACATGGTGATCTAAAAAAAGGAAGAATAAATCCACCGCGGTCCCCGGGAGCCCTGGAAAAAAAATTACAAAAACACAAAACACACATGACAAAGGACAAAGAGAAAGAGACGAAAAAGAAAGGAGAAGACAAGAAGACATCTGATATACAAGCAAGATATCTGTGAAGCATGGAGGTTGATTCAAACAATATAGTTATCAACTGTGGATAAAACACCCACATAAAGGCTAGGTAGCGGGCGAGACAGAAGACCAGACCGCTAGCCAGCTCGGTGGGGGACACGACCATCCACCGGAACAACTTGGCCTTGATATAAAATACAAAAATATTATACAAACAACTGAGGCTAATACACCCGTAAATAAGCAATCCAAAACTCGCAGGACTATAGAGATCTCAGCCAATCAGTGCAGAGAAAAGAAACATCTACTCTGGATTGGAAGAGATAAAACACACGGAGATATAGAATCCCTGAACAGATCCAGGATCAAGTCCAGAAGGTGGCAGCAAAAATCCACATGGGACTAAGCTACATACTGACGGCCAGCCTCTAAACATCAAGTCGCGGAGACTTCCTGGAAACGTTGGGCCCGTAGGGATTGGAGGGCCTGTGGACCATTTTGACTAGAAGAAGATTTACGCGAAGACTGGGAATTTCGAAGACGCGTAGGAATTGGAGTCTCCTCACTCTGGGATTGTGGCAGTTCCAGTTTAAGCTCCCGAAAGTAACACCTGAAGATCCGCTGGTGAAGAGGCTTGGAATTGACGACCTTGAAAGGAGAATAAAAGCTTGAAAGGGAAGCCCCATCTGTACTTGATATCAGCCGATTGAAGAATTTGAAGATAGGGTTTTAAGGTATGACGTTTGGCAATCGTGACTGGGGACAAATCCGCAAACAGATGAACAGAGTGACCTTGAAATTCCAGAACCGAACGGTTCCGAGCCGCCTGCAGTAGACGTTCTTTAGTGCGATAAAAGTGGAATTTAATAATAATGTCTCTGGGAGGACCCTCCATGGGCTTGGGTGCTAAAGCTCCATGAATACGGTCAAACTCCAGACGCTTCATGGGAATCTCAGGAGCCAATTCCTGGAAGAGAGCAGTGGCAGTACCCTGTAAATCGGTGATTGCCTCTGGGATTCCGCGGAGGTTATCCCTATTCTCGGCATCCTCCAGCTTATCTTTTAAAGTATCCAGTTCAGCATGCAGGTCCTCAACTTCCTGTTCATGACCCTCCAAGACTGTAGTCGCCAGATCCATACGTTGCTCCAATTGATGGGCGCGAAGGCCCAACTTCTTTAGGCCCTTTGCCAAATCAGAAGATAATTTACTTGAGGCAGTTGTAATCTCCTCTCACACTATAGCACGGAATTTGTGTAGCAAGGCTTCGGGATTGTGATCCAGAGAATCAGCCATCCCTGATGGAAATTGCCGCTGACTATCGCCATCCGACTCAGGGTCACCTGGAAGCTGTTTATTGTCATCCGGCTCAGGCGGGCTAGGAATCAACTTAGCGACGTGGCCCTGTGTGCTGTTGGGCCCGATGTTTAAGTTTAGTGC
The DNA here is from genome assembly GCF_062004578.1 of Staurois parvus. Classification (NCBI taxonomy): domain Eukaryota; kingdom Metazoa; phylum Chordata; class Amphibia; order Anura; family Ranidae; genus Staurois; species Staurois parvus. Next base: position 814,559 of record NW_028318925.1, read on the forward strand.
GGGGAGTGCGGTGCATTGCCTGGAGTAGTCCACAGGATTCCAAAGCGCTGCCATATTATTGAAGTGATACGTTAGGGTGAAGAAGCCTAATGGCCGAGGAAATTGTCACGGTGGCACTGCCAGGTCACTCTGGCATTTTCCCCCTGGGTCGTGTGCGCGTCCCCCACCGGGGAGGTGTTCACAGAAGATTCAACATGACGCTGTAGCCAGTGAAATGTAGATGGTTATAATCACTAGGCCGAGTGTGCAGACTGTATAGAGGCTACCAAAATGTATCCCCGACACCCCTGATTTATCCACTTGGGAAGGGGGTTATGAAAAAAAACAAAAAAAAAACAACATCTTCCTCCATCCAGTGCTGCTGCTGCAGCAATTCAGATCCCTGGGGTCACACTGGGATCCTGCAGGGATATGATGCGATCCACAGGGCCACCAGGAGGATCAGGGGGGTCCCCCCAACCTATCTCAAGAACTGACCTTTATGCCAGGGTCGGATGTACAGGGCGGTGGTGCGGCTATGCGGCGATCCGTCCGCGGCGGTGATCCGCTCCAGCCGCGGATTTAGGAAACACCGCGGCTTCACACGCCGCGGTAGGCCTCAAACCGCCCTGCGCCCCAGATGCTCAGAAAGAGGGCAGAATAGCTCTACACCCCTCCTCGGGTGTCAGATGAGGTCCGGGCAGCCGGGGATCAGCCGTGAGTGGCCACTGTGCCCTGGATGGCAGCGGATGGAAGGTCAGGGTACTGGAGCTCAGGGAGAAACGTCCGCACCCAGCTCCATCTTGGACACGCCCCCAATTGCCACCTGTTTTTCAAAGAATGAATGACCCCACTAATAGAACTCCACACTTCTATTATTTTGAACATGCCCCTTTCAATTAGTGATTCAATTACACAGAATCAGCAGCATGCATGTCATGACTGTTGGGTCTGTGGGATTTCTATTACTCTACTACACCTGCTAGTAAATTATTTGCCATGAGGAAATATCATTTCTACCAAAAACAGTGATTGATCAGGTTAGTGATCTCTGACTGCTATTATTTTGAACACAACTGTTTGTATACCTAGTTGCGTATTGTATTTTATTATTTTGATACTTGTGTTTACCATTGATTTTCAAGACACAATGTATATGATATGCACACATGGAGTGGATAGAAATACTCTGTTGTCAGGCCCTCTCCGTTCACATTTCCACGTAGCAAAATCTCGCATTCCCACATTCATTTGTTTTGGAGCATTTTCACTCGTCACACATAGAGAAGCCCATTCACTTGAAAGGGCTGCCCTACATGCAAGAATCTCCCCAGAAAACCTCCAGAACATTTTTTGGAGGAGAGCACAGTGCGTTACTAAAGTTTTTTGTGAGTTTGCCACACTTGCAGTGCCTTTCACATGTAATGACAGCACAGACATGATGCAAATTTGCAGTGTGTTTCATGGCAAAGCACACATTTTCTGTGTCAATTATCTGTTTCATTATCTATCTCAAACATACAGATGTGAATGGAGGCTCACTGTTCTTGTGTAAACAAACCAATTTCACTTTGAAGCCCATTCACACCTAAGGTAGTCAGAGCACATGTTTTTTTGGCTCGTTTTTCTAGTGACACACATAGGGCAGTGCATTGATTTCAATGGGCTGTGCTACACATGGCAAAGTAGCTCATGGGACATTTTGGCGTGATGTGAGTTGCACATTTTTTACTGCACATTTTGCTGCATTTGTCACCCATTTTTTCATGTGGCAAAATGAGTGTTTGCTTCTGTTTTTGGTATATCATTAACAATTAATGACACTGAAAGTGCTACTAAGTAATTTTAGATGTATAAATGTGGCCACACACTATACAATCTGATTGTACAATTTCTGTATGATCTTCTTTAGATTTATCAAAACTATATAATAGGAGGACACACCATCTATCCAATTGCTCTGTATCCAAACAAGCAGGGTATCCTGTGTGCTGCATGTGGCCCGAGGGAGTTTAGCATGTGTCCTAAACCTGTCTGAAGGGACGCTGGGGTAGCAAGGCAAATGTACAAGTAGAGAGATGCTGGGGATACTGTGAAAAATAGTTGATAGGTAAAGGCTGTGTGTTTTAATAAAGTCAGTGCAGGATGTGTGTGTCAGTAAGGCCAGCTGGTAGTCTCCTTCCAATGTCTTACTGACTTCTCTGTCCTAAATCTACATGCCAGCAAGTGAAGCTGAAATTTGTCCTAGTATGTGTATGTATGAATGTAAGCTAGGGACCTTAGATTGTACACCCCTTGAGGGTTAGGGCTGATGTGAATGTATAATATATATATGTAAAGCGCTGCGTAAATTGACGGCGCTATATAAGTACCTGAAATAAATAAATACAGCAAGGGCTAAGGTAGGCCTTGTTCTCAAAATCAAAGAAAGCTTTTATTTTTTTGCAACTGAGGTACATTAATGGTATATTCGTACAAGGGGAGCTATATTTTTTTAAAAAAAAGTGAACTTAGCCTTGAAGGTGAACCAGTACTCTGATTTGTATTGAGATCAAAGTAAAAATAGTACAAGCATAAAAGAAATAACAGTAAACGTACAAAAATTAGACACTGGAAAAAAAAACTTCAAAAAAGCCAAATGATCAAGCACAGTACCACTTTAGAACGAAAACCCAAAACGTCCTACAGGACCAGAGTTTAAATGCCAATTCCTGCACGGAGATAACTTTCCCAATAGGCTATCCAGAATTTGGGCTAACTCGGTTTTGGGAATAAGGTTTAACTCTAAAGATAGATATGTAGATAATATCATCCCCTTTAGTATCACACCAGAATATAAAAATAACTATTCTGCATGCTTGTTTGAGCCCTAGTTGGTGCACATTAAGGGTGAGGTCCTTTTCATTTGAGAGTAAAATTTTTTGAAGAAGAAAAGGCACAGTAGTAGGAAAACTTCCCTGACTAATGGTAGCAGAACTATAAAAGGTCCCTTTGTAGAAGTCAAGGCAAAGACGAAGGATGAGGAAGGGGCGGGAGTAGACTCCAGTATAATTCTTTATTGTATTCCAATGAGTAGGGAATTGGCTTTATGAAGCTGTACAGCTGTGATTTATTGAAGTTGAGGTATTAACAGGGTTACTGTCCCCAAGACACATGCTGCAGGAGGAGTCCTGCGTTCAAAGCAGTGGAGGGGAGGAGGGGAATACTAAAGCATTACACAGTAGTACTGAATTGGGCTAAGAAGTCTGTGTTTCCAGTGGTAGACTGTGATGCAGTGTACTGCACTGAAACATCTGAAAAAAAGTGCAGGATATCTGGTAACTAAAGACCATTTGGGTTGTGGAACCCACCACTCTCACCAAGTCTGTAGTCTTAGCAATGTGAAGAACAGTTTCTGGGTTGGGGGCCCTCTAGTCCTCAATGATACTGGTCACATGCCTGATATAGGGGTCCTGCATGACTCCAAAATGTTGCTTTAAATGTTATGATGTGGTTGCAGAATAAAGTCTTGGACCTGTTCTGGATATCAGTGGTGTGCTGGTGACATACTGACCCTGATTTACTATTGTGCCTAGGCGCATTTCTGTGGGCTAACATCTACTTTTTAATAGCGACCGTCTACTTTTAGACTGCAGACATTTACTAAAGAGAAGCATCAACAAATAGACTCCAATTCGAATTTACTAGCGAGATACAGCCCAGGAATCAGACTCAAAAAGCAGACTTGCTAAGAAGCACGTCTAACACCATGAAAAATCACTTCAGAGACATGTTCACATTGAAATTTGCTTTGCCAAATATCAGAACTTCACTTTAAACAATATCTGACATTTCAAAAAATTTTTAAATTTGTGTAAAAAATTGTTTTTTTAAAGCAAGTTGTCACAGTGAAGAACTAGACGCTTTTCCAGTGTCTATGGCCGGATGTAACTGAGCATGTGCAGAACACATTTTAGACGTCTTCTGTGGGCGCTTTCTTTTTAGACCCTGTTCAATAGTAAATCTCTGTGTGGAATCCACTGACAGACGGCACTCGATCGCATCTACTGTGTTTGACAAACAGCACTAGGCATATCTTTATGTATTCTAATTTGATTTCCTTAGTTCTATTGATTCTATTTTTTTCTTATCCTTTATAATTATTTCTGTAATGATTTTACTTATTTTGAAGGTCTAGATAATATTTATTTTAACAGCTGAATGTAAAAATAAAGGTCTGCAATAAAAAATAACAAAAACAAAACTGCGTGGGGTCCCTCCTCCCATCCATACCAAACCCTTTGGGTCTGGTATGTATATTAAGGGGTAACTCCACGCCAAAGTAAAAAAAAAACAGTGTGGGAACCCCCCAAAAATCCATACCAGACCCTTATCCGAGCATGCAACCCGGCAGGTCAGGAAACGGGGGGGGGGAACGAGCGCCCCCCCCTCCTGAACCATACTATGCCACAAGCCCTCAACATGGGGGGGTGCTTTGGGGCAGGGGGGCTCCCCCCCAAAGCACCTTGTCCCCATGTTGATGGGGACAAGGGCCTCTTCCCCACAACCCTGGCCGTTGGTTGTGGGGGTCTGCGAGCGGGGGGCTTATCAGAATCTGGAAGCCCCCTTTAACAAGGGGGCCCCCAGATCCCGGCCCCCCCCTACATGAATGAGTATGCGGTACATGGTCCCGCTACTAATTCACAAAAAAACAAAGTGTAGTGTAAAAAACCACAGGACATGGTCTTTGACAAGTCCTTTAATAAAACAATGTCCCCCGAAGTAGATCCAACGTCAATCACGGTGTCAGGCGCCAGCGAGCCGAAAAAAGAAAAAAAAACGTTACGCTTCCGACGGAGGCTCACCAGCCTTATGCAGTGAGCCAGGGTGACGTGGGGGGGTGGGATCTGGGGGCCCCCTTGTTAAAGGGGGCTTCCAGATTCTGATAAGCCCCCCGCCCGCAGACCCCCACAACCACCGGCCAGGGTTGTGGGAAAGAGGCCCTTGTCATGGGACAAGGTGCTTGGGGTGTAGCCCCCCTGCTCCAAAGCACCCCCCCATGTTGAGGGCATGTGGCCTGGTATGGATCGGGGGGGTGCTCGCTCATCCCCCCCCCTTACCTGACCTGCTGGGCTGCATGCTCGGATAAGGGTCTGGTATGGAATTTGGGGGGAACCCCACGCTGTTTTTTTTTAAATTTCGGCATGGAGTTACCCCTTAATATCCATACCAGACCCGAATGGCTTGGTATGGATGGGAGGGAGGACCCCACGCTGTTTTTTTTTATTATGGTGCTGGTTTTTAAATGTAATTCTGGCTTTTTTGGTCTTCACTATAGCTCAGAAATTCAGCTGTCACTTCCCCCGGCTCAAAGAGAAAGTTTTGTTTGAGTTTATTTCCTTAAAGGTAACAAGGTTGACTTTTAGTTAATTAAAATGAAGAAATTTTTCTGTAACTTTGGGGAAAGTGACAGCTAAGCTTGTGAACTATAGTGAAGGACAAAAATAGACACGCCATTAGCATTGAAAAATCAGCACCGACATACACTTAGTATTGTGAACCAAATTATTCGAACATTTGTAAACCGACCAATTAATTTTAATGGTTTGGCATTTGTACACCAAATATGACATTCCCCGAGGCGTTGGTAAACCGAGGTACACCTGTATTAGTATTGCAATCCTTTGTATTGGGATACATAGAACCAACATACATCAGAATTGGCAACATAGCACAACATTTGTGTCACATTTGAGATATCTGGCTAGTTACACTGACCTTGCCCAGGGACTTAATGTTGATTCACAACACAGAAATACAGGGTGGCTTAGTATTGCAGCTCTGTGGATTAGTGGTTAGCACTGCTGCCTCACAGCTCTAGGGTTGTTGGTTTGAATCCCAACGATGGCAAGAAAGTAACATGATCTCCCTGTGTGGCTGTCTTCAAATAGATGTTCTGGCAAATGATCCCTAGAATGTGAATTAGAATGAGGCCTTGTCTGTTGAAACACCTTTAAAGCTGCACCTAATGTGAATGTCATACAATGGGATGAGATAAGGGCCTGGACTACTAATAGATTTGATAATGCTGGTTTACACTCCACCCCCTTTTGTGAAGGATTTGTCAAGCAAAGAGCTGAGAGAAGAGTGAGCAAGAGATACATACAGAAGAGTGAGAGAGAGAAGAGAGAGATACATACTGAAGAGTGATAAAGAGAGACATACAGAAGAGTGAGCAAGAGATACATACTGAAGAGTGATAAAGAGAGACATACAGAAGAGTGAGAGAGAGAGAAAAGGCTTGGGTGGGGAATCCACACATCAAAATTGTTACAAATACTGGCGTGGATTTTCCCCCAAATGCATAGCAGACCCTTATCCGAGCAGGCAGGTACTGCATGCCTTCAAAGATTTATTTCCTTTGTTGATTTACCTGCTTCATTCACACTATATGCAATTGAAAATTGTGCTTTCAAACTAGTCGTGATTTCAATTGTGTTTAGCATTGTAATTTGTATTGGAGTCTAGATGTGAAATTGCTACTAAATGGCCCAAAAGTTCGACAAGAACTACCTTTGAAATCGTAAGTTCAACAAACAAATTGCGTATGTTAATACATTCACATTCACATTCATTATATCCGATATCAAGTACAATGTCAATTCACAAATTGCACCTGAAATTGTACACCCTGGATGCGACTTGTCATGTGATTGGCATGGCCAGCAACTTGCCATTTGCATGGCAAATTGCACACAATGTTACTGGGGGCTAATAACTCTGTCACATCTAATCCGATGTGGCAATTGCCCAACTTACAGTGAAGTTGCATGAGTTCACAATCCAATTGGATGTGAACAGAGCCTACAGTGGACAATAGGGTGCGACTTGGTCTACGATTTGCAAGTCGCCTGTCATGCCAACTGCATGCCAAATCACAAACAATGTTACTGGGGGCCACCCGATCACATTAAAGCAGATTTCTAAGTGGTGTTATTTACACTACAGTCACATCGTGTGACTTACAGTGAAGTCACATGATTTCAAAGTCGGGGGAGATGCTGATTTAAAGTGCGATTTGCAAGACATCTTACACAGATATCTCTGCAAAACACATGAAAAGTAGTGTATTCATTACTTTAGAAATTGTTGCGGCTCCAACCAAGTTTGAACCACACCAATATGAACGCTCTAATAGCGGTCACATTGAATGCGACTTGGCATGTGATTTGCATGACATATGACTTGCAAATCGTATGCCAAGTCACACTCTATTGTCTGCTATTAGAGCAGTCACATGGGTGCGTTTCCGACACTGATTTCTAAAGTAGTACATGTACTATTTTTGTGGCGATTTGCATAGATATCTGTGTCAGATGTCTTGCAAATTGCAAGGACATTGGCCACTTCACTGTACGTCGCACAATTTCTAAATCGGCTTTGATGTGACCGGGGTGTAAGGCCTTTTTATGTTTGATTTCCTGAGTGTTTTTCCAATTTATGGGAAATGCCACATACTAGCAAAAGTGAATTGACATTTTCAGTATTGCATGCGAGATGTGGTCATGTGACTGCCTTAACTCATGTGATAATTTGGAGTAAATTGTGCCCATAGGGCCAAGAAATATTGCCAATAGGGTTCCCTTTTACATCCCTGTTCAATGTTCTGTTGTATGCTGCACAGGTACACTTCACTGTGGTTTTCTTTCTGACTCTGATTTGTGGGGCCTGTATACCAAGGGTTAACGCAGGTGGGAAGAGAATTAATCAGGTGCAAACACTTTCTCTGACCAAATGAATGACAGTGGTGGGTGTGGCCCACCTTATATAAAGAGATGCAGTAGTGGGTGATTTTTCCTTGTACAGGCACATTATTTCTGCAAATCCTTTTCTGTGGTGGTTTGGGGAGGAAGAGATATTGTGGTGAATTGCCCCAGGCCACACTCATGCTGTGTTTTGATGTGGGCTGTATATGTTTTGCATGTTCTTCCTTCGAAGGTGTGTTTGTGTGTTATTGTACAATGATTGTGTGTTTATTATCTTTGCATTGTAATCCTAACACATGTCCATTGCTCTGCTCTTCCAAGTTTGCTTTATGTAGACTGAAATGCAGTTTTCAGACAAACATGGTGAGAAATGTATGTGTGGGGGATTTGGGGAGGTGGGAGGTGTTATTTTGGCACGTATGTATTTTTATATTGATATTTTGATCTGCAGCTTGTTTTGTGGATAGCCAAGCCTAATATGTGATTTATATTAACTGTTTGTTTCCTGCTGTAACCTGTGAAAGCACAGTTCATTAGAAGTATAATATTTTAGATTGTAAGCTCTTATGAGCAGGACCATTTTAGCAACATCAATCCTGCTTTTTTTTTTAACCAAGAAATTAAATGTACCTACTTGTTGCTGTCCAAATAAATGTGGAATGTGTATTTGATCAATAAATATTTGTACTATGTATTTTTTGGGGGGATTATTTCATGTTCTAGTTGAATGTAGCACAGTGGCTAAATGGGTAGTACTTCCGCCTGGCAGTACTAGGGTTGTTGGTTCAAATCCCAGCCATGGCACCTCCTGCCTGGAGTTTGCATGTTCTCCCTGTGTCTGTGTGGTGTTTCTCCGGGTACTCCGGTTTCCTCCCACACTCTAAAGACATGCTGGTAGGTTAATTGGATACTGTCAAAATTGGCCCTAGTATATGTATGAATGTAAGTTAGGGACCTTTAGATTGTATGCCCCTTGAGGGTTAGGGACTGATGTGAATTTACAACATATATATGTAAAGCACTGCATAAATTGACAGCGCTATATAAGTACCATAAATAAATGTACTAGCACCGCTTAACACTTATTTTTGCTAGCTATATAATATGCCCAAATCTTCCTTGTTAGAGCGCACATATGCAAGTATGTCCAAACTAACAAACCAAAAGCCCCCTATTACACCACAAGACCATGTTATGTACCAATGAATAGGTCGTGTTCAATGTCCATCTAGCTATTTTTCTACAATCCTCTTAACAGTAATAAATTGGGCCCCCAAATTATGTTGACTTTGGGCCTTTACCAGCAAATATATATTTGCCAATGTCATATACACAGTATAGCTACAAGCATACAGTCAACAATGCCAAATCCACAATAGAACTGCAAACATATATTTGCAAATGTCATATACACAATGGAGCCGCATGTAAAATTGCTATGGTGCTCAAATAAATGCAAAGACGGCTGTTGGAGGAGGTGCTAGAGCAGCTGTCATACCGGATATACGTCATGACATTTGGGGAAGGACGTTTGCACACACCCGGAAGTGGTAGTGGGGAGTCTTAGTGGATGGGAGTGTACTTAGGAGGGTTTAGTGGTCTATTTTTTAGTTTTGTGAATTGTTCTTTTGTGGAATTCCAGACCACATCTGGACATGGCGAGATCGCTGTTCTCCACCGAGGAGCTGATCCTCATTTGCTGGGGAAACATTACTAATAATTGTATTTTCATTTGAAAACATGTCCAATTCCTAGATCCATTGCGGTATATAGCAGACGTTCAGGGTTCTTCCTAACTATACAGGTGGCACAGACACAAGCATACACCCAGGGCCACTGTTAGATATCACGGGGCTCCGTACAGCATACCTGACAGCCCCCCACCGCCAGAGAAAATATCCAAATTATATTTATGGTAAAAATACACTAAAAACATTATTAATGGACATAATCCCAACCATATTCCTGTGAAATCTAAATGCTAAAACTGTACTGAGTTCATAAATAAAGCTGTGTGTGTAATTGAGGTGTAATTAAGGTTTTGGGGCTCATGGGTGCTGTGGCCTGTAGAGTGGTAAACAGTGGTTTGTTTTTGTGGCTATCGCCGTTTGCAGGTAACCTATGTTACACTATGGAAATGCTGCAGGTCATAATTTGACAAGCATATGGGTGTAGGTGTACAGTCCTGAACACAGACAGTGAGCATTCAGGGCCACTTCCCCACGCCTTCACACCTGTCAGATTAAAACCTGTGTTCATACAGCTGCTGTGTCCCCATAGTGTAACAGGTGGCTCTAGCCACATGAACAACCCCCTCATCCATGCTGTACAGGCCAGAGGACTTGTGTGAATGGGGAATTTTTTCTTTTTTTTTCCTCAGCTCATTAATTTCAATGGGCTGCCTAACGTGTGGGAACATGCAAAAATACTGCAGGCATATTATTTTAAAAGTGTGTTGCACCTAACTGCACAGTAGTGTGGTGCCATGCATTTTGGTGGCTGTGAATGTGTTTACTAGACATGTGGAGGTGCAATTAAGTTTTCACCATGGTACCTGCGCACATCTGCAAAGGGCATTGCATTTCTTTGCTGTGCTGGAAAAAACATGCTCTTGCATGCGTTTCTGCACCACAAATGGTGTGAACAAGTCCTAAGGGTCAGTTCACACTATAGAAACAGTCTAGATGTGTTCCAGATGTTTTTGCATGCACTTTTTTGATGCATGTTTAGCGTGTTCCAGTGCATTTTGGATGCATTTTTGACGTGTTCCAGTGCATTTTTTTATGCATTCCAGTTAAATTTAAGAAAAATAGGGGAAAAAAATTAATTAAGGATATGTGCGTTTTAGTGCGTTCCAGGGCATTTTACCGCGTTCCAGTACAGTTCTGTGCATAAACAATGCAGCCTGTTCGCCTTTTTTGACAGCACCTGCAACACACTGGAACTGCTGATGTGAACTATGACATTGACAACCATATAACCTTCTTTCTGTGCATTTTGGATGCAAAAAAAGCAACTGAAACACATGTAGTGTGAACTGACCCTAAAGGTTATTATAGGTCAGAGAACAGGACTGACCAGGAATTGTGAATTCAATCAGATTAGTGGTGAGATACAATCAGGAATCCTATAATAATGCAAGATCTGAGCTGGAGGTGATAGGAAATGAGACACATTAACTTGATCAGTAAATAAATAGTTAAATAAAAAGAGTGGGGTGGGGATACATAGATTGGCAGATGGAACAGGTGATGGTGGGGGAGGGGGTCAAGTTGTATAAGGAGAGAGGTTTAAGCGCTCGTTCACACTTGGCTTTATTTCTAACTCTTGCCAAATGGCCCTATAGTGTTTGACAGGTGTTTGGGAAGCGTTTTTAATGCTCCTCAAATGCTCCCGAAACGCCCTATGTGCGGTTTTGAGGCATGTGATAAGCATTTCCCAAGCATTAAAACTGCGCCACAAATGCCTGTAATGAAGTTAAATGGTATTAACGCTCCGAAAATGCCTCGCAACCACACCGCAAATGTCTGCCAGGCATTTGTGGAGCAGCACCATAGACTTGAATGGGAGGCTTCAACTCCTGACTCAACATGAGGTGCCAGTTTTGCCGTGACGCAATGCTAACGCTTCAGTGTGAACAGCACTGTGTGCTGCCATGTGCAGAATTTTCATAGGCATTTGAGAAGCGTAAAAAACACTTCCCAAACACCTGTCTGATGCCTGCTGACAAAGCTAGTGTGAACGTAGCCTTAGAGAAGATAAAGTTGTAATGAAATATAAACAGAAGGAAAATTGAAAGTTTCAAACTTGTCAGAAGAACAGGACGCAGACGATTTATACTATCGTCCGATTTTCCTGGCAATGATGGGCAAATCGGCGATCGTTTTACCGATAAAAATATGAGCATGAGCCGTGTCCTGCAAGAAGAAGAAAAAGAAGAATTCCAGTCCGCTATTATATTTTACATGAAAAGTCTTGCGGTTGCAACAATGTATCTATTTGTATCCGAATAAAACCATCTGTATCCGTAAAGGATACAAATGGATACATTGTTGCAACCACAAGACTTTTCATGTAAAATATAATAGCGGAGCTCTCTGCAAGGGAAAGAAGTAAAAATGCCGGCCGTAGACGGGATGAAAATCGGCCAATTTTTTTATTGAACAATCGATTTTTCATTTTAAAAAAACAGCTGGTTTGTGACCCATCTATGGCCTGCATAAGACCAGAAACTCAGACATATACCAGGCCCAATTAACCTAACAGCATGTCTTTGAAGTGTTGGCAGAAAAACACCCATGCAGAGAAAGCATGCAAACTGAGATGCAGACAGATGCAGCCATCACTGGGATTAGAACCCATGACCCATGTGCTGTAAGTTCTGAGTTGTAACCACTAGGCCACTGAGGGAGACAGAGTTTGAGCTGCAATGTAGAATAGTTACATTGTTTAAAAATAATGATAAAGCATGCGCTGGTAAAATTATATAGACTACTAGAATGGTATTACACAAGATAAATATAAATCTAGGTATAGATATGAAGGTAGCAGCTAGCACTCAGGGTATTGGCAACAGTCCCAGAATAGAAATATGTTACAGTAATAGTGTAGCGCTATAAATGCATGTTATCAATCATAAACACATGTAAAATAAAAAAAGTGCAAATAAGTGCAATAATTATGTAAACTGGTAAATGGTGCTAAAAAAGTTCATATAATCATTCCCGAATAATGGAATGTCCTTCGTGTGAGAGTACCAACTCAGAGAATGCATATGAATGGCACGTGTGGTACTTATTTGCATGTTTTTGATTTTACATGTGTTTATGATTGATAACATGCATTTATAGCGCTGCACCATTACTTTAACATAGAATAGTTACATGATTAAAGAGAAGGAAGATATATAATTATATTGGGAAATTAGAACTAGACATTTCCAATTATTTAAGATATAAGTGTGAAAATGTTTGACATTTGAAAATAGAATGTATGACATTCATTAGTAAATGCATTAGTTGTCTGATCATTATGGAGAAACAGCAACCAAAAAAAAAATATATATATATAGGTGTACTTTTACTTTAAATTTTAAGTATTCTCATATGCAAACAGAAAAACGCCAACAAAGCCTGTGGTTGTGCGCCACCTAACGAACATATTTGCACCTTAAAATGTGCCAGACACGATTCCACATTTACTAACAGGAAAGAGTCTACAATTAGACGCTTTTCAATGAGTTTGCTAGACGCCTTTCATAAGACTAGATTGTTTGAATTGAGTCTGCCTGAATGTTCAGCATCTGCTGGTAGACTCAATTCTTAGTAAATTAGGGTCCCTCTGTCAAGCAAGATGTGGTGGGGGTTTTACTCTTTTTACTCTGTCAAGCAAGATGTGGTGGGGGTTTGGGCCACAGCACCTTCTGGATACAAAAAGGTCGTGAAAATCTCTTCCTGGAATTTTAGGAAGGATCCACTTAATACAGTTGCTTTGTAAATCACAAAATCACAAGAGCCAATTGAAATAAATAAATAGACTCTTTTTTTGTATTAGTCTGGCTTTTTGGGAAACTAAGTACGGCTTCAACTTCTGTTCTTTGAAGTCCACCCCTCCCATGTTAAGGTTATAGTCATGGACACAGAGGGGCTGCATGGTAGTGGATGGGTACTCCCTTAGTGCGATATGATTTTATCAATGTTCAGTGATCCTTTGGGTTTTAAGTGTACAACACACTGGATAAAGCTGATTTTCTTATTATTGGTGAGCATTAGTTGTGACATTTTAAAAAATTATTTGCACTTAGTGAAAACCAATAAGTGCTATTGTTGCACTAGTGAGTGCTGCTACCAAAACAAGTTTGAATATAAAACTGTTAAGGGTAATGTTTGTCATATACTCGGTGCGCTACCCTTCATAAAAAAAGAGTCCCATAAATAATACAGTATATTTGCCTTATGGACAATCTGGAATATGGCATTGATATAAATTAGTGCACTCAAACAAAGTAATTGTAAACATAAAGTGCTCAGTCCAACACAAAAAACACTCAACGTTTGTTGTTAAAGTGGTAAAGGTTTGTACCAGTAATTGTTTTCTGCTTGGAGGGATAGTTGTTGAAGACAAGGACATATGTTAAAATATATAATGTTGTGATCAGAGAGATGAAAGAGCATGTTGGTAGGGTTGCAAGGGGTGCAGGATGGTTGACTATAAGATCAAGGGTGTTACCACTGGAGTGGGTGGAACTGTGGGTACAATGTGTTAGGTCAAAAGATGAGGTTAACTTGGGATGAAGTTGGGCTGTTAACATTAACTGGTAACATTATTGAGCATGTTTATGTACTTTTTCTCAATTAAGGTAAAAATTGGGTAGATACACACAGACACTTTGCACAGACACTGCCAGAACCACTACGGGGAAAAGATAATATTAGGTTAATAGAGAAGTTGTAGGTTGATAGTATTCAGCATAGCATGTCAAAAGTTTAAAATATATTGGTAAAAGAAAAGGAACTTGTGTTGTCGCCTTACCTTGGGAAATCAGAACAATGGGGGAAGGGATGTCATTCGCCAGGAACCTTTGCACACCTATGGTGGGAATGCACAAAAATACAAGATTTCTGGGAGGAAATTACCAGGGCAATATATGAAATAACAAGTGAGCAGATTCCAGTTGAGCCCTGGAGATGTCTGTTTTATTACACAGAGAAACCAATAGCACAATATAACATATCTCAGGTACCGTATTTAATAAATGAAGCAAAAAATTTGATCCCCAGTTGTTGGTGAACACAAAAAAATCTGAGCCTGCAAGTATGGGTATTAAAAATTGACAAGGTACATTCTAATGAAGAAACGATATATACAGGAGAAGATTTGGTAGAGAAATATAATGCTACCTGGGAGAAATGGGTGGAGTTTAAGAAATTAAAGAGGTATATGGATATGCTGGGCATAGGAAATTGAGAATGGACTAGGGCACGGATATTATGAGATTGTAATGAAGTTGGCTACCTGGGAAAGATTAGGGAATGAGAGAAGGTGGGGTCCTAGAGGAAGGAGGGTTCGAGGTGGGGTGTTTTTTTGTTTTTATGTTTTTTCTTTTCCCATTTTCGTTTGGGGGCATGAAGTTTTTTGTGATATGTGTAGAACTATTTTTTTTATTGTGATATGCTGAGTTGTTGTAAGAAAATGATATAAAAAAAGAGATTCAATATTAAAAAAAAAAACCCAAGCAAACAATAATGAGCATGTTAACCATTTCCATACCGGGCACTTTTACCTCCTTCCTGCCCAGGCCATTTTTCAGGTTTCAGCGGTGTCACACTTTTTGAATGACAATTGCGCGGTCATACAACATTGTACCCAAACTAAAATTTTATCATTTTCTTCACACAACTAGAGCTTTCTTTTGGTGGTATTTAATCACCACTGGGGTTTTTTTTTTTCTAAATTAACAAAAAAAAGACCGAAAATTTTGAAAAAAAAACACGTTTTTCTTTGTTTCTGTTATAAAAGTTTGCAAATAAATAATTGTTCTTCATAAATTTAGGCCAAGATGTATTTTGCTACATGTCTTTGGTGAAAATAACCCAAATTAGGATGTGTTTTCTTTTGTAGGAAAGTTATAGAGTTCACAAACAGGTATAGATCTGAAAATTGATCAATCCTGAAGTATTGACAGCCAATATAATTTCTTGAGGTCCAAGAATGTTAGAACAGTAAAGATATCCCCCAAATGACCCCTTTTTGCAAAGTAGACAGTCCGACGTACTTCATAAGAGGAATGGCAAGTTTTTTGAAGTTGTATTTCTTTTGTCAGAATTTTTCGGAAAATTAAAAAATTAAAAAAATGATTTTCACTATTTTTTTTACATACTGTCATCAGTGCAGTACAGTGTCATCATATAACTGGCATGGCGGTGATCAGGGACACTGACTGGTGACCATATGAAAAAAAAAATTTAATTTTTTTAATTTTTTTTTTTTTTACTTTTTTTTTCTTTTTTTTAAGATTTACACAATTTGCTTATAGCAAAGAATTACTTTGATTCATTCAGGGCTTTTTTTTTTTTTTTTTGTGCTTAGCTGTGATTTGGCCAAGGCTAATCATATGACACAGCTGGGCTGTGATTAGCCCAGCTTGTGCATGTGATTGCTGTGACCATTCACAGCTAGGCACACTAGTATACACTGGAGGCATGAATGAAGCCATCCACTGTATACAACTGTCATGTGACCTGCTGTGATTGGTCACAGCAGGTCACATGGTACCAGCAACGGGGCCGGTACTCAGATCTGTCATCGGCCGTGTCCAAGGTACACGGGCGGTGACAGATCGCGCCACTGCGTGGCTCCGCAGGTGCGCAAACTGCGCATGGCCGGAAGGACGCCATATGGCGTTCACCCGGAACTCTGAAGGATTTTTCCGGCCGCCATCTGGCCATAGACCGGTAGAGAAATGGTTAAAGAAGTATTTAACTCAAAACCAAAAATGTAATATATTGGAGCTTACCAATAGTTAGATGTGGAGGCTGTATTGATCTTCTTTTTTTAGGTTATTTTGCCTCTGTTTTCCCCTAGTGTTCTGAGGAGTAACACACCTCCTGTATGAGATTGCCCCTACTCTGGATGAATGAGCACAGGGCAGCATTTTAAATCACAGGACACAGTGCAGCATTGTAAGGCTGGGGGGAAGGGAGTGTTAGATGTACTAGTAGAATTAAATACACTAACAAATTGAAGGAAAACTCCGGCTAATAGTTTATAATCAGTTACAGCACACAGTTTTTTCCTTTTTGGATAAAGGTTTTACATAAATAAAAGCTGATAATTTTAAGCACCTCTGTCAGTGCTAAATGGGTTGTCTCATCCCTGTAAAAGAGCTTTTCTGTTAAAAACCAACAGACATACTGGCTGCATTGCGTGGATAAAAATAGGAGAAAGAAACTTTATTTTATTTGACAATATTTTTGTTTACACTCAGCTGTCAGCAGGGAACCCCACTGATGGCTGTTGAGTCATCCGTCGTCTTGCCAGCCCGCTCCTTGACAACCAGCTATTCACTGACAAAAAAAATTGCTGGAACCAGCGTTTAGGAGCATTCACGTTTTTTTCTGCTGGAAAATCGCTTTTGTCTTCTCCTAGAGGATGAGGTTTGAAAAACACTTCTAGCCTACCACAGTTTCTCATAGGATTTGCTTCTAGGGGTAGAAAAAAAAACATTCATAAGTAGCTGCTAGGAGCTGCATAATAAGCTAGTGTGCATGGAGCCTTAAAATTCTTTGAAGGCATTTACCATAGAACATTGATTAACAGAGTATCAGTTTCTCAGCCATACTGTGGATATGATTAGCATGGATATTCAAAGCAGCAGCATTTACCATAGAGAATTGAATAGCAGCCTGTCAGTTTCTCAGTTATACATAGAGTAGATATGGTTAGCATCGATATTCATAGCAGCAGCATTTACCTGTGAAGTAGCAGTGAAGATATAATGATAAAGTGATAGGAAACTGGTGAACTGCTGTTATAATATGAAGTTATTTGACATAAAAAGTCTGAAAACTGTTTAATGTAAATATTTAACAAGAAATTGCTCTTTGTTTTAGGAAATTCAACTGATCCATTAAAGAAGAATTATGTGGTACAGTGGCTGTCTAAACCAGATGGAGATTATGCAACCCAAAAAAAGTCTTCAAGTAAAAGACCTATTTATAATTCTGCTTGTGGCATAAATTGCATGCTCTTGCAGCTATGGACTTTTGCTCCTTTTCTTTCGCTTTACGGAATGTTTAAATTAACCTAACTTTGTGCTTGCATATAACCTGTCTTTTCAATTGACTCTCTATTGAGAAGAGAAAAAAATCTAAACTGGACAATTCACACACCTGTGGGCAATATAGATGTCATGAACCAGGAGACTAGCCATGTAGGCAGTGCCAGGATAAGGCCATCTGGTGCCCAGAGCAAAGATGACCCCCATCACGGGTGGAGTCGTGGGTGGGGCTAGTAACAATGAAACATATGGTGATATGGTTATGGCATATGCTACAGTGATGGTTGTGGCAAACTCTAAGTTCTAAACCCTCTCATCATGCCATAACAATCTCATTGTGCGTCCTGTAACTGGCCCTCTCCCCAGAAGCATGTCTGTTCATGGAGAGGAGGTGACATAGGAGAACTATCTGTAGTAATGCCAACAGAGGTTGGTTTGAAAGGGGTAATATTCTGACCTCCCAAACTGAGTTCTGGAGAGTGCAGACCACCCAGAGACCCAAAGACTTGATCACAGAATCATAGAGACTGCTATTATTGCTCAATTTGCCACGACTGTGGCGAGATTTGGAGATGTGGGCCCACCGCATGCCAGCGCAACCTTATCCACAGGGGCCCCATTTTGCACCTTCATTTTGCGGCTCCGGAACTTCAGGGACTGGGATGAAATTCTGCGTTCTGCTCGAGTGACCGGGGAACTTTCCCACCTTAATGGTCATTTAATACTATTCTTGGACTACACAGTGGAAACCCAGAAGCTCCATAAGTCTTTTGATGCTGTCAGGGCTGCCCTGAGAGCCAAGGGTATTAAATACAGCATGCTGTTCCCTGCTAAACTCCGGGTGATCTATTGACAGTCCACTTCTTCACTAATCCTAAAGATGCTGCAGCCTGGTTGGAACCATTGCCCCCGCAGGGCTGATTATGCTACCATGCTGATACCAAGTTATCTACCTCAGTGTTTGATTATGCTGACTACTTCATGTTGCCTACTGGTGATCTCTGCCTTGTTATGCCATCCATTGAGGATTGGGCTCTTTCTGGGGGGGGGGGCAGTGCTGTCTATTCTATACTGGATGCTTGTCATTTGACTTTGGCCCTCTCCTCCTTGGCGGCCGTTGTTCTATTTTTGCTACAGACTCCCAAGTTAGTGCCCCCGATTCTACCCAAGTGTAAGATTGTCTGTTATTGTGACTTTACTCCAGCACCACTGAATGTGACGCTTTTATTTATTTTAAATTTACCTTGCCCATGTGACCCCCAGTGAGGAGTGGTGGGGGGTTGCGGGTCTGATCCCTTCAGGTTGCACAGGTGTGTTTTAGTAATGATTTTATTAATGAGGCCCAGGTTTTTTGTTGTCCTTGGGCTTGTTATGGGATATATGCATTTTTGTGTGTGGGAGGGGGGGTGGGGGGGGTGATCAGCCATTGCTGACTTGGTTACGTTTTTTAGTGTTTTTTCCACTGTTACAATACCAAAAAGTGTTTCTTTTTGGCTTGGTCCTACTCATGCAAAGTTTATTGGTTGATACTAGGTTGTGTAGGTGGGGCTGGCCTGTCCTTTGTGTCAGACCCGTCTTCAACTTCCAGCTTCAGAATTCTGGAGCATACTGCCTCCTATTTCTCCTTCCTTTCATAGTCCAACTGTTAGATCTTGGATAAGCTCTCTATTGTTTCATTGAATGTATGGAGTTTAAACTCAAGAGTTCTCTGGTTTTCAATTGTCTCCGGAACAATTCCCCCAATTGTGACCCATCTTTTGGGGTCTAATACACTAGGTCTCAAGAGGTCCAGGTAGCCTTCCGCTATCATGCAACTTATTCCAGTTACTCTAGAGGGGTGAGTGTTTTGTTGCACAGGTTGCTTCCATTTCAGATACTGGACATCAAAACTGATCCCAGAGACATGTAGTTGTTACTACATGTCTCTATTGCCAATGTGATTTATGCTTTTGTGGGTCTGTATTTACCACCCCCAACTAATACAGCACTTACTCTATATAGTGATAAAATAAATAGTGAGCACAAGGAATGAATATAGAAAGCAGCTGGCACATGTAGCAAACCCTCCATCTCCACCAAACAAGCAATAAAGTGCAGCGCTAAAAAGAATAATAGTGAATATAAAAGGACTTGAATTATACACATACCATCGATGTGCAATAATAAAAGGTCCCTAGTTAGGGGAAAGGTGATGGCAACCCAAATATGTGATGTGATCAACCAAAGAATATGTATAACTACTACTGTGATTAGCACATTAAAATAAACTTCATAAATATTAACATATAGATGACATGAGAATGGTGAGCACAAGGGACAAATGTCAGAAACAACTGGCACTGCATGGTAGACCCTCTGTGACCACCTGATAAGTAATAATATTACAAAAATGCAGCACTAAAAAATGTGTGACATTGTATCACTACATAGCATCAATCAACATAATGAACTATAGATATACAGACAATGCACAATATTATTATTATACAGGATTTATATAGCGCCAACAGTTTGCTCAGCTCTGTACATTATAATGGGAGACAGTACAGTAACAATACAATTCAATACATGAGGGGTTCGAGGGCCCTGCTCCTTGGAGCTTACAATCTAGGAAGGAGGGGATAGTGGTACAGGAGGAAATAGCTGTGGGGGATGGAGTGGTAGGAAGAGTGGAGATCATCTGCAATTAGCTGAGGGTGGGGTAGGCTTTCCTGAAGAGATGGGTTTTCAGAGTGCGCCTAAAGGTGAGGAGAGTAGGTGATAGTCTGATGGATTGGGGTAGGGAGTTCCAGAGGATGGGAGAAGTCCTGGAGATGGGCATGGGAGGAGGAGACCAGGGAACTAGAGAGTAGGATTTCTTGTGAGGAGTGGAGAGTACGTTTTGGGTGGTATTTGGATACCAGATCAGTGATGTATTTTGGGGCAGTATTATGAACAACTTTGTAAGTCAATGTTAGCATTTTGAATTTTATCTGTTGGGCAACTGGAAGCCAGTGGAGGGATTGGCAGAGGGGGGTGGCGGATACGGAGCGATTAGTAAGGTGGATGAGTCTGGCCGCAGTATTCAGGATAGACTGAAGCGGGGATAGCCTGCTGTGGGGTAAGCAGTAATGAGGAGGGAGTTACAGTAGTCAAGTCGTGATATAATAAGGGAGTGAATGAGTTGCTTAGTGGTTTCCAGGGTTAGGAACGGACATATTTTGGAGATGTTGTGGAGGTGAAGTCTACACAATTTGTCAGCGATTGGACCTGGGGCTGGAAGGACAGATTGGAGTCTAGGATGACACCTAGTACTCTGGATAGCGGGGTGGGACTGATGGTGGTGTTGTTTGTCTTGATGGAGAAGTCTGGGGGGGGGGGGCACAGGCTGGGGGGAAAACTAGGAGCTTGGTTTTGGAAAGATTTTGTTTGAGGAAGTGGAGTGACATCCAATCTGATATGTCATTCAGTAGGCTTGTGATACGGGAGGAGACTGAAGGGGTGAGGTAAGAGGTAGAGAGATATATTTGCGTGTTGTCAGCATAGAGATGGTAGTTGAAGCTGCGAGAGTGTATCAATTGGCCAAGGGAGGAGGTGTAGATGGAGAAGAGAAGGGGCCCGAGGACAGAACCGTGAGGGACCCCAACAGAGAGGGGGAGGGAAGAGGAGGTGGCAGCGTCATAGGTAACACTGAAATTTAGAGAGTCCTTTAGACAGGAAAATATATTAATAGTCCCAAAATGTGTGACGTGATCAACATAAATATATGTGACTTCTGTGACTTCCACGTGATCCTCCACCTAATTGCACTCACCAGAAGCAAGAAGAATCAGCATAGAATGAATACATCTTTAAGGCAGACTGCTCAATTCCCCAGTCAGCGGATTTGTTAATTTTGATGAATCCTTTAGATATTTGGATGTGCAAAAAATTTGCCTTACATAGGTCTTAGAGCCCTTTATTTACAGTCCGCGTGCTGATTTCATGTGATTCCTTGACACGTGACCCCAACCTGTCACCGATCATGGCCAGAAATGTCACTGCCCAGACGTGGAGTGGCCGCTCCGCTCCCCATATTTTACAGTGGCGGGGCTTGGGCCCGGTTGGCCCTTTGCTGTTAAGTTTCTATGTCCTTTCAGGAAAGGCAGCTAGCCTTCCTGATCCATGGTTTATTGTGATTTCTTTTGTTATAGTGGCTCCTAGAGCCCTAATTCTATTGTTTTATGTTTTTGTTTCTTTGATAAATTTGGTACATGATGGTAGTCATACACAATTTTGCGTACATCCCGGCCACGATTTTGGGACTGGGTTGTTTCATAAAATGATACTGACAGATTTTATTTTATATGATGCAGATCTAGATGCTCCACTGATTAAACAATCTTTTTCTGATATTGTTTCGGATGGTTATAATAATGTTGACTGATACTACTTTTTTTGCCATGGTGGTTCATTGTATCTCACATAATGTCCAGGGTTTCAATTCCCCAAACAAGCACAAACGGCCTTCCTCCAGTATAGACGCCTAGAGGCAAAGATTATTTTATTACAGGAAATTCATTTCGCAGCCGCTAAACACTCCACATATTTCCGTAGATCCTACAAGCAGGGGTTTTACACCTTACATTCTAATAAAAGTAGGGGCGTAGCGATTTTTCTCCACAACTCGTTCCTCTTTGATGTTCAACATGTTCATCGTGACCCTGAAATCAGATTTATCATTATTAAAGGCACCCTTTCAGGTCGTGCACTCACGATAGCCAATGTTTATGCACCTAATGTGGCGCAAGCATCCTTTTTTCACATTTTTTTACAGTTCTTGATAAGTTCTTATCCCCCATTTATTGGTAGGAGGTGACTTTAACTTGGTAGCTAACCCCTTTCTGGACAGACGTTTGTCCTCACCTTCCTCCCCTGCCTTTCCAAAATCCCTCACTGAAAAACTAGAAACATTCCAACTGGTAGACTCCTGGAGGGCACATAATGTGGGAGCGAGGGATTATTCTTTTTACTCCCACCCACATGACTCTTATGCTAAACTGGATTATATCTATTGCTCCCCCATACTGCTAGCCAACTCCAGGAAGGCGTGCATACATGTATGCACTTGTTCGGATCATAACATAGTGGCACTCTCTATCACTTTCATAGGTCTAGCACCTACCCCCTACTCCTGGAGATTGAACGATTCTATGCTTACAGATGTTAATTATCGTAAGGAAGTAGTAACCTCTATCCAAGAATACTTTCAGTTGAATGCCACTCCTGTTATTTCCCTGGCTACTCTGTGGGTGGCCCATAAGGCAGTCCTAAGAGGCCGCCTTATATTCATGGCATCATCTAGCAACAGGGAGCAGTGAAAACAAATTCAAACACTTACCCAGGAGTTAGAAACGCATTATAGAACTCATGTTGGCAATCCTTCTCTCCTTAACAAAAAGCTGATATCGCAAAAGAGGCTGGAACTGCATACTTTACTATCCCAGAAAACTGAAAAAGCTTTAAGATGGTCTAAGGCCTCTTTCTTAGTACATAGTAACTCAGCGTCTACTATGTTTGCATAGAAACTGAACCATTCTATATGGCCCCCACATATATATAAGTTATGAACTAAAAATGGTACTATCTCCTCTTTACCTCATGAAGTATTGGGTATTTTTTTAAAAATTTATTCCACCCTATTAGCTCTCCCACAAACGACTTCCACCCATCCAGATGGCTCATGGCTTAATTCTCTGCTGCTCCCTGTTCTCACACCCTCTCAGATATGCTCCCTTAATGCCCCATGTACCCTGGAGGAAATAACCCGTGTGATTAGTGCACTGCAAACTTCCACAGCAATGATCCCAGATGGGTTTACGGCTAGTTCCTATAAACATTTTGCTCCTGTGTTGGCTCCTTTTTTGCTGTCATTGTTTAATGATACTTTGCAGGGTGGGAAACTTCCTGAGGAGATGCTGTTGGCTAACATGTCCCTACTACCTAAACCCCTAAAAGATCATCATCTACCTCAAAACTATAGACCCATCTCAGTGATGAACAATGATCTTAAAATATTCAGTATTTTGGCAAATAGACTGGCCCCTATTATCTCCTCTTTGGTTTCACCTGACCAATCGGGTTTAATTCCGGATAGACTTCTCACGCTAAATGTTATTCACGATGCTAACTTACATTCTAAAGAAGTGTTGTTACTAAGCCTGGACATTAATAAGGCCTTTGATAGTGTTCTCTGGCCCTATATGTTCTCACTGTTGCAGAAGATGGGCTTCCACGATGCATTTCTGTCTGGTGTACAATGCTTTGTATGCCTCCCCCCAAACAAGAATTAGACTCCCAGGCTGCAACTCGGAATTTTTTTACGCTGGGCACCCAACAGGGCTGTCTACTTTCACCCTTACTATTTGTGCTAATTTTGGAACCCTTGGCGATTGCTATAAGAACACACCCAAACATCTCGGTGTATCCCCTCTTGGTATCGCAATTTAAATGATGTATGTATGCAGATGTCATGCTTTTCTTTACTAACCCATTAGTATCACTGCCGAATTTATGCACATTATTGAATGAATTTGCATCCATATCAGGCCTCATTGTAAATTTTACCAAATCAGTTGTTATGCCTATTAATGTTACTGGTTCCCTGGGCGCATCTCTCCTCAGCTCTTTCCCATTTCGTTGGGCCACAGATCGGATCTCCTATCTGGGTGTCTATCTTACTCCCAGCTACTTGAGATTATTTGCAGTTAATTACCCAGCATGTGTGCCTACTTTGTTAAAGATCTGGCATGGATACCCTATCTCATTTTTAGGCAGAGTCCCGGCAGTGAAGATGAATGTTTTGCCGAAATTATTATACTTGTTTCGAGCACTCCCAATCTTGGTCTCGAAAACATTTCTAGATGTTTTGTTTTCAACGTGTGATTAATAATTTTATTTGGCGCAACAAACGACCTCGCTTTACTTCATCAATCCTATACCAATCGCACAGGGTGGGTGGCCTTGGTCTTCCCAATTTTTGGCTCTATTACCTGTTGGCCAGCTTCACACAACTATCGCAATGGGCGACTATTAACTCCCAAGTCCCTTGGATCAGATTTGAATCTCAATCTATACGTCCATTTTATTTGTATTAATGTATATTATGGACGAAAATTCCTCCTCGCATGTTGTTGACCCATAATTCTGTTGTTGCCCACTCCTTGATGCTTTGGTCCCGTTATAAATTTAAACTAAATCTTGTCTCTTCTGTCCCACCGGGTTCATCATTTTTTTTGAGACCCGAGATTTATTATAGAATTCATGTCTCCACAGGCATTTCGTTGGTGGTATGACCATTCCTTTATCAGATTATCTGATTTTCAAAGAGGAAGGTCTTATATCACTTTTGAGATGCTACGTACACTTTTTGAAATCCCGCTCCAGGAATACAATCGTTATAGGCAAATAAAACATTTTTTCCATACACATTTTGATCTGACACCTTCGTCCCCGATTACATTTTTCGAACGTATTAGCCGTGACTCTCCTAGGGGCAGGGGTCTTATTTTGGATTTGTATCCTCTTTTTTCAGTAACTATCTACTCCTCACCCCCCTCATATAGACAGAAATGGGAGGCTGATAGTGGTGTTACTTTTTTTGAAGAGGACTGGATTCAATGGTGGAAAATATACATAGGAGCTCTATATCTCTTTCAGTTCAGGAGACGGCCCTCAAAGTAATAGGAGCTATCCTATGTCTCAGTGAGGGTGCTCATCTGAATATCACCTCTGGTCTGTCTGGTAAAAAAACTGCCAAGACTGGATCTTTCAAAATCCTCCAGTTCCTTTTGAAGATCCTTTCTACTTCTCTGTGCTGGACAAAAAAACGGTGATAAAAGGACAAATTTTCTTAGACACATTGGTCTCCTTATCAGCCAGTAAAGAGGACCTATCCAGATTAGCTATCTTGTGAATGGCTGTGTCTAATAATGGAGGATCATATTTCTAAGAATCTTTCTCTAAGGGTCTTGGCTTGAATATGAAAATCGTCCAAACTATCACAGTTTCTATATATCCTTAGAAACTGGCCTTAAAGCCAGAGGGGGTTGTCACAGTCGCCCGATCACCACCCTCAACATGCGACAATCGCACGACCGTGACCAACAATAATACGTCACGCCCGCGGCGTCAGACCCCAGACCTTCTCACCAAACTTGTGACCAAAGGACCAGCCGTTCTAGAACCGTGGTGACGTGCGTAACAACGCCTCACTCAGCTGCGCCCTGCACAACGATTGTCCAGCTAATGGAACGCAATCGACGCACCGGCAGCCTGAATGCGCTTGTTACTGGGTCGGGTTAATTACGCAACTAACCCTTCACTGCCACCACCCCTTTTTGTACAGAGAAAGGGGAAACTCTCTTTATCCAATATACACTGTAATGGTTGAAAAGTCGCCTGTCCAATACGGTCACCGCAGGCAGATTGGACAGAGGATTAAACAAACACAGTAGCTTCTCTTCAAAAAGGAGGAATTCGTGAATTGCAAGTAAGAGCTTAGAAACAGTTTGACTCTTTTAGTAATAAATCTTTCTTTCTGAAAGTGTTAAACAGGTGCAATAAAATATTTACAAAAAAAGATGTAACTAAGATATATATTTATATATAAAAAATAGGAAACAGCCCAGCACAGCAAAGAGATAACAGGAAGAAGTTAAAAGGTTAAGTTACTTGCCATGTTAAGCCTTAAGGTAAGCAGATCCAAGTTGCAGAGCGGAAAGGGTCTTTGATCTCCTGCTGGTACAATGTTAAAATTAGGAGATCTCTTTAGCTTAACTTTTTAGGCTTGCCAGCCTGTCTTTTAAAGTCCCCCTGCAGGGGGGGGGGTGGCTCTGAATACTGGCCAATACGCTGTTTTGGGAGGGGTCAGTCGGGCGAACTCTGAATTAGAACCAACATCTGTCATAATCCATGACATGAAACATAGGAGAAAAACCTGACTTGAGGAATGTTCATTTCACCTTTAACTGTTAGGTTTTATGAGGTTACAATCTCTTTCAATTCCTGGGAGAAAAAACTATCTTATCTTGATTAGGAGGTGTGATATTTTACACAGGCCTTGGGACAGAGTGTCTGCTGTCTCTATGTGTCACCCTTCATTGGACCCACTGGGGGGTCCGGGACTGTGGAGGCTGTCCAGGTACTGGGTCATAGACCAGAAAATCCAGGAAGCTATGCTAGAGGGTTTATATCAATATTGGTTGGTTAATTCAAACTCTGCTGACCCCAGGACAGTCTGGGATGCCTTTAAGGCCTGGCTGCGTGGAGAATACATGTTGCATATTGATGTGGCCCGGAGGGCCTCAGAGCAATCTCTTGAGGAGTTGGAGTGGGACCACCTCCTGGAAGGAGACCACTTGTGAGACTAACCCTGATCAACCCAGGTATGATGTGTGGAAACTGGAGAGTGTTTGAGTTTGGCAACAAGAATAGTAGACTTCTGCCTTGGCTGGCTAAGGGACAGTTCTGTGCCACCCATATCGGTGGGATCAGGGATGATGGGAATCTACAGCAGTCCCGGGACTGCATTAATAGTAGATTCTTTCAATAATATCAGTCTCTATATTCCACCAGAGTAGATTTTACAGCCTCTGAACTCTGTACCTACCTTGACCATGTTGACTCTCCCACAACTGACCCTGACATTAGAACTAAACTTGAGCGAGACAGGTCCTGCAGGAAGCCATAGCCCAGCTCCAACCTGGTAAGACCCTGGAAGCAGATGTCTAATTTTGCTTTCATTATCACAAACTGTCACACCTTGTTCGGTGCAGTTCTTCTCCTTGTGATCATTGTCTGAGGCTATTATTTGGTGCCCAAACCAGGCAAAGACCCTGAATATTGTGCCTCTTATACACCTATATCTTTACTCAATCTGGATGCCAAGATTCTGGCTAAAACTCTTGCTAATTGGCTGTGTAAAATTCTTGAGAATTGTCATTCAGTTGGATCAAACTTGCTTCTTGTCTGGCAAGAGCAGCGATATCAATATTTGCTGGCTTTTTCTTAATATGTCTACCACTCACTCCAACGCCTCCCCGCACAGGGTCATTGCCTCCTTGGACACTGAAAAGGTGTTTAGACTCTGTGGAGTGGGATTTCCTTTGGGAGGTAATGGCTCAATTTTTTATTTACGCCTAGGTTCCTTCAGTGGTTGCTGTACCGGGCTCCTGTTGCCCGAATTTGTACTAATGGCTGGCAAGGGTGTCCCCTGTCCCCTTCCCTCTTTGCCCTGGTGTTAGAGTATCATGTACCTGGTTATGGAGGCCAATGGAGAGAGGGCTATGTTCCGGACTCCCCTGAGAGTGGGAAAGCGGGAGTCTGGCCCAAAGTTGCACAGATCGCCTGTAGGAGTGCTAGTTGGTGGTCCACTCAGAAGCACAGCTGGTGCACGGAGATAAGTCTGCAGACAGGAGGCACCTGTGCATGGTATGTAAGCCCTTTCGGGATTTAGATGTTTACTGGGTAGTTGGTTCAAGCCAAGGTCCTGACCAGGTGGGAATCAGAGCAGACGTAGTCAGATGGGATAGCCGAGGTCATACACAGAGGAGCGAGAGAAAGAGTATCCGTAAGCCAAGCTGAGGTCAGATCAGGGGTAAAGTAGAGTAGACAGGTCCAGGAGCAAGCTGAGTTGGTAACAGGAAATCACAGGTCATAGTAACACAGGAAACAGGAACAGGGCACGGGGAGCTAGAGATCATCCAGCAATTTGAGGAAGTGATGAGCCTCCTTATAAAGGTCGTCTGGCACCAAACTGAGGCTGATGTGTACTTTTGTGGCCATGCAGAGTACTGGCAGAAATGTCAGATCTTCCAGAACTTCTGCCGTGGACAGGACCCTTACATAGAGCCTCTAGCTATATTAATTTGGAGTTCCCACTTAGTTGAGGGCCTTAGAGTGGGTCCCCTCGACGAAAAGATTTCCATCTATGCTGGCAATGCGCTTCTCTGCTTTCATGATGTGAACCACTCCTTGAGGGCAGCACTTGATATTTTTAATGAGTTTGGATGTTACTCCTGTGTCCGTGTTAACTGGTCAAAGTCACTCCTATTCGCACTGGACACTGAGGCGTGAGATACAGTAGAGACTACTCCATAGCGGTGGGTTGAAGGTGAAACGGGACCCCTGGGACTTTTATGAGCTCAATCTGCATCCACTATTGACCCAGTTGTAGGATAAGTGTGCTTCCTGGGGTACTCTACCATTGAATATCCTTAAGATGATTCTGCTGTCTAAGTTTACCTATGTTTTTCACAACTGAATATCTAGCTCGTTTTTCAAAGAAATTGACTCCTATGTTTTCTATGGGGAGGGGGTGTTTTGCCTAGACTAGGTAGGTCCACACATCATCTCCCAGTGTGCTGTGGTGGGCTGGTATTACCAAATTTTCAGACCTACTAGAGGGTGGCCATGCTTGTCTCTGTCCGGTGGTGGTTTGTACATTCCCGGATCAATGCTGCAGTCTGCTCTGAGGCAGCACTTCCGGGCTTGCTCCAGGAGCTCCAGCTGGGTAACTTGGTCAACAAGGGTCCCCGGGCTTATTCTAGCCTACCGAGCTCCACTAGGATGTCTCTTAGGGTCTGGGTTCTTCCTAAGAAGATTTTTTTTGCAACTTGGACAATGGTCTCTGTGCCATCCGCTTTGGCAAATCCTGAAATAAAAAGTTCAAAAAATCTTCTTTATGGTGCTTCCTTCCTTCTGCAATCGCCAAGTGCTTCAAACAAAAGAGTGCAAAATTCCACCACTATTATTTATTATTTATTTCAGGTACTTATATAGCGCCGTCAATTTACACAGCGCTTTACATATATATTGTACATTTACATCAGTCCTTAACCCTCAAGGGGTGTACAATCTACGGTCCCTAACTCACATTCATACGTACACATATTAGGGCCAATTTAGACAGGAGCCAATCCACCTAACAGCATGTCTTTGGAGTGTGGGAGGAAACCGGAGTACCACTAGATGTCTGCTCACTTCCAGCAGTGTGACCTCACATAGTATTATGTTAGGTCTAACTACAGTGGTCCCACAATAGACACAGTGAATCAACTTGATGAATTTCAACTGTAGTTCACACCTTGTTCGAAATACAACTCTCACCAACACTTCACCTCATAAATAACAAACTCCACATAGCTTTAAAACATTGTAATATAAAAATTAAATACAGAACCGCACCAAGCATATACCGCCTCTGTTATGGGCAATGGTCCATAATGCACACTCACATTATTCATGTGAGTGTGCATTTGTATTGATGTCCCACAATGTTTATTGTGGGGCCACAAGTGCAGTTAGACCAAACATAATACTATGTGAGGTCACACTGCTGGAGGTGAGCAGACATGCTGGTGGTGGAATTTTGCACTTTTTTGTTTAAATTACTTAGTGATTGCAGGAGGAAGGAAGCACCATAAAGAATAATTTTTGGACTTTTTATTTCAAATTTTTATTTAATATCTTTATTAACAAATTTAGATTCAGGTTGTGTTTGGCTTGTAGCGCTGCACTGGTTCACTGTATATATTGATTTTACCTTATATGGGATAAGGGTTATGTGCAAG
Source organism: Staurois parvus (assembly GCF_062004578.1). Taxonomy (NCBI): domain Eukaryota; kingdom Metazoa; phylum Chordata; class Amphibia; order Anura; family Ranidae; genus Staurois; species Staurois parvus. The sequence goes on from NW_028318925.1 coordinate 844,651, forward strand.
AGTAGTTACTTAACTATTTATGCTGCAGTAGTTTTCACTATTACTAGGAGTAAGTTTGTTATTGATTCATAGGAGCACGCAAGATTTTATTTATTTGGGAAATCCTAGTCTCCCCTATTTCCGGCTGCTGCCCGATGCCCAATCCCCAATCAATGTGTCAACAAAAATGCTAACATTTTTGTTGACACATCTACAATAAGGAAAACATTAAACAGGAATGGAGTACATGGGAGGACACCACGGAGGAAGCCATTGCTGTCCAAAAAGAATATTGCAGCACGTTTGAAGTTTGCAAAAGAGCACCTGGATGTTCCACAGCACTACTGGCAAAATATACTGTGTACAGATGAAACCAAGATTGAGTTGTTTGGGAAGAACACACAACACTATGTGTGGAGAAAAAAAGGTACAGCACACCAACATCAAAACCTCATCCCCATTGTAAAACATGGCGGAGGGAGCCTCATGGTTTGGGGCTGCTTTGCTGCCTCAGGGCCTGGACGGATTGTTGTCATTGATGGGAAAATAAATTCCAGAGTTTATCAAGACATTTTGCAGGAAAACGTACGACCATCTGTCCACCAACTGAAGCTCCGCAGAGGATGGGTGATGCAACAGGACAATGACCCAAAGCATACAAGTAATTCAACAAAACAATGGCTGCAACAGCACAGAATACACCTTCTGGAGTGGCCCAGTCAGAGTCCTGACCTCAACCCGACTGAAATGCTGTGGCATGACCTTAAGAGAGCGATTCACACCAGACATCCCAAGAATATTGCTACACTGAAACATTTTTGTGAAGAGGAGTGGTCCAAAATTACTCCAGATCGTTGTGCAGGTCTGATCTGCAACTACAGGAAACGTTGGGTTGAGGTTATTGCTACCAAAGGAGGGTCAACCAGTTATTAAGTCCAAAGGTTCACTTTTTCCTCCCTGCACTGTGTATGTTTACATGTTATGTGCAATTAAACCATGGCAACATCTAATGTTTGTGTAGTATTATGTTCAGCAGACTGTATTCTTCTATTGTTGTGACTTATATGACGTTCAGAGCACATTTTATGCCCAATTCATGCAAAAGTCCACGGAATCCCAAGGGGTTCACATACTTTTTCTTGCAACTGTAAATGCATAAACATAATCAACAATAATTGAGAATATACTCTCACACACTATTCCTAACTAATTAGGTAACTAACTATATGAAATAACTATCTAACTAACTATATTATAGATTAGAAATGATTTTCTTTATAAAAGACATATTACTTAGCTCTTTCTTAGCTGTTTACTGCATTCAAAATTATATATTTTGAGATGGGAAGTCTATAACCTACTGACCTCTTAGCCATGAAATACTATGGTACACTCGAACACCTGCTTACAGAACCCATTCACACGCATGGGTAATTTTAAGCTAGCTAATGCTGAGTTTCAATGTGACTTTGGGGATTCAGAAATATTAAAGAATACAGATGTCTGTTATAAGCTAAATTAATTATATTCTTTAATATTCCCCCTAAATATTATCATATGAATGAAGTATACTTAATTCATACTTCATTCATGGCCCAACTACACACGCTCTGAATCAGTTGTTCCAAATGCACCACTTTCCATAACCAGGTCAGTTAAGCCAGAGGTAATTCTCCACCTAAAAATACCTGACATGATTTCTTCACCTTCTTTCATTTGTTTCTTAATCAATTTGTAAATTTGTTTCATTCTAATCATAATACAGATTTGAAATAAAATCATAATAAATATCATTAATGGATGTAATAAGCTGCTGTTACTGAGGTTTTTCCCCACATTGATACAGTATTTTTAAACTTTGACCACCACGAACAACTTGACAATTCAGACCAATCATGTTCTATCTCTAGTAGATTTCCCTGTTCATGCTTAAATATAATTTCTGCTTTCTGAAGTTCTTCAGACAAAGCAATTAATAATCCCTTATCCTTTTGTATGATGTCTGCCCATTCCTTCCATAGGAATTCATCTACTTGAGATATATTATATTGTATAGGTAGAACACTTAAAATGTTCATAAGCATATTAGTTAAGTTTACTCTAATTCCATTTAAACTAATTCCTGTAAGATTTCCTTCTATACAATACAAGCCTCAACTCGGGATATCTGTTTGTGTGCAGGATAGGAAGAAAGCTTTTACTGTTTCAGTGTCTGTCATGACTTGAAAACAGACCTTCCTTTTTCCTACAAGACAAGAGTCAAATTAAGTTTTCACTTTTTCTTTTTTTCTGTACTTAATGAATGATTATGGAAACAAGAATGAAAAATACCTTTGTCCTGTTTAGGCAAACCGATTACTTTTGATTGGAAATGTACACAAGAAGATAAATCTAGTTCTAGATCAGATCTATTAGTATCCAAAGCAAAATGTGCAAACTGTAGTTGATAATATGAGTATCACTAACTGGCAGTCCTAAGACTGTAATTGGAACTAGTATTTGTTCTTTCTCAGCTATGGGAATCATTGAGGTAACATAACATTCATGTTAATTACACCTTACTCACTTATTTACTCATAAATCTGTATGATTTTTTGCAAATACATATTCATTAGGTAAACTTTGCAAAAGACTTAGAGGAGTTATTCCACTTTGGAATGCTTGTGCAATTATTTTAAAATTGGTAGAATACTTTATCTCTAGACATGTTCTGGCTATGTGGGAATGTTGCTCTCTGTCCATTAAATTAAAGTAACATCTTGTAAATGGACCACAGATGCCTATAAACGTAGCTGTCTTCATTAACATATTTTCTAATATTTGATTTAAATTTCTTTAATATTTTTACTTCACACTAAGCCCGCTGTTTCCAGATCAGACTTTAATGTATTAATATCCATACTATATTATATAATACTTCCAATAGTACCAACTCCTTCTAGAATTACTTCTAAAATACCTTGTTTATTCCTGTTCTTATTTTTATTATTAGTTCCGAACCATTTATCCATACCCAATTCCATATTAATTAAATATTCTTGACATTGAGGATACTTTGGAAATGTAATGTTTCTGAATGGAAAATTTCATCAAAGTATAATCACAAAATGTCTTTCTCTCAAGAGATGACTGGATTGGAAATGGTTAATTTAAAAGGACTAGCAGGAATACATTTTTCATTAGTACACTTAATTTTCTCAGGAGATGAAATTATAACATTGCAGTATCACATTTCATAGTGTTATTTTCTAATGATATGCAACACTCATATATACCAGTGTCATTAAGATTTGTACTACTGTGATGATAAATAAAGTTATTATTTGTCCAATCTATATTTTCAAAATTAATCTTACGAATTATATTAGTTGTGCTATGGAAAAGACTACCCAAAACTTCACCATTTCTCTTCCAGATTAATAGGGGTTTTTGAGGCAAGTATATTTGCGTAGTACATATCAAATTTAAATCATCCTTTCCTTCAGTAATTTTAACGGCTTGAGGAGATACTTTTATATCTGGAATAATCAAATCCGCAACTGAAATAGTCACTCTCACTTTAACGTGAGCTAAACCACTTGTTATTTGAAAATCCCATACTCTAATTACATCTCCTTTTTCATCTCCTATAGTCTAAGTGTTCAGGATCCATAAACTGTAAATAATATTGGGTCAAAAACGAAATATCTGTTTTGGATCCTTCTAGAGAAGAACCAACTCTATCTCTTGTTACATCGCCAGTCCAAATTGTAGACTCATTTCCTTTTAAAACTATAGACCAGAATCCCATCTCAGTTAAATTACATTCATATGTACCAGTTTTATTATTATGTACATATGATCCTTGCATTTTTGTAAACTTTTGTTTTGGATTCTATTCTAGCTTGTATTTCAATAGAGTTATTATGAAGAAAATACAATTGCATACAAGTAGCTCCATAACCTATACAAGCAAGTCCATACAAGTCTACGGCTGTGTCAATGTCACTGTATCTTGGAAAATGTCTCTTGTTTCTGGATAAAAGCAAGTCTCTTTTATGTAGGGTCTCAGACTTGTTCTTCTCTGCTGGGCTGGAAAAAGTCATATAAGTTTTTAGGAATAAAAGTGCCATTAATGAAAAAAGAAGTCCTGTGATGACGATTTTTCTCCCTTTTAATGTTCTTTCTTTCTTTCTTTCTTTCTTTCTTTCCAATTTTCCAATGTTATCAATATTTCTTCTTGGAGTTTGATTTTCTGCTCCTTCAGCCCTGCTACCACTGAGGAGGTCACTAAGGTCTTCACTGAAGCCCGCCTCACCACTTGCCCCCTGGACCCTATCCCCTCACAACTCCTCCAGTCACCCCCCTCCTTCATCATTCGCTCACCCACATCTTCAATCTCTCCCTCTCTACTGGCACATTCCCCTCCCCCCTAAAGCACGCACACATCACCCCCATACTCAAAAAACCCTCCCTTGACCACACTGACCTAAACAACCTTAGACCCATCTACCTGCTACCATTCACTTCCAAGCTCCTTGAGCACTTAGCCTACAAGCGCCTAAGCACCCACCTCACTGATAACAACCTCCTTGATCCACTACAGTCTGGCTTCCATCCCCTACACTCCACCGAAACAGCCCTACTTAAAATCACTAACGACCTGCTAACCGCCAAAGCTAATGGCCACTACTCAGTCCTCCTGCTCCTTGACCTCTCCGCGGCCTTCGACACAGTCGACCACCCCCTCCTCCTTACCAAACTGCACTCCTTTGGCATCAGGGACGCTGCTCTCTCCTGGTTCTCCTCCTACCTATCCCAACGCTCCTTCAGCGTCACCTATAACGCTGCCACCTCCCCCTCTCTCCCCCTCTCTGTTGGAGTCCCCCAAGGCTCTGTCCTCGGTCCCCTCCTCTTCTCCATCTACACCTCCTCCCTTGGCAAACTGATACACTCCCACGGCTTCAACTATCACTTCTATGCCGACGACACACAAATTTACCTCTCCACCCCTCACCTCACCCCCTCTCTCTTCGCCCGCATCACCCACCTCCTGAACAACATATCAGACTGGATGTCGCTCCATTTCCTCAAATTAAACCTGTCCAAAACCAAGCTCCTGGTTTTCCACCCAGCACGTCCCCCCCCATCATCTCCATAACAACTAGCAACACTACCATCAATCCCACCCCACACCCCTGGGTAGCACCCTGGACTCAAACCTTTCCTTCCAACCTCATGTCCAATCACTATCAAAATCATGCAGGCTCCACCTCCACAACATCTCCAAGATACGTACATTCCTCACCCCAGACACTACTAAACAACTCGTACACTCCATCATCTCACGCCTGGACTACTGCAACTCCCTTCTCACTGGCCTACCCAAACAAATGCTATCAGCAGCTAGACTCATCCACCTCACCAACCGCTCCACATCTGCCACCCCCCTCTGCCAATCCCTTCACTGGCTCCCGATTGCCCAGCGCATCAAATTCAAATTACTAACTCTGACCTACAAAGCCATTCACAATGCCGTCCCAAACTACCTAACTGACCTGATACCCAAATACCACCCTACCCGTGCCCTTCGCTCCTCACAGGACCTCCTACTCTCTAGCTCCCTGGTCTCCTCCCCCCACGCCCGACTCCAGGACTTCTCCAGGACTTCCCCCATCCTCTGGAACTCCCTACCCCAATCCATCAGACTGTCACCTACCCTCCTCACTTTCAGGCGCACCCTGAAAACCCATCTCTTTAGGGAAGCCTACCCCACCCTCACCTAACAACCGATCTCCTCCACTCCTCCCACCACTCCATCCCCCACATCCACTTCCTCCTGTACCACTATCCCCTCCCTCCTAGATTGTAAGCTCAAAAGAGCAGGGCCCTCGAACCCCTCGTGTATTGTATTGTCTCATGTTCTGCCCCCCTGTACAGCGCTGAGCAAACCCTTTGGCGCTATATAAATACTGTATAATAATAATGTTTGATTATTAGATGTCATTTCTGCAAAAGAAATGCAGTATCATTATCTTGGCATAAACAACTTGCATTGATCAGTGTGAACCCATGTTTTTTGTTGTCTCCGTGCATTTTTAACAGAATTGAGAGGTCTTTGGACTTGTATCATTACACCTAGTGTGTCCAAAATCTCAAAAGGACCTTCCCAATTACTTTGCCACGGCCCACTTTTCCTAAAGGTTTTAATCATGACTTGTCCACTTTCTCAAATTTGTGTGTTAAGGAATCATTTTCTGCATATGAGTAGCTGCATGTGGCAAAATGGCATTCAGATTGTCTTTCAACATCTGTAACCATTTGTTTTTTTTAATTGCTTCTTTCTGTGGAGTAGACAAAAAAGGTTCATGTGGGAACACAAGTGGCATTTTTCTACCTATCATCAGTTCAAATGGACTGTATTGTGTGGATGAGGATGTTGTACTTCTGATACTCATCAGAACAAAAGGCACGGCATCTACCCATGTATGTCCTTTGTCTAACAACATTTTAGCAATTCCGGATTTGATAGTCCTGTTCATTCTTTCGACAATACCTGCAGATTGCGGATGGTATGGAATATGAAATCTTTGCTGGATTCCCAAGTTGGAAAAATTAACATTCTTGCAGTTGTTAGTGCATCATCTGTGCGTAAAATTTCAACATTTTGAAAAAACGTCAACAACTATGGGAGCATATTTGAATCCATTTTTCCTATTGGTAGTGGTCCTATATAGTCAAGTTGTAATGGACCATTAACTGGAAGAACTCTTTGTAGAGGAGGTTTCTGTCCTTTTGGCCTGGGGTTCACTTGAGCACAAATAAGACAAGATTGAATTACATTGTCTGCAGTTTCGTCCATTTTTTCCCAGAGCAATTTCTCTTTGAGAACCTCTAGAAGTCTCTGCTTATCTGCAGGCCCTAAGCTTTCATGACTGTATTTTGTGAAGTCCACTTGTAAATGTTTTGAACCCCATTTAACATGACACAAAACCCTGTTTTCACAAACAAAGGAAGATTTTGGATCAACCTGAGAAGCAGAATGGGACGGATCCTTTTTCTGTTCTTCTGCAAATAAGGGTATCTGTGTATCTGTCTTTCTGACTGTGTTTACTGAAACTGATTCAGATGGAATTTCTGACTGTTCATTAACAGCTGCTTCTTTTGCTAATGTGTCAGCTATCATATTGCCTATGCTCAGTTCATCATTGTCTTTCCTATGTGCTGGTACTAGTGCAAAAATTGATTCCATTAGTTCTCTGTGTACCAAAGCTTTGTTTGAAGCATCTACAAAACCTTTTCTTTTCCAAATTGGAAGACAATCAGTAAGAGAACGCACAACATATGAACTGTCACTATAAATCACTAGTGGACCTTGGTTCTCTTCTTTATTTAACACTGTCTCTATGGCTATCAGTTCTGCTTTTTGTGCTGAAAAGTGTCCTGGAAGTCTGTGTTGTATGGCATATCCTCTCTTTGGAAACCAGATTGCATAACCTGAAAATTACTCCCCTGAGACACAGTAACGTGAACCATCCACAAACACAGGTTCATCAATCATCTCTGCCTCTTTGTGAAACAGAGGAGAGTAAGCATCTTGGACTTCACATGAACACTCGTGTTCTAATCCATTATATTCCATCAATTGAGGGAGTACATATTTGGCATTATGTTCAACCTGGATCTGTTTGGGTGATAAAGCCAACAACCATTGCGAAAATCTTTGATTGGAAACACCTGGGATGTTTTTTTGAAGGAGAAATTTCAGGGTGGAATGAGGTGTTTGTAAGATAATTGTGTTGAAACCTACAATGTGCTCAGTTGCTTTACTGCATAGTGAACTCCTACCAATTGTTTAACACGTGTCAAAACTTTTCTCAACAGGTGTTAAAAGCCTTGAGAAATAAGCTAGGATCCTCCGATTTCCTCCTTGTATTGCCAAGCAAACAGTGCTTGCTTTTCTACTGTAGTTAGGGCTGGTGCTGTCTTCAAGTCTTTCTTCAAATATTCAAAAGCCTTTTGCTGAACTTCTGTCCAAGGACCAAAACCATTTTCCTCATTATTCTTTAGAAGTTCATATAGAGGTTTTGCTTTATCAGCAAATGACTCAATGAACTCTCTGGAAAATTCACTAATCCTAGGAATTGTCTTAGTGCTTTGAATGTTGTTGGTACAGGAAGTGCAGCAATAGCATTAACCTTTTCTTGCAGAGGTTGGCGTTTTACCCGGACTGATCTGAATACCGAGAAACTTGACCTCGCATTTCATGAGCTGAACCTTACGAGTATTTAGATTTGAGATTGATACCAATTATCAATCTCAGTATCCAAATAATCAGGGATTTCAAAGGAAACATTTTTACACATTGAAGTTTTCGAGTTACCTGATCCATTAAATGCAACAACTGTACATACTGCTGCATCTGTCAAAAGAGGTAATCTTACACCGGTAATAGAAATTTCAGCACCTGTATCAATTAAAAACCTAAGTTTTTGTCCATTCAATTTTGCTTTAATGTAATCCACATTTATCTAGACATATTGGTGTTACATATTCTAGATAATGAGACTTTATTTCTCTTTTATTGTCTAGTCCTGGAGTAGGCAATAATGGAGCTGAATTAACAGTGGTTGACTGCAAGTTCTTTTCAGTCACACCGCTGCTGACTGATAACTCTCTGATTTCTTTTATCAGAGGAGCATAAGGAGAAGAAGATTGAGTTTCTTTCACACAAGGTGGAAATAAGAGAAATAAGTCCATTTTCTTTACCTAATGTCTTGAATCTTTTATCTGCAGGATTCTAAAGGATGTTTAAGAATTTTTTACACTTCCATTTTAAATGTCCTGGTTTTTGACAGTAGTAACAAGTTATTGGTTCTCTCTGTTTCACTTGCTTGCACCTGTCATTTTTACTAAGAGCAGTCATTTCTGTCTTGGCCGTAGTCTGACCGTTCTCATTTAAAGTGTCATTTTGAACTAGAGCTATCTTAGACTTCAGATTGCTCTGTTTCATTTGTCTTCTAACTTTATCAATTAAAGAACAAGCTTCAGTCATTGAACTTTTATCTTGTACTACAGCTAATAAAGTTGGGTCAAGATATTTAAATTGTTTTACAAATGCTTTTATCATACCGTTTATCGTTTTCATCGTCTATGCCCAAGACCATTTTGTATGCCTTTTGAGAATTTAATTTTAAATTCATAAGGGTCCTCTCTAACTGAAGTCTGTAATGAGTCTAGCACTTCTATAGAAGGTACTTCCTCACCAGTGGTACATAACAATTGTCGTAATCTGTCTGATGCATCACTATGTTTCTCCTGTCGTTCATTGTCAATAACAGGTGATTTCATAAGTCGTCTGGCAAAATGTGCAGGTAACCAAAGATAATAGATACGGTTAAGCTGTTCATCTGTAAGGTAATAACGATCTGTGTAAGACTCAAATACAACAGTGTTATAAAAAGTGTCTGTCTTTGAGTCATATGCTGGGATGTCTTTTGAAATTTTCATGAATTGATCATGTATTTGTAATTTTAATTTAGCTGCACGGTCTAGTATTTTTTCTTTCTGACTTGTGTTTCGTCATCTGCTTCAGCTTCCCCCATTTCAGGAAATAACTATCTAACTGCAAAGGAAGCTTGAGGCTTTGACTTTTTATAATCAGTCTTTTTGTCACCTTTTGTTATTACAGCAACCTGTTTACTGTCTTAACACAAGATTTATTCTGGAGTCAATTTGTTCCTCAAGGTTCTCTATGTAATTACAAAAAATTTCACAGTTTGGACAATTGAGAGAATCTTGGGACATATTTTCATACATTGCTGTATTCTGTATACAGTGTTACTTTCTGTCTGCTTTAGTGTACAAACATTTTTAGCAGGTAAGGCAACATTAAAAATCATTTTGTTGAATATTCTTACCAAATTTAAGATATTAGATATCTTTTTATGCTGTTTGTTTAAATTGTCTAGATTTATCTAACTGAACATTGGCCTGTAAGCATTCATTGTATAAGTATTGCCATAACTTCCATCAGGATATAAAGAAACATCCTTAAACTCTAACTTGCTTTCTATAGCTAGTTTATCAATAAATTCCATGACTTTTATTCACCATAATCAGATGATTTTCTTGTTTGCAGCTGGATCAGTCACTGGACCTCTTGTCCACATCTGATGAAACACAAACGCCTTGTCTCTAGGTCCTTGACCGTGTTTTTCCCAGACTTGATCAGTCACAAAACTGTGCTGTCTTCCCCTTGTCAAGGAATGGAAAACTGGAGAAAAACTGTTAAATATTGTGACACTTATGTTATTTAAGTGTCCTTCTTCGGCGTTTTAGGTAAAGTGTTCTAGTGCCAGGCTGATTTAAAACAGTGTGACTTTTATTTAATTCACACTTGGCAACAACATAAAATGAATACAAAAGATAAAAAAAATACATATCAGTGCAGTAATATATATCAAATAAAAGCTGTAGCATATAGGAATAAGCTTTAGAAAAAATGTCAAGCTTCTTGCCCGTTCTATTGTGAAGTAGCAAATGAAAAGTATTTCAGTCTTGTCAGGGAAGAAAACAGGTGTTGGTGCGGCAAGGCTTGTAGGCCATAAGTAAACAAAAATGTCTCTGTGTGTATGAGTGTGTGTGTCAGTATGTGAAATGAGTGGCTTCTTATATACTTTTTCAAAGGACCAAAGAAGTCAGCCCACTATACAGCTATTTCCTAATTCAGTGTGAGCTAACTGTGTAATAGCCATATTTTTAAGTGTTCTAAACACACACATATATATATATATATATATATATATATATATATATATATATATATATATACTGTGTATATATATCGGTGCAGACCATCAGTGCAGCCCCATCAGTGAGGGAGGAAAATCACTTATTTACAAAACTTTATAACAGAGACTAAGAAAAACTTTCTTTTTTTTCAAAACGTTTGGCCTCATTTATTTAGCAAAAAATAAAACCCCAGTGGTGATTAAATACCACCAAAAGAAAGCTCTATTTTGTCTCAAAAAATGATAAAATTTAGTTAGTGTACAGTGTTGCATGACCGCGCAGTTGTCATTCAAAAGTGTAGCAGTGCGGAAAGCTGAAAATTTGCATGGGCAGGAAGGGGGTAAAAGTGCCCGGTAGGCAAGTGGTTAACTGCTGGTTAACTGGAAAGGTCCCACCCAGCCATTTTATGTGCAGTGGCTGGGTGGGAGCTTTCCAGTTCTGAGCGGACGTTCGTAAATGTCCTGTCAGAACATGTGCCGTGTGACAGGCACAGGCGATCCTGTGATGGCTGTGTTCCTCGGACACAGAACATCACAGACTGGGATATGGGCACTGTGATTGGCCCTCCCTATCACGTGATGGCTATGTCCAATCACAGCCATCACTCCAGTATAACTAGAGACATGTGCCTCTGTGTCAGAGCTTCCCACTGAGCTCAGTGAGAGCTCAGTTCAGGAAGGGTGGGTGGGGGGAGCCTGTGACAGCTCTCTGTATAGCTGATGATTTAGTGTTTACACAGATTGCAGCTATCCCCACACAGTACACCAAGCATCATCTGTCCCTGTCCAAGTGTCACATCAATATCTGTACCAGTGTCACAGCAACATTTGTGCACAAAACATCTGCCACAGTGTACACTGGTATACTGTGACATATGTTGATTGGACACTGGTCCAATCAACATATGTCACAGTATACCAGTGTCACATCAAAATCTGTTATAGCGTACCAGAGCACAAAAACATCTGCAATAGTATTCCATCAACATCTGTCGGTGTCGGTGGGCGATCAATATCTGTCACAGTGTACAGTGAAAAAAAGTGCACAAAACATCTGTCAGTGTACCAGTGTCCCACCAATAAATAAAAGATTTAAAGTAGCTTGTAGACTCTATAACGTTCATACAGACCAAATAATGTACACTGATTTTGGTTATTTTTTATCAAAGAAGTAGCAGTGTAAATTTTGATTAAAATTTATGAAGAAAAATCACTTATTTGAAAATTTTATAACAGAAACTAAGAAAAGCACGTTTTTTCCCCCAAATTTGCAGCCTTTTTTTCATTTATAGCTAAAAAAAAAATAAAACCCAGTGGTGATTAACCACTTGCCCTCCAGAGGATTTACCCCCCTTCCTGACCAGGCCATTTTTTGCATTACGGCGCTGCGTTACTTTAACTGACAATTGCGCAGTCAAGCAATGCTTTCCCCAATGAAATTCACATCCTTTTTTTCCCACAAAAGAGCTTTCTTTTGGTGGCATTTGACTTGGTATCTGGTGGTTTTTGAGGTGGTATCTGTGTTTTTTTTGTTTTTTTGGTTTTTTTTGCGCTATAAACAAAAAAAGACTGACAATTTTGAGAAAAAAAACAATATTTTTGACTTTTTGCTATTAAACATGTCCAATAAAAAAATTTAAAAATCAAATTTCATCATAAATTTATGGCAAATTGTATTCTGCTACATGTCTTTGCTAAAACAAAATCTCAATACATGTAAATTAATTGGTTTACGTGAAAGTTATAACATTTACAAATGGCGGTATATATACTGGAATTTTTTCTTTACTAGTATTGGCGGTGATCAGTGACTTTATATTGGGACTGCAGGTTTGCACTGACTCTGACACTGGGGGGAACTGACTTGGTGCCATTGACATCCCCAGTGACACCAATAGAGTGTGATCAGTGATAATAAAAAGCACTGACACTGTACTAATGGCACTGGGCAGGCAGCGGTTAACATCTGGGGAGATCAAAGGGTTAACTGTGTGCGGTTTCATATTATGTGCTGTGTGTGCTGTAAGCACACTGCTTTGTTTGGTTCTGCTATGCAGAGCCATACAAAGCAGTGTGCAGGAACTGAAAGGGGAGAGAACTGTATTGTTTACAAACAGTTCTCTCACCCATCGATAATACTTGGCGATCACTGGGTGCCGGCGAGTAATCACTGGCCTGGACCCGGTGATTGACAGCTGAGGCTGCGAATGGCGGAGCGAGTATGGTGCGCGTCCCCTCCCGGAACTGCAAAATTACGTATGTATGCCTGATTTTGCGCACCCATGCCACCCTAAGCGTTTAAATACTATCAAAAGAATGCTCTGTCTCAAAAAAAGTATAATTTTATATAGGTACAGTGCTGAGTTGAGTTGAGTAATTATCATTCAAAGTGTGACACGCTGAAAGCTGGAAACTGGCCTAGGCAGGAAGGGGGTGAAGGTGCCCAGTATTGAGATGGCTAAGGTAAAAAACCTTTTATAATGAGGGTCCCCCTTCAGCCCCCCTTATATCCTGATATCAATCCAGCACTGTGCTTGAGCAGTGTCTTGAGAGCAGTGTCTCTCTCCCTCCTCACATTGCAGATTAATAGCAGTGGGAGCCATTGGCTCCTGCTGCTGTCAATCAAAATTATGATTTGAGGGAGAGTGGCTTGCTGGGGGCATAATTAGAAGAGGGGGGAGTCAACAGCACTGGTGGGAACCCCAAAAGTGGAGGACTGGGGCTGCTGTGTGCAAGAGCAGGTAATTATAACATGATTGTTATTAAAAAAAGAAAATAAAGGTTTAACTTCACGTTAAACATTTTTACCATAACAGGTGTCTGTTCTGGTTACGGTCTTGAATGTGGGAACTGGAATGTCCACAGAATATACAGATCTTGCTAAATCAGATTCATTAGTTCCTTCAATGGGAAGATAGTTCCAAGTGACTCACTTTTTTTCTTTTTTTTCTAAATATGAAATAATTACATCGGGTGCATGGGCTGCAGCAGTGTCTTGGCTGGAGCTACTATTATTTCTGTATTTATTCTTATTTAACAGATAAACTTTTTGTTTCTCTAACCCACTTTTACTACTTACCCATCTCTTCAGAATAAGCTGCCAGGCTCTTCCATCTATATTATCCACAGGTGTGCAGACTATGAAATTGAAAAAGTACTTTTAAACTGAACCACATTGAGGGCATTCATGAAAATCAATACATAAAAGACTCTTGAAAAGCATTCATGCATTTGTTTTTATTTTCTTACCCCTGAAGAGCAATGTGTTATATGTTTTATCTTGCTTGGAATTAGACTAATTTTTATACCAACAGTTTTCATTAATGCCCTTCCCAGTTTGCAAACTTTTGTATGTTTTCAGCACTTCATATTTTTAAGAATCACTTGTTGCTTTTTTGTGTTAGTAAGCTTTACAGTTACTTGTACTGTGAATCACGATATTAGAAGGATGTTTTTAAATGTGCTGTCTAAAATCCATGAAGGTTAGTATTGTAATTCTGTAGTACTGTAAGAATGGGTATGCTTTATTGATAAGTTAACTTTTTATGCTGAATAGCTACAGTACCTCTATTTATGCTATAACATGCTGCTGAACTAAACAACTGTTGTGTAAATTCAATGGGAAAAACCCAAATGAGGCTTGTACTGTTATGTAGTTTTTCTCACATATTATTTATCATAGTTCAAATTATCTCTAGGAGATGCATCAGTAATATTTGAAAAAGTAATTAAATATATTTAGTGCCTATGAAAACAGAAACCCTTGCTTGCTTGCCTCTCATGGCTGTAACACTATGAGTCCTGAAGTGTTAAAAGGATTCACACAGGCATCACTGCATCAAACAATTGCCTAAGATTGATATAGGGATGCTGTGTTTGTATCTTTCATATCAGTGTTCTATATTTGACGTAAGCATAGCAACCGTTCATTTAGCAACATAAAGGCCCTCATTGCAATTAGAGGTTGTCGCTGCACCTGTGGCTCCCTTATTTATGCTCCAAGCACACTGTACACCATCTTGCGGCCTTGTGTATGGTTGTGTGCTGTTTTCCCCAGTATAAAAAAATAAAAATGACTTATGTGCAGTTTGAGAAAGATCGCTTCATGTTTGTATTATATTTTTTTATTTGCCCAGGAGACCAGTCATTTTCCATTTTGGTCTGAGCCATCCAGCATCCCTCACATTCATTCTTCAAGGGCTACTTCCAAAATAACAAGCATTTGGATGATGTGCTTTACATAAGAATGTAACTAATCAGTTAATCAAGACTGCCACTAATCAGGCTTTTTTACAGCCTGTTTTTGTTTTTTTTTAAGCTCATACTTTGTATTCTGCTTGCATGTAAATTTTATGCTTCAGCTGCAGACAAGTTTTCTGTTTTTCTTGCTAACAAGTATAATTTCAAATATGTAGTCAACTATTTTAACCACTTCCCGCCCAATATATGTAATGTGTACACACACACACACTAGGGTTGTTGGTTCGAATCCCAGCCACGGCACCACCTGCCTGGAGTTTGCATGTTCTCCCTGAGCCTACATGGGTTTCCTCCAGGTACTCTGGTTTCCTCCCACACTCCAAAGACATGCTAGTAGATTATTTGGATCCTTGGCCCCTAGTATGTGTATGTATAAATGTAAGTTAGAGACCTCAGATTGTACGCCTCTTGAGGTTAGGGACTGATTTGAATGTACAATACAAAGTAAATATATGTAAAGTGCTGCGTAAATTGACGTCACTATATAAGTACCTGAAATAAATTGTAAAGATCTGTCTAACATGCATGCAATAACCCTATTATTGTATCAAAATATGAGGGGTCTTCTAAAAGTTTCCGCACCTTTAGAAGTTTGGAAACTTTTTGAAAGGAAGAAAAAGTTTGGAAACTTTTTGAAAAATCCTTGTGTTGACAACATTGTCAATTGTTGACAACATAAATGGTTAATTTTTGAATATTGGTGGAAATTATGTAAATATTTTTTGATCTTTGTCAACCCTCCCACTTGCCAATTGTATTTAAAAAAAAAAGATCTTTCTTTTCGCTGCTTGTTTTTCCAGAGTTACTTTTTAACATGCGCATGCGCTGTAGATTTTAACTGTTTTTGATCAATTCCACTATTAATGTTTAGAAAATTGATAATTTTGGCTCAAAAAATCCATCGCAACAGTTCTTTTTTGTCATAAAACTTTGAATTTCGATACTCAAAATTAGCCTATTAACATTTCAAAAGTTGGAACGATCGAGCGTATTGGACACTTTTTTTAAAGATTTTTTTGTGATACGGATATCATTCTTTAGTGCCAGCGATGCCATTTCTTTTAAAAGTGATTGGTGTGGCTAAACAGCTGTCCAATCACTTTTTACTTACAGTGGTTGTTTTCTCCCTCCCCACACACAGCAGTGTGCTACCATTTCTGGGTTCTCCCGTTCCACCAGGGAGTCCAGGGCCGCTGTCGGCGGTTGAGATGGCTGACCATAGAGATGGAGGAACTCTATTGTCTCTATGGTGTGTGAAACTGGAAGCAACAGAGAACCAGTCACTACCTATGCTACCATGCTTTAGCCCATTGTCAGCTGAAAATGGGTCACAGTAGTGCAGAATGAACTGCACTCCTGTGATCTACAGAAGTACAGCCAAAAGAGCTTTGGCTGTACTTCTCCTTAAAATACTACACTGACAGCAAAATTGTGTTAGGTTAAATTCATAATACCTCCAGAAGATTTTATGTGTATATCTCAAACAGGATAATCTGCATTATAAAATTCTCTAATCCAGAGCAGTGGCATTACGTTTCCACTAGTCAGAACCCAGCAGATCACGGTACCAGAGTAATTCAAGCAGCTCACCTGAAACATACCAACTGGTTCTCAGGTCTAGATTTCTTACGCCATGCAGATACGAGCGAATCATCGAAAGCCGAAGTGTTTGACTTCATTGAACCAAATTCTGACAGTGATATCAGACCTGAAATTATTACACCAGCAATCAGGCCCGGGCTGGGACAAAAAAATAGGCCTGGGCATTTTAGACTGAGGAGACAATTTCTTGGCGGGAGGGGGGATTGCAACGGATTTGCGTGGGCAGTTGGTGATGGAATATTCACGGAGTTCGACCTCCACACTGTAATATAAAGGGGACTGCACTGTAAAAGGCCACTGTATTGATTACAGTGCAGTCCCCTTTATATCACAGTGCCCCTTTACATTACATGTGATCATCTATGACACCAGCCATTTGACGGCTTGACAGTTTGTTTTAGAGCTAACATAAGCACACTATTAACTGCAACAGTTATCATTATTGGCATGCTTTGAATGTAACTGTTTTGGCAAACCATTAAATCAGTGGGTTTAGTCTCACTTAAGTGAGACTTAAGTTAAGGAGGAAGCAGCTTCCCGCTACTACTACTGCTTTTAAAAGTATTTTGGATCATCTGGTCTCTGGTATTGTTCACTGCCCAACTTAATCACTATGACCCTAATCAGTGCCAACTGCTTGGATTTTGTGAGTATTGAAGGCTCTGCCTTACTTCTGGCTTGGTTGCTTACCAATAAGCAATGCAACATGTCTTTTAAAAGATGCTTAGAGGTTGGCCCCATTGCAACAGCTTACCTTGTCTCTTACTTTCCTACTCTTTCTGGAGATTATTCGCTTGTATCTCCAGATAAGGATCCAGGGACCCTTATTTTTATATGGTTATCCTTATTAGCCTTATCTATAGCTCCTCTGGCAAAGACTTGTACTGTGTCTTCCAGGCCTCTCATATCCATATATGATCTTATGTCACTCTATGCACAATCACTGGAGTAATCTGCTCGCAGAAGCTCTAATTGTACTTCAAAGCCATTCACAGCAGCAGAGCAGGTCTACTTACCTTTATCTCTGAGTGCCTGAGACCCCTGTTTTAGATTCAGAGCTTTTACAATCTTCCTCTAATGCAGTGTTTCTCAACTCCAGTACTCATGGACCCCCAACAGGTCATGTTTTCAGGATTTCCATTATTTTGCACAGGTGATTTGATCAGTTTCACTGCCTTAGTAATTACCACAGCTGTTTCATCTGAGGGAAATCCTGAAAACATGACCTGTTGGGGGTCCATGGGGACTGGAGTTGAGAAACACTGCTCTAATGAGACTGTTGGAGCAGTTTCCTTATAACTCAAATATGCAATCTGTTGTTTCTAACTTGATTCATAAAGTATGCTCTGTTATGCTAGATGCATAACATCAACCAGTTGTATCAAGTATAGGGTTTTTCAGAGTTTGTCCTGACGTAAAGACATTACCCATGTACCACACCTTTAGAGATTTCACCGATAGACAACTGAATTCCCTATTTAGGCCTTTGTTTGATACAATGCCCTACTTTTGAGGCCTACAACTAGAGTCCTAGTAGACACACTATAACCAACCAACCCTAAGCAGAAGCTACTATTAATGTACTACTATGGGCTTGATTCAGAATGTTGAAATGGCAATTAAATAACCAATCAAACAAACCAGAAACCAGCCATGCCCCTCAATGAACAATTACTTCACAAAACGATTTAAAACCATAAAGGTTTACCTAATCCCCATTATAACCAAATCATTCATTTCCTCCCCCTATCCTAGAAATCCCTGTAGTACACAAAAAATGACCTTATAGAACAGTCTAATATATTTAAATTATGGATCAAAACAGGAATTATACCTAAACGTATTCAAAAGTAATAATCAATATAATATACAGAATACTGCAATATACAGTATATACAGTACACATTGCAAAACACTAGACCAGTAGCTCATGTTCTACCATTTTGAAATCTAAAACTGAGTATGCATGGCATGGACAATTAGTTTGACACATAGTTATAAATCCACGCTTCCTCACAGTATAGATGTTATATTGTAAGGGTAAGTAGAAGTGATAAACTGTGTGTCAATTAATCATGGCATTTAATTACTGATATATGACAAACACACTCTTGTTTCATCCATGAGCAAGTACTGCAATATAATTCCTGCTGGATATTGAAAAACAGTTGTTCACTGAGAATATCATGAGCCTTCGTCCTTAGCAATGCTTGATAGGTTATACAGTTCAAATAAGTTTCTTGTAAATGCAAAGAGGAATTTAAAAGTCCCCAGGACCACTATTGAGATATAGTGTCCACTCCCAAATGTACTCACTGCACCTGCACAAGGGACATCCAATATTCCCTGTGGAATATTGTAGCCACCCTTAGTGGGTTTTCATATATCCCAGACCTCTAATCTGGAGGGAGAAAGATAATGTATCATCCCAAAAACTAGGTAGTCAGCTGGCACTTGTACAAATCCACAGATGGCTTCTCCAATATTAAATCATGTTTCCATACCTAATAGGGATGAAGTATATCTATAGGGTTTTCTTGTTCAGTTTTTTTTATTGAGTAGAAACAAATGAAACATAAGAGCACAGTTTACCATTCTGGTGATAGTGCTATACATAAACATAACAAATAGTAGACATGAATAATAATACACAAACAGAGCAGCACTAACGTGCCACCATGCAAATGCAAAGCTGCTATAAAAGAAAATAATGTGTAACTTATGTCGATAACCCTGACTCATGATGATAGCTTCACTTAAAACCTCCACAAGTACAAAGCTTTCTAAATTGTCCTGTGGCAGGTAATTATCAACCCAGGGCTGCCAAATTTTAAGATATTCAGGGACTGGATTTTGCAACATGACTTCTTTTTTTAATCAGAAAATGCATTATCCTATACATTATACTATGCATTATACTATCCTCAAGGAGACACAAGTTGGGGGTTTTCCAAGCTTTGGCTATAGTTTGGATGCAGTAGTAACATATAGCTACAGTTTAAACTGTGAGATAGTTATATCAGGCAGTTGCCTATTAAGAAGGGCTGCCACAGGGTCAGGCGCTTGCGTCACACCAAGAAGCATGGATAACATATGAAATACTTCAGTCCAGAAAGCCATAACAAGTGGGCAAGACCACTATGGTTTCCCGCGTACATGCAACCTCAAAAGCAATGTGGGGGATAGATTGGAAGGATTTTGGTGATTCTAGCAGGGACTAGGTACCTTCTAGTTAGCCTGTAAGGCTAAAATGTTCACTGTGGACAACTTGGTAGAGTGCCATATTTCGGCCTAATCACTGGAGCCCAGCTGGTTGCTGAGGTCTGGGGCCCAGCAACTTGCTTAAAAAGGGAGTGTTGAAGAAGAAGGGGAGGACAGGCACGCATAAAGTTTGACTATTAGACCAGGGACTCGAGGATCCAAATAGCAAATTTGTTCAAACAAGGTTTGCTACTGTAGTTCTGATTGGCCTTTAATGTAAGCAGAATAGAAATGCGAGATTTGGAGGTAGCGTAATAATATTATAATATTTTGGAGTTAGGAAGCTCATATCACTTTGGCAAGGAAGCAAACAACTGGAAAGAAGAGGCTGTAACCATGCATATTACACCCCACAGAGACCAGTAAAAAAATGAAGAGGGGGCTACATATGCAGGATAGAAAGAGGAGTGTCTCAAAAAGGACAGAAGGGCATTGTGCTGGTACTGCAGCTGAAAAGGGACTCTCAGCTGCTCTCATAACGTTAAGTAAAGAAGAGTAATGGGGTTAACCACCAGGTTCCTTGGAAGATAACGATAATAGGTTGTCCACACCTAGGGGGTCACATTCGGCTGCTTCCAAACTTAGCCAGTGGAGAAGTTCCTTTGTTGTATGGTGCTGAGCAAATTTGTACAAGCTGGGCCGCATTATAATACTTTGTGAAACCCTGGTTTCTCAACCAGGGTTCAATGGAACCCCAGGGTTCCTCCAAAGGTTGATAGGGGTTCCTTGAGCAATCAGCAAATTTTGCCTGTCAGGTAAGTTCCCACTGACACCATTGATCTTTTTAGCAATCTGTAAGTATAAGGAGCATTCTTGCCTCTAATTATCACACTAATGTATCATGAATTGTAGATATAGTCATTTTTAGCAGGGGTTTCCTGAGACTGGATATGTCAAGGGTTCCTCTGCATTGAAAAGGTTGAGAAAGGCTGCTGTAGAGCTGGCTAATGAGAAAGATACTGGGAAAGTAGATATATTTTATAAATTTATATTTTACAACAGGTGCGATTTCCCAGTGCAGAGAAAGACTAATGTGATCCCGATGTGACGATCGGCGTCATTTTTATAGGCCCACAATCTCTCTCTGTAGGAAAACGGCAGTCTCCCTGTGTTCAGCTCTGAATCCCATGCCAACAGAGAGAGCCTGTCCATTGCTGTAAAATATATCTACTTTCCCAGTATCTTTCTCATTAGCCAGCTCTCTGGTGTCTGTAGTTCAATCAATATAGTAGTCAATATAGTATTATAGCATAATCAATCTATAATGAAGTCAATATAGCATTGGCTATATGACTACATGTCCCAAGATCCTCTGTTGTCAGGAGAATTGAATCCACTCTGCTAACAGGAACTGATGTAGCTGTCCCAGTAATGGGCACTAGGGGAAAAAGGCTTAATCATATGTTCCTGAAATGCATAATGACATAGCCAGCACCTGACTAAATCCATCCCCCCCCCCCAACTTGAAATCTTTGGTTTCCAAAGAGGTAATGCAGCTCACTGTAATACATATCACTTAATAGACAATAATATATTTGAACATTACAGTGAAGGAAATAAGTATTTGATCCCCTGCTAATTTTGAATGTTTGCCCACTCACAAAGAAATTATCAGTCTAAAAATTGAATGGTAGGTGTATTGTAACACTGAGAGACAGAATAGTAACAAACATTTCAAAAGAATGCATGTCTAACAAATTATGCACTGATTTGCATGTTCATGAGCGAAATAAGTATTTGATCCCCTATCATTCAGCAGGATTTCTGGCTACCAGGTGTCTTTCATACAGGTAACAAGCTGAGATTAGAAACCGTCTCTTAAAAGGGAGTTCTGCTAATCTCATTTTGTTACCTGTATAAAAGACACCTGTCCACAGGAGCAATCAAACAATCAGATTCCAAACTCTCCACCATGGAAAAGACCAAAGAGCTGTCCAAGGATGTCGGACAAGATTGTAGACCTACACAAGGCTGGACTGGGCTACCAAACTATCGCCAAGCAGCTTGGTGAGAAGGTGACAACAGCTGGTGCAATCATTCCCAAATGGAAGAAACACAAAACTACAGTCAGTCTCCCTAGGTCTAGTGCACCATGCAAGATCTCACCTCGTGGAGTGTCAATGATCATGAGAACAGTGAGGAATCATCCCAGAACTACACATGAGGATCTTGTCAATGATCTCCAGGCAGCTGGAACCACAGTCACCAAGAAAACAATTGGTAACACACTACGCCGACAAGGAATGAAATCCTGCAGAGCCCGCAAGGTCCCTCTGCTCAAGAAAGCACATGTCCAGGCCTGTCTGAAGTTTGCCACTGAACATCTGAAAGATGCAGAGGAGGACTGGTTGAAAGTGTTGTGGTCAGGTGAGACCAAAAACCCCAATAACACCATCCCAACTGTCAAATATGGTGGTGGAAACATTCTGGTTTAGAGGTGTTTTGCTGCTAAGGGGACAGAACAACTGCACCGCATCAAAGGGACGATGGACGGGGCGACGTACCGTCAAATCTTGGGTGAGAACCTTCTTCCCCCAGCCAAGGCATTGAAAATGGGTCGTGGATGGGTGTTCCAGCATGACAATGACCCAAAACACATGGCCAAGGCAACAAAGGAGTGGCTCAAGAAGAAGCACATTAAGATCCTGGAGTGGCCTAGCCAGTCTCCAGATCTGACTGAAAATCTGTGGAGGGAGCTGAAAGTTCGAGTTGCCAAACGTCAGCCACCAAACCTTAAAGACTTGGAGAGGATCTGCCAAGAGGAGTGTGCCGCCAAAATCCCTCCTGAGATGTGTGCAAACCTGGTGGCCAAATACAGTAAATGTGTGACCGCTGTGATTGCCAACAAGGGATTTGCCACCAAGTACTAAGTCATGTTTTATGAAGGGGATCAAATGCTTATTTTCCTCATGAACATGCAAATCAGTGCATAATTTGTTAGACATGCATTTCTTTAGAATTTTTTGTTGCTATTCTGTCCCTCAGTGTTACATACACCTGCCATTCGATTTTTATACTGATCATTTCTTGGTGAGTGGGCAAACATTCAAAATCAGCAGGGGATCAAACACTTATTTCCTTCACTGTAACTGTAAACAAGAAGTCAACCATAACTCATATTCACAAGTAATGCACAAACATCAGGGATCATCTATAACCACTTATATAACTCATCAGTCAGAGTGAGATTACTTGTTGACAGGTAGTGGCCCACACAGAGGGTGAGTCAAGGTAACCTTCCACCCAATGAACGGTAGTTGGATCTGGCATTTTACTCCAACACTGAGTAGTAGATATAAGTTCATTAGAGTTTTTTCCTAGTGTATCATATGTCAATCTCTTGGGTGGGTTAATGTTTGGTCTTAGTCCGGAATTTATAGAGTCTTCAAGCATGACTCCAAAGGTGCAGGCTCATGTACCCCACCATAGATGCCTTGACGGGACTCATGTCACCAACTCCCAATTGGGACTAGCAACAACCAGATGGGGTTCATACTTGGAATCACTATTTCACCAGACCTCTGTTTCTAGGGCCAGCTTAAATCTCAGCACCCCTCACTGTAGATGCACTAGCTGCTTTGGTTTTAAGTTTGGGGGTGGCCATGGGTGTGAGAGAGGTTGTCACTCCCAGCTCTGAGGTTTCCCCTCCCGTTTACCCAGATATCATTATTTTCCAGAGACTGTGGCTGCACCAATCAGGCACCATCTCTTCTCCATCACTTTCATACTCTTCCACTGCTGAAATGTAGGTTTGACATTGTCAACGTGATCAAGCCCTAAGGATTCATGATAAAAACACAAACCATGAGAAAAACAGCTTGACTACGTGCAGACTGCTAAAACATATTTAATGGTATAAATATTTGGCAACTCACATTTGAGTAATTAGAAACAGGCTAATCTTGGGTAACCGGACTGCCTTTCCACCATCGTGGGATGACACTGCAGTATGGTTACAGTGCCAGCATGGATGGAGAAGCCAGCCAAAAGCTCCAGTGGTCTGTGGAGCCACTTGGACCGCAGCTTTCAGCGTCATGATGCATTTCTGAGCATGCACGAAGTCAGGAGTAGGCTTGCATACTCCTTTCTCAAGCTAGTAAATGAATTTGCAGAAAAGCCTTATATGAGGAGCGAGGAAGATGGATGACAATTAGAGGGAGTGGCATGAAGAGGAAGCTTCCATGCACACATAGGATTTTATCAGAGTTTAGCAGGAGCAACATTTAGGAGTAGTTAAACGTCCCTCTCCTGAACACGGAAAAATCACGTTCAGGAGTGGAATGTTTTGCCAAAAAAAGCAAAATGCAACAAAAACACGTGTAAATGTGCCTAAGCGCTAGACACATTTAGCGCTTGGGCGTTTATTCATTTCAATGGCAAGTACTCTGGCCAATGAAATGAATAAATGCCCAAGCGCTAAACGCGGCTAAACATAAACCTAATTGAGGTCTTGGTGTACTTGGATGGCATCATCATTTTCGGGTAGACTTTGGAAGAACATGAAGCGAGACTTGAGAAGGTTCTTCAAAGACTCCATGAAGAGGGACTGAAGATATCATTGCAGAAATGTTAGTTCTATCAATCTTCTGTCACCTATCTGTTTAATCTGATGGAATTGCCACTGACCTTAAGAAGTTTTAGGCAGTTACCACATGGCCTAGACCAAGAACAGTCACCGAATTAAGGTCGTTCATAGGGTCCTGCTCCTTCGTAGTGAATTTTGTAAACATTGCAAACATTACTACAAAATGACAAAGGGCAAGGCGAGAGTGAAAATTGCAAAGTGAGTCAAATGAGGCAAGGAGGACAAAAGTCACAAGAATCTGTTCCTGGCGTTGGAATGTGGCCAGAGCCCCTGATAGCCCTTGAGGCATCCTATTGAACTCAATTGAAAGCTGACTTTTCTCCATCATTCGAATGTATGGGGGTTTGATAGTTCCACTTTTCAGATCTATGACACTGAACCATTTTGCCTCAGAAAGACATTGAAGGGCATCTTTGATTCGAGGAGTGGTGTACCAATCAGGAATTAATCTTCTGTTCAGAGTTTGGTAGACAATACACATTCTCAGGATCCCATTTTTCTTCCTCAATAGTAATAAAGGAGAAGCATAGGGGCTCCTGGATTCTTGAATGACTCCTGACTTCATTTCAACAAGTTGTTCTTTGAACTGAACACTCAAATGTATTCACCTTGCTCTCTCCCTGAAGGTCAACCTGCTGTGTCTTCCTGCAGCTGAATTCTGTTTCCCATGTCAACAAGGTCAGGTTGGTTAGCAGGCTTAGGGCCATGGGACCAAACTGGACAGTAGACAAAGAACCAGTAACAATCCATTAGACTGTCACCTACCTTCCTCACCTTCAGGCGCACCCTGAAAACCCTCCTCTTCAGGGAAGCCTACCCCAACCTCACCTAACACCTAACCTCACCTAACAACTAACCTCCTCCACTCCTCCCACCACTCCATCCACCACAGCCATTTCCTCCTGTACCACCTTCCCCTCCCTCCTAGATTGTAAGCTCGAAAGAGCAGGGCCCTCGAACCCCTCGTGTATTGTATTGTTACTGTCTTGTCTCATGTTCTGTCCCCCTTGCTACTGTACAGTGCTGAGCATACCCTTTCGCGTTATATAAATACTGTATAATAATAATAATAATAACATCAGGCTGAATAGCAGATGACATGTCACTGGAGTAAAGCTGTATAGCTGGAGCACAGGCTGGATGCAGAGTGGCTTGGAGAGGAGGTCGAGAGCCCCACCTGGCTGAATGATGCAGTCTATCCAAAGGATGGATGGAACTTCTTAGACAAGTTTGAGCAGATACAGTATGATGAGGCCAGGTTACTGAAAGTTCTTAACATGAAAAAGTAGAAGGTATGGGCTGGACCAGAATAACTGAAGCAAAGGACAGGACCACATTGGCAGGTGTAGAGGCAGAAGAACTTGAGGACAAGTTAGCCTGCATGTGCGTCCAAGGTTGTCTAGGGATAGGTAAAGGTAGGGGTAATCCAGAAGGTTTGACTTTTAAAGGACTTAAGAGTGAGCGCAGGTTTTGCAAGCTTTTACATAGGAACAGGAGTTTTTATGGAGAGAGGGGCACCAAAGCCCACAAGAAACCAAAGAAAAAGTTTTAGTAATCTCTGGTGCCCGGCCGTCTTAGCATCATGTGCTTCTGAGAGCATTTTAAGCCTAAGGTGGAAGAGAACAAATACCTTTCCAGGGGGTAGGTTTGGCGGAGCACTAGACTGAGCCTTTAAAATGGAGTCAAAAAAGGTCAGGGGAAAGGGCCCCAATCATTTATTCTGGGAGTAAGATATGGTTCAAGGCTGCAAAACTCCCAGCCTTTGGGAAGAAGAGATTCAGACTGTGGCACTTGACTGGTTTCAATAAACTTGTCAGTGTCTTCTGCTACAACAGAGTCATATACAAGGCAAGTGACTGGTATTGGCCACAAAAAATTATAAATAGGCAACTGGTTACCAGATTTAGTGCAGTTCTGGGACCAGGACCTAGTCTCCCCTATAACCCAATCTGTGTGTGGGTTATGAAGTTTAAGCGAGATAGGCAGGAGTAGTTATCAAGTAGAAGCTGATTGTCTCTCTATGAAATTCCTCAATGGTCAGAGTAA
Source organism: Staurois parvus (assembly GCF_062004578.1). Lineage (NCBI taxonomy): Eukaryota > Metazoa > Chordata > Amphibia > Anura > Ranidae > Staurois > Staurois parvus. The sequence goes on from NW_028318925.1 coordinate 871,156, forward strand.
AAGGTACAGTGCACAAGGTGACCAGGCTCATGGACAAGAGAGAGCTATGAACAGGGTTTGTGCACATCCGTCAAAGGAATCTTTAGACAGTGTGCTTGCAAAGGAACAAATAATTTGTCTCAGGGGGAACCTGAAACCATATAGTCTAGAGAAGCAGACTCCACCTGCACTAGACTCTGGGCGTTTCCTGGCTTACTGGGGCAGAGTCCCTGGTATCTTCTTCTAGCCTTTTCCTTAGAGGATAAATGAGTAATGCCAATTTGAATAGGCTCCTCCTCCTGGAGAGATTGAGAGGGTTGAGGAAGGTGTGATGAAGAAGAAGTGGGGAGCATACTGGGGGGCAAAGAAACAAGCCTTTCCCATAAATGCATGTCTGTATGGATGGAGACCTGCATGGATTCATTCAATGACTTTGGTTCAGGGTAGTGTACTAAGGTAAGCCTAACCTGAACTGGCTTCTTAGAACTGGACCATTCCACACTGAATCAGGTGACCAGCTGCAGAAATCAGAACAGTAGTAACCTTAGTTTCAGCTGAGTGGGCACCATTATAGAGTAAATTCAGGGCCTTAAACAATGCTTCGACTGACCCTCAGGCTGGATCTTCTGTGGGGAGACTAAAAGTCCAAGACTGGGGATCCTCTGCAACCATGTAATAATCAGGTCAGCCCGCTGTGCTTCAGAACAAGAAGAGTGTGGCTTAAGCTTAAAGTATAATATACAACTGTTTTTAAAGTTAGAAAATATATAGGGTCACCAGAAAAACATTCAGGCGGGTTAACTTTGGGCTCTGGTTCCTGCATTAATGCTGGAGGCGCATTTACTCGCATAGACAATTCCTGGACTTGGTGTGGCAGTTTGCAAATCTTCTCCACAAATAAACGAGCCTGTGTAGAGTCCATCTTCAGAGAAAAATGTTCTTGTTAAAGGCTTGTGATAATGCTTGTCATGCAGGTGGCCAGGCACTATTGCTGGCTTCTGTGTCCTTCACCTATAGCAGTCCCTTAGGTAGCCCCAAGGCCTACTGGTACTCGGTTGCCCCTGGGGTCATATACACAATGCTATAGTGTCTGGCCACCATGCCATGGCAGGCACGAGCTGAGCACAGCAAACAGGTACGTGCAGTTTGCAGACGACAGAGTAGTTCAATGGCAGTCCAGGTACAAGGCTCGCAAAGTTCAGAGTAGTCAGCGGCAAATCCATAGTCAAAAGGCAGGCAGAGTTCAGAGAATAGTAGATATATGATCGGAGGTCATCAATGAAGGAATGCAGACAGCAGAGCAGAAGAGACAACAGGGAGCTTGAGCACGTGCAACCAGTCCTATCACAAGCATGAGATTGCAGGCTTGGCTGTCTTTAATCAGATGTGGTCTCCACCCTTGCAGTTGGACAGAAAAACAGGGAAAATGCATCATAGCCAAAACCAGGATGCTGGAATGATACCAGCAACTGACACGAATAAGAGTGCTACAAGCTCCTGGTACCCCTTCCGTGGTTTCTCTAGACTCTCCCTTCCCCAGATCAGTAAGTGTTACCAGGGTAGGCTTTAACCTGATGGCAGAGTTTGTAACATTCCAAAGACTAACTAGTACCTTCAATGTGAAAGAATAATGTGAACAAGAAAGTCCACTGTAAAGTCCACCTAGAAGGGACTGATGTGATATACCAGATTTATTTATAAAGAGAATACATTTATTATATCAAAATTGTAAATAACTGTTACAAAATTTAATACAATTCAAAAACACATCTATCACCATATGCCAGACAACATTGTCTGCCCCTATTAAAATAACAATACTTCACCTGTGGACACTAATAGGAATAAACAACCAGATTGTGAACTCTTCACTAATCTTGTTATTTACCATAGTTTGATCCCTCACAGTGGAGCTTAACGATAATGTAGGTCAACCACTCCTATAGGGCTAAGGTGACAATGACAAAAGGTAAGCCAGTCTCAATATAAAGGAGAGCTGTAGCTCTCCTTTCTACTGTGGTGAGCGTAATACACAGACTTGCTGAGTGACAACTGTGACAATATCAAAACAAAAGATGGTTAGATAGACAGTACTTCCTTCCAAATAAGTTAAAGTAACCATTGTATTACAAATAGATGTCAGTAGCTTGCAGCCAGGGTCCATCCCTGAACTTCTTCCATAGAAGTAGATAACAGCAGAAAAGCAACAAGTAGGTTGTTAGTGAGAAAACGGTCTTAATTGTTTTTAAAATTTAATTTGATTTAATCAAGAACAGATAGGCAGAGTGAGAGTGGTGAGTCTGTGGTGGAAACTTATCAGCCAATCAAGTTACGTCACCCATGGGCCAGTTCACATATTTGACACTGTAACATACCTGATGGTGGAGCCTGAAGCATTGGGGAAGGCCTCTCTTACAGCCCTGGCTCAGGAGTCTCTGGTAAGGTGACAGGAAATGCAAGAGCACAAGGTGGCACAAGTGCCTGATAAGTGTCTCTGCTGGTTGGTCCTGTTGTGCATCAGGAGAGCAGGGATTTCAGGACCGGACTAGCTGGCAGATGGACTGAAACCACAGGATAACAGATGCAGCTGAAGAACAGGCACAAGGCAGGGTCAGATGGTCTGGGTCGGTAACTAGTGAGCAGATGAGGTACAGGCGGCAGTCAGGAGTCGGGCCAAGGCCAGTAACAGCAGTTGGTAATAGCAGAAGGAGCAAGCAGATATGACATCAGAGAAGAGTCAGAGGCAGACCATGTCAATAACAGAAGATCAAGCAGTAACTGGTATCAGGAACAACTCCTGTATGATCATAATCCCCCTGAAAAAGTGTGCGAGTGATGAAACGGCGGGACTGCGACGTTCGGGAATCATAGTGGTGCGGATAATATTGCACAGGATCACAGGATCTATATATGCTGTATTTTTAGGTGCGACTGAACACCCTGTGCAAGTGAGTGTAACTGTATTTGTTTCATTTCATTTGCATGAGATGGAGTGGTGTTGGGAGGAGCAAAGTACGGACACAAGCAACATCCATGATGTCCATAGAAACAAAAAGCGTTTTATGACCAAACATTAAGTGTGAGAAGCAGGAAGTGAGCAGACCTACAGGATGTGAGCAGACACTTGGTGGCGGTATGGTCACTTTGTATACATTGGATGCAGCACGGATGGTGATTTCACATTTGAAAAGCATAATTTGGTGCTATAAAAAGGACTTTATATACACACTGTTTAGTATTCACGTTTTGATTTGTATTGATGTTGAAGCAGGGGCCTCTTTAAGGCAAGGCAAAAGGGGCATCTGTCCAGGGCTGCCATTGTTTTGGCCAACATCCTAACAATCTCTCCCTGTAACAATATAGCAAAGAAATAATGCTCAAAGTACCAGGGCAGTGTCAACAGATATGTTCAAGGGCTGTAAGGAGAAGGTAGAGTTATCAGGGAAGTTATCCAGTGCTGAATACTGCATATAGCAAAAAAACTCTGTTGACGTGCGGGAGGTAAGAAAGTTGTGAACCTGCGTGAAGTCATGGTATGACCACCATGAAAACGCTCTTGGCTGTTCTAGGCCTAGAAGAAAGAGAGGATTATTAAAGAGAGGGAGAAGGGGTAGAAAAGGAGACATGAGTCCCTTATTCGCAAGCATAAGGGGGCTAAGCGGTGAAGGACGGAGCTTATGGGGGAGCCACAGAAGAGCTGTCATGAAGATTGGTGCACAATTAGGGAGTTCCAACAATCCCCAAAAAGGGGTGTTTGTTGTGGCATAAAGAAGAGTGAGCTGGGAAATTTGTGCTGCCATGTAATATTTATCAACATTGGGGATTTCCAATCATCCACGCTGGTGTACACGGTGCAGCGGGAAACTCTGAGGTGCTTGTAGGCCCAAATGAAAGAGAGGCATCCTATCTGCATGAGACATAGGTAGAAGGAAGGTACGTGGGCCGGTAAGATCCTAAAACAGTATAATATTTTGAGAAGTATGGTCATTTTGACCGCATGAAAGCGACTGATCCATGATAGGGAGGGCAACTGCCAAGACTGCATGAGAGAGGTGATGGTTCTCAAGAGAGGGTCACAAAGAGAGTAGAGTAAGTGGGAGTCAATTTGACCCCTAGATAATCCCCTTGGATTATCTAGGGGTCAAATTGACTCCCACTTACTCTACTCTCTTTGTGACCCTCTCTTGAGAACCATCACCTCTCTCATGCAGTCTTGGCAGTTCGGGAATCATAGTGGTGCCAATGATAGGGAAGTGGCCCAATGATAGGGAAAGTAAGTCTGGATGTGCGATAAAACTGAGTAAGGTAGAGAAATATTAAGTGCTGTTGTTTTCTGGGGGTTGATGTGAAGACCCGACAGTTCAGAAAAGCTGGAAAGAAGAAGCTGCAAATTGGGGAGGGTAGTTAAGAGGACGTCATCTGCGAATAGGTTCACCTTATAATGCATAACTGTCCCCAGTGATATTGGGGTTGTCCATAAGCACTATGGCCAGGGGTTCAAGCACCAGAATAAATAAAACCAGGGATAATGGACACCCCTGTCCGGTGCCTTGGTATATGGGAAACATAGCCGAGAGGTGACCAGCATATTTAATCTGAGCCGTGGGAGAAAAGTAAAGAGCTGAGATCCACACTAGAATTGCGTCCCCAAACCCCATCTCTCCAAAACGTAGCATAAATAATCCCAGGAAAGGATGTCACAGGCTTTATAGATGTCGAGTGAGAGGAGGAAGCCTGGTATCTTACATTGGTTCAATAGGTAGATCAACTGTATCACTTTCCGGATACTGTCACTTGCTTGATGGCTGGGCAAAAGCCTACCTGGTCCATAGGGATCAGGGAGCGCAGGTACTTATTGATGTGAAAGCTTAAGATTTTCCCCAGGATCTTCACATCTTCACTCAATAAAGGTATTGGCCGGAAGGCTTGGGGATGAAAGGCACCTTCAGAAGATTTAGGAATCATATTCACATGCGCCCGCAAGGAGTCCAAGGAACGAAGAGAGCCATGTTAAAATAAGCGGTCAGATGGGGGAGAATTTCTGGTAGTAGAGGCCCAAAATGTCAGCGTTCAATGCCTCCTGGGTGGTCTTATAAAGAGAGAGAAGGCGAAGGCCCTGAAAAAAATTAGTCCACAAGGTCAACTGAAAAGGGAGCTAGTTTATCATATAATGAAGATAGAAAACCCGCAAAAGAAGAGGTAAATTTTGTAGGGTCTGATGCTAGGTCTCCCTTGGCAGTACGCAGGTGGATCAAATTATGGGAGTGTCTCATTGCATTTAGTTTTCTAGCCAGCTTTGTACCCGGTTTGTTAGCACATGTATAGAATTTGTGCTTGGCCCATCTTAGGGTCTTTTCAGCTTGTTCGGTGGCTAAGAGGTCTAGTTCCGATGCTAAGGAGTGACATTTTTCGGAGTTGGAGGTCAAAGGATGCGACTGCCAAACATAATCTGCGGAAGCAAATCTGCGGAGAGAGAGAGAGACCATGGAGAGGCTGGTATGGTTGCCAATATTTGTGTCTGGTATTTGTGTCAACCAGAGAGACGTTACGCAAATGCATGAAAATGTGGTCAATCCGCCCTATGATGAGGATTTGAATAAAAGGTGTATTCACGGTCTCTGGGATGGAGCTCTCTCCAGACATTAAGCAGACCATGGCACTGGAGGAGGGTCTGCATCTGGGCTTCTAAAGTGGAATCGTGAGATGTGGTTACTCCAGGAGCGTAGCATCTCACCCCCTTCCTTCACCCGCCCCCTAACCTACCCTGGTCCCCCACTCCCCCTTTCCCCCTTCCTTTTGACATTTACCAAGTTCATGCCCCAACATATTTGCCAATAGATGATGCTATACCTCTGTAAAAAACACCAGCAATCAGTTGTAAGGGAGGGCCCTTATAACTGATTCTGGTGTTATTTACTGTTTTTTTACTGCTGTTTTTTACTGGTTCCCACCCTGGCCTCCAGGGACCTGCTTGGCTTGGGGTGCACCAGGCTCTTCATGGGCTTTTTACCTATTGTTTTTTTCTGAACGGGGATTGAAAATCCTGCAATCACACCTACCCTACATGACAAGTCTGAGGGCTCCTACTGGGGATGATGGAAGTGACCCTCCCTCGGCTCCACAGTTTCCCACTTTACCCTCCAGGTCTATCTTAATTTTTTTATACTAAGCCATGTGTCTGGCCCCCCATGCCATACATCTTTCACTGAGATGTGGTCCCCAACACCTCCCCCAGTCCTGTAGATTTTGGTCGCAATTAAACTCATGGCATGCTTATTCCTGGACCACCCTGCCTTTGAACCCAGACCACCCAGCCCTACCATCCTTTGTCACCATAACTAGCAGACCTCTTAAATTCTATTCTCATAATATACAAGCGATAAAACGTTTTTCACTACCTCAAAACCAGCCAGGTTGATATAGTGTGTTTTCAGGAGACCAAGTTTTCCTCCAATCTTCCTCTGACTCCTCACATTACCTCTGAGGTAAAAAAGTAGCTTCTGCCCCAGAGAAACAACATATGAGTGGGCCCCAAAGTGGACAACATGTAAAAATCAGGCTACAAAACACTAGGTTCCACAAGAGGAGTCCTAAGTGGATATTCTGCTATAGGCACCGGATGGTGCAGTGAAGAGCATAGGACTCGCAGACAGCAGCATATTAAGAAGTGGTCATGCAGTCTGAAAGTATAAAGATGAGCCAAGTTCACCAGAAAGTCCACCTGCAGGAATAGTGCTACAGAAAACATAAGGGTGGAGGGCTTGGGAAGCATAGAGTGCTGGTTATGGGGGTCAACTCTGTGCCCTGCATTCCAACCGGGAAGGTGCAGAATAAAGGGCCAACAGGCCTAACAATGTCACACACTGGAACAGTGTAGGAACCAAATGTGGGAGGGCTGTATCCTGGCCACAACCGATGAATGGCCACCAATAGGAAAGGATCCAGTCCACATCAAGGACAGGGATAAAAGCAGCTTACGGCTAGGAGATTCAACCCAGGTCGTTCCTCAGGGAGCCAGTCATCATGGTGTACTAGGAAGAGATCACTTGCGGCCCTTTGCTTTCTCCCAAGCACACCCCGGGAGGTTAGATGTAGACCAGCAAGGAGAGGATCCCATGGGGGATCGGGTTGACTCACTGGATGGCAAGAGACGGAACGATTCTGGAATGGTCTTGGCTTCATCTGGGGAGCGTAGAACATTACCCGATAAGAAAAAGTCAGTTTGAAGGGGAAGCCCCATTGGTAGCATATTTGATGGTTCATCAGAGCCTGATGTGTATGTTTTCATCTGCCTGCATTTCAAAATGGTGGATGGGGCTAGATCAGCAAGTTGGTACTGATAGCCTTGAAAGGTGAGATGCCCTTTATCTCTGCCCACCCAAAGGAGGGTGTCCTTGGTCCGGTAGAAGGTGAATTTTGATGATGATATCACGTGGTGGACCCCCGGACTTCTTAGGGCCTAGTGCATGATGCGATCATACTCCAACCGATCTACAGTATGGGTTTGGGTGGTGCCAATTTCTGGAATGCCTGTGGAAGTGAGGTCAGTTACAGTCTCATGGATACCTTGGAGGCGCAGATTTCCTCTACGGGATCTGTTCTCATAGTCCTCAAAGCTCAGAAGGGCCATTACAAGCTCCTTACATGTCAGACAGATCCTGCTTGTGGTTCTCCATGACAGAGGCCGCAGCATCCATCCTCTCTACCAGGTCATTAGTATGTGAGCCCAGGTTCCTGATCTACTAGTTTGCAGGTTGCGGCTGACAGCTCAGTTTGCAACAGGGCCTTAAAACAGAGTAGTAAGTCCCTCAGAGCAGGTTGTGGGGGTTCTCCTCTGGGCTGTCGCTCAATGCAGGGAGCTGGTCTGATTCTCCAGAGGGCAGGAGGGTACATTCACCTTTGTTCAGGGCTTGAGGCCGGAGCTTCAATGATGGCGTCCAGCGGGAAGAGCTCATCTGTGGTCTGATCTGCATTTTGGGCACAGAAAACCCGGGTAGTGACCGTCTTTTCCCCATAAGGCGCTCCGTGGGTTAACCGGGTCATGCCCGGATAGAAGGGAGACGTTAGTCAGGTGGTCAAACAGATGGCAGATATGTCCAGATGGCAAAGAGCGAGATTAGCAGGTGGCCAACTTGGTAAGCTGCTTGCGAATGCCTGACCTATCATTATATATATATTTATGTACTTGCAGGGATGTAAAGCACATGGACCTATTGGTGCTGTTTCCAAACTCTAGAAGACCATAAGGGTCCCCTGTGGATTATTATTATTATATTATTATTATACAGGATATATATAGCGCCAACAGTTTGCACAGCACTTTACAATATAAGCGAGACAGCACAATTACAATACAGTTCGATACAGAAGGAATTGAAGGGCGCTGTTCATGAAGCTTACAATCTAAACAGGGGGAGGTGGTACAAAAGGTAATAGCTGCAGGAGGTCAGTCAAGTATAGTTCTTAGGTTGAGGTGGAGTAGGCTTCTCTGAATAAATGAGTTTTCAAGGATCTTCTAAAGGAAGACAGGGTAGGAGCTATAACCGGACATACTGGGGCAGGGAGTTCCATAGGATTGGAGAAGTCCTGGAGGCTAGAGTGGGAGGAGGTAACAAGGGAAATGGAGAGCAAGAGGTCTTGGGAGGAGCGCAGAGGATAATTTGGGCGATATCTGCAGATGAGGTTGGTGATGTAGCTGGCGGTGATGTTGTGGATGGCCTTGTGTGTTGTGGTTAGTATTTTGAATTATATACGTTGGGCTAGTGGAAGCCAGTGAAGAGATTGGCAGAGAGGGGTAGAAGTCACGAAGTCATGGATCAGGTAGATCGGGTAGTAAGGTCCCTCTCTCTGACTTAGTTTAACAGCAGCAGGGATTGAAGGGGGGATAGCCTGACAGGCTCATGGCTCATGGTTTGATAAAGAAGCGATTGTGGGCTCCGAAACATGTCACCACCCATCATGCTTTGACGTCAATACATCCAGACATCAATACATCCAAAAAACAGTTTATGGTTATTTCCTTGGTTATTTCCCAAAATATAAAATAAGTAGTGAGCGCACAAGCAAAAAGGACAGCAGCTGGCACAAAAAGGATAACCCACTATATCTTCAAACAGATGAATAGAAAGGAAAGAAAGTGCAGCGCTAATAAAAATTACGATGATAATCATAAATACAATGCCATAGCAAATAAATGCATAAATTGAATCACAGGTTACTGTAAGTGAATATGCACATAAGTAATAGCAGTGAAGCGCCCTGGAGTAGCGCTGTAGTGAACCACTTACCGTATATATAACAGTGCCACGCTGAAATGACAGCGCCAAAAGGTGACAAATAAACAAGTGACGAATGGGTGAACAATACAATAAATATAATGTATGAAACTCAATAAATAAAATATTCCATTATTCCAAATAAAAAGTCCAAGAGAAATGATCATAATGTCAAGTGAAGCGTGAATCCGTGATAAATCCTTCTGTATAATGCACTCACCAGAAGCGCATATGGTATGCGCATAGAAATCAAAGGACTTTAGCTCCTCCAACAGGTCAGCCTCATCCACCTTCACACACAGTATAGGGAAAACCACAGCAGGTATATACCAGAGCAGGAACTATATACAGTAAAACGTTCCACTTTCAGCACACCAAAGGAGCTCCACCTTGAAGGGAATAGCTCAACAAATGAGCCCAGAAAGGAAAGCACTTATGGTGTAGTATTTTATTGAAAATTCAGAAGCATCCTTTGATAACGTGCGTACGCACGAAATGCGAGATGGTCCGGTGACCATCTTTGTAAGACACTTGCTTTTATTGCTCCACATGGATGCTTCTGAATTTTCAATAAAATACTACACCATAAGCGCTTTCCTTTCTGGGCTCGTTTGTTGAGCTATTCCCTTCAAGGTGGAGCTCCTTTGGTGTGCTGAAAATGGAACGTTTTACTGGATATAGTTCCTACTCTAGTATATATCTGCTGTGGTTTTCCCTATACTGTGTGTGAAGGTGGATCTGACCTGTTGGAAGAGCTAAAGTCCTTTGATTTCTATGTGCATACCATATGCGCTTCTGGTGAGTGCATTATACAGAAGGATTTATCACGGATTCACGCTTCACTTGACACCACAATCATTTCTCTTAGACTTTTTATTGGAAAATTTTATTTATTGAGTTTCATACATTATATTTATTGGATTGTTCACCCATTCATCACTTGTTGATTTGTCACCTTTTGGGCCTGTCATTTCAGCGTGGTACTTTTATAGATTATTTGTTCACTACTTTTGTGCCAGCTGCTGCTTTTTTTGCTTGTACGCTCACTACTTATTTTATATTTTGGGAAATAACCAAGGAAATACCATAAGCTGTTTTGTGGTGTCGTTAGTCAAGAAGGGTCAAATTCTGGAAATGTTGTGGAGGTTGAGGTGGCAAGATTTAGCCAGTGATTGGATGTGGGGGCTGAAGGAGAGGTCAGAGTCTAGGACTGCGCCTAGCACCAGGGCACTAGAACTAGAATCAGAAGTGACGTCTGGATGTATTGACTTCAAATCGTGATGGGTGGCAATATGTTTCGGAGCCCACAATCGCTTCTTTATCAAACCATGAGCCTGTCATATGGACTTTATCATTCTGACAGAGTCCAGCTTTATTCCACATATCCTGCAGAGCTATATTTAAGGATACATCTCATCCATCCACCCGCTGTCCACCGAGGTTTGCCAGCGAATAAGGATGATGATACGCCCATTTACTCTCATCCTTGTGAGTGTATTTTAACCCTTCCCTTTACTTGTTTTTAATTAAATTGATACTTAGATGGCAGCGCCTTCTGTTTGTTTGTTTGGCAACTTTCTCTTGTGGTAACAGGGTTGAAGGAGGAAAGTGTTGAGTATGGTGTTGGACTTGGAGTGATGGTTGGTGGGGAAAGCTGGACGCTGGCTATCTTCACAAATTGTGTCAATTTGTTTTTGAAATGATTGGCAATCTCCTGGGCGGTAAGTAGGTTGGTGACTGGAGGCAGTGTGGAATTAAAGGTAGAAAAGAGTTGACGAGGTTTTGATGAGAGTGGTGTAGTAGGTTTGTTTAGCAGTGTGGAGGCAGGAGTTGTATTTGAGAAGGGCAAATTTGTAGAGGGTGAATTCTTGCAGGGTTTTAGTTTTATGGCATGCTCTCTGAAGAGCATGGCTGTGTCTCTTGAGACTTTTGGTGTCGTCTGTTTGCCAGTTTTGCAGCAGGCTGGCCTGGTGTAGAGAGAGGAGCGAGTGTGCCCAGGGTGGATGACAGTGTGTTATTGTAGGCAGAAGTTGCCAGCTCTGGGCAGGACAGGGGTGCGATTTTATCATAAAGGCACTCAGTAGCAGGATAAAGAAGGGAAGGGTTGAGGTGGTTCCTGCAGATAACTGTTTACAGGTTGAAAACAGAGAGAGTGTGAAACTGAGAAGGTTGTGATCAAAGAGATAAAAGGGGATGTTGAAGAGGTTGCAGGGAGTGCAAAGGTGGGAGAATACAAGGTCAAGGGTGTTGCCATTGAAGTGAGTGGTTTGTGTCCTTTGTATTAGGTTAAAAGAGGAGGTTAAGTTGAGAAGTGACTGAGGTGTTAACACTGACTGGAATGTTAAAGTCACCGAGAATGATGGCAGTACCCGAGTACCAGAGGAGAGAAAGTATCAGAGGAGAGAAAGTAGGGTAGCCATGCAGAGAAATCATTGAGAAAACATGACACAGGACTGGGAGACCAGTAAATGCCTGCAATCCTCAGACAAACTGGAGAAAAAAAGACGAATGCAGTGCACTTCAAAAGAACAGAGAGAAAGAGAGGGAGGTGTTTGTGGAATGTGCTTTGCGGGGAGAGGAGAAGTCCAACTCCACTTTCTTTTCATCCACTGTTTCTGGGAGAGTGAGTCCAGAGGAGGCCATCATGGGAGAGGGCAGCTGGAGAGGCAGTGTCAGATCCCTAGAGCCAAGTTTCGGTAATAGCAAGTAGATTGAGGGAGTTGGAGATGAAAAGGTCATTGACAGAGGCAAGATTGTTAGAGACTGAGCGGGCATTCCTGAGGGCACACATAAGGAAAGAAAGTGGACCATTATCCAAACAGATGAAGATGTACCTGGATATGTCCCATTCAGCTCACTGAAAGGCACACCATTTGAATGACTGACTTGTGGAAGCAGGGAGATTGAGATAAGAGAGCGAGCGTTTTGGCTGCTGCCAGGGAAAGTAGACTGCTAGTTCTGGGAGTGAGAGTTACTTGGTGGAGGGCCAGGGTTTGGGGCGAAATCCCCAGAACTAAAAAGTAGTAGGAGGGGGAGGGTGGTAAGGTGTGAGGAATAAGGTATAAGGTAATTGTACCACAATTAGGGGAAGACAAAGTTGTTAGATAGTGTTATTATTATTATTATTTTTATCATGTATGTATGTTCCTTGGCAAAGAATGTATAGAGGAAAGGGGGGCAGGGGAATTTCTTGTATGAGAAAACTGTAACTAGATGATAAAATGAGGAAGAAGTAAGGTGCATCCCTCTAATACAATTAGTGTGTTGCCTTCACAGGCTAATTGAATTATAGTTACTTATATGGGATATGTAGTGTACCACTGCCATCTAGTGATAAACATGAGTAGCAGTTCTCCTCTGGATATGTAAATTTCTCAGACAGGAAATGACACTTGGTTTAGGAAGTTCTTCAGCCATTTTAGATTGCAATTCACTGTGGATGCAGCGTGCCTGCTTCTCTCCCAATGGGGCTTAAGACATCATCACCTGTAAGTGCCTTTCTGCTGTGTCATCTGTCATTTATGCTACACTAGTTATTCTATGTATACTGATATGCTGTCATTGTATTGTGTTTCAGTTTCACCTATAAAATAAAGTTGGATTCTTTGGTAGACAACACAAACAGTGGGCATCTGTTTGCTGGAGATTCTGACAAGGGTTTAGCTGTCCATTTAGAGCCACACATAGTCAGTGTTTTCAGAACGGAACAGTGAAAAGGTGCAGCGCAACAAGCCTGGAGATAGGAGTCACTGCACAGACAGAATGGCCTTGATTCACTAAGATGTGAGTGTACTAGCAGAGACTGACCATTCAGGCAGACTCAGGTCAATCAATCAGTCGTCTGAGCAGTGTCTAGCAAGCTCATTAACGAGCGTCTACTGACTACTTTGCTATTAGTAAATGTGGTATCCCGTCTGGCACATTTTTAGGTGCAATACCGGATATGTTAATAAAGCGCGGGCTTTATTAATATTGGCGTTTTTCCGATAGCAAAAGAGAATCCTTAGAATGTAATAAATAGTACACCTGTATTAGAATTTCCTATTTTTTTTTTTTTTTTTTTTGCTGTTTCTCCAAAATGATCAGGAAACTAATGCATTTACTAATGAATGTCATACATTCTGTATTCAAATGTTAAACATTTTCACACTTATATCTCAAATAATTTATATACTTCTAATTTCCCAAAATTAAAGAGAATCTTCAATTAAAGAGAATCTTCATTCTCTTTAATCACGTAACTATTCTATGTTAAAGACAAGTGCAGCGCTATAAATGCATCTGATCAATAATGAACGCATGTAAAAACCAAAAAGTGCAAAGAATTGCAACAATGATGTAAAATTGTAAATGGTGCTAAAATAAGTTCATAGAATCATTCCTGAATAATGGAATGTCCTTCGTGTGAGAGTACCAACTCAGAGAGTGCCTATGAATGGCACGTGTGGTCTCTCCGTGACGGACAGTAGTGCATGAACTCGTGAAAGGTCTACACTCACCAGAACAAAAGTATTAATGTGCATGGGTTATACACATCACACATCTGGGGGTGCAGCGGTATGCTGGCAGCTATGGATTAGTCATCCAGCTCAATCCATCCATCAGGGTGGGTGCCCAAATGGTCCTGGGGAGGAATTAGCTCAGCCACAGAAGCCAGAAAGGTGCTCAATAGTGTAGTACACTGTCACAAGGGTGGATGACCTTTCACGAGTTCATGCACTACTGTTCGTGGTTATATTTATCTTGTGTAATACCATTTTAGTAGTCTATATCATTTGACCAGCGCTCGCTCTATCATTTTTAAACAATGTAACTATTCTACATTATAGCTCAAACTGTGCCTCCCACAGTGGTTTAGTGGTTAGAGCTCAGAACTTACAGCACTTGGGTCATGGGTTCTAATCCCAGTCATGGCTACATCCCAAAAAATGGAGATCAGTTTTCTGGATTGTGTCAGTGCCAGGAATATTGATCAATCAATTATGATTTTGCCTAATGACTAGAAAGTGGATGAATGTTACCTATGTACTGTTCTTCTGCCAATTAGGAAATGTGCAAGTTTCATGCCGTGTATATTTCATTGTAACATATTTCTCTTTTAAATCTGTCTCCTTACACAACTTGACCCCCTCCCCCACCCCATCATCACCTGTCCCATATGCAAATCTATGGATCACCGCCCCACTATCTATCTATTTACTGATCAAGTGAATGTGTCTCATTTTCTATCAGCTACAGCTCAGATATTATTATACAATTGCTGATTGTATTTCACCACTAGTCTGATTGAATTCACAATTCCTGGTCAGTCCCGTTCCCTGACCTGTAATAACCTTTAGGGCCAGTTCACACTACATGTGTTTCAGTTGCTTTTTTGGCATCACAAACGCACAGAAAGAAGGTTATGTGGTTGTCAATGTCATAGTTCACATCAGCGCTTGCATTTTCAGTGGATTGCAGGTGCTGTAAACAAAGTTGACCACGCTGCATTGTTTCTGCACAGAACTGTACTGGAACACATTGAAACGTCCTTGAATGTACTAAAACGCACATGTCCCTAACTACATTGAATACAAAGAAAATAGAAAAAAATAAGTGGAAGGGATACAAAAATGCAATGTAAACATGTCCAAGACGCATCCAAAATGTACTGGAACACACTAAACATGCATGCCAAAAGGGCATGAAAAAAACCCATCAGGAACACATCTAGACTGTTTCTATAGTGTGAATCGGCCCTTAGGACTTGTTCACACCATTGGTGGTGCAGAAACGCATGCAAGAATACACATTTTCCAGCACAGCAAAGAAATGCAATGCCCTCTGTAGATGTGCGCAGGTACCATGATGAAAACGTTATTGCACCTACACACGTCTATTAAAAACAGCCCCATTCACAGCCACAAAAACGCATGGCACCACACTACTGTGCGGTTAGGTGCGACACACTTGGAAAATAACATGCCTGCAGTATTTTGGCATGTTTCCACATGTTAAGCAGCCCATTGAATTCAATGGACTTTGGGGAAAAATAAATATAACAAACACAAAATGCCACATTCACACAGGTCCTCTGGCCTGTACAGCATGAATGAGTGGGTTGTTTATGTGGCTAGAGCCACCTGTTACACTATGGGGACACAGCAGCTGTATGAATCTGACAGGTGTGAAGGCGTGGGGAAGTGGCCCTGAATGCTCACTGTGTGTTCAGGGCTGTACACCTGCAACCATATGCTTGTCAAATTAGGATCTGCAGTATTCACATAGTGTAACATAGGTTGCATGCTAATGGCAACAGCCACAAAAACCAAACACTGATTCACACTCTACAGGCCACAGCACCTGTGTGAATGAGCCCTCAATTACACAACGTTTGATTTATTAACTCAGTACAGGTTTATCATTTGGATTGAACAGGAATTTGTTTGTGATTGTGTCCATGAAGAAAATGTTGTGTATTTTTACCATATATATAATTTGGATATTTTCTCTGGTGGTGGGGGCCTGTCAGGTATGCTGTATTCAGGGAAGTGGCCCTGAATGCTCTCTGTCTGTGTTCAGGGCTGTACACCTGCACCCATATGCTTGTCAAATTATGACCTGCAGCAATTCCATAGTGTAACATAGTGGTTGCCTGCAAACAGCGATAGCCACAAAAACCAACCACTGATTCCCACTCTACAGGCCACAGCACCCATGTGAATGAGCCCCAAGACCTCAATTACACCTCAATTACACACACAGCTTTATTTATGAACTCAGTACAGTTTTATCATTTAGATTTCACAGGAATATGGTTGGGATTATGTCCATTAATAATGTTTTTAGTGTATTTTTACCATAAATATAATTTGGATATTTTCTCTGGCGGTGGGGGGCTGTCAGGTATGCTGTACGGAGCCCCGTGATATCTAACAGTGGCCCTGGGTGTATGCTTGTGTCTGTGCCACCTGTATAGTTAGGAAGAACAATAAGTTCTTCTATGGAGTATCTTGAACCTCTGCTATGTACCTCAATGCATCTAGGGATCGACCACGTTTTCCTATGAAAAATAACAAAATTCTTTGTAATGTTTCCCCTGAAGCAAGCGTGAACTAACCCCTTCATATTATAAAGCAGACCCGAATTGGCATTTTCCACAATTATGCATAGGCCAGATCTGTGTGCCCAGATAGGACCTCCCAGTGGCTATTCTATGGACAAGGTACACTTTTCTGCATGCATGATCTTTATTGAGCTGCAATAGTCAATACGCTGCAATGGGCAGAAATATTTGGAAACAAACCACATGAGCTCAAGTATCCAAACATTAATGTTCCTTCATAGCAACCCTCCATGATGTACTGTATGGGCCTGGCCCACTCCAAATGAATGCATTGTTCTGGTAGGTCCTCCTATGACAGACTTTAGCTACTTGTGGAGGACATTGCACTGACTTTTCCTCAGATTGCATATTATCTGGCCATCTTAAGTCTCGGGAATACAATCAAGAAGATCTGACACTTTTTTAAGGTAACAAAAAATAGTCTTTAATTGACTCAACATAAAAATAAGCCAACATGGCTAAAACATATCTTGAAAATATGGGGACTCTGATATCCGGCGACAGTCCGTTCACGAACGAGAAGCAATTCTGCACCCCTAAAACCAACATAGAGGAAAGGGATGGTCAAATTGCTGTGCTGCTTCCAAACCACCTCTAGCATGCCAGGGTCTTTTATGCAGGTCCTCGATGCCAATTCTTGCCTGGGGCCACAAAATATCCACTGGCCACAAGTGAAGGTGAGTGGAGGACGTGAAGGTGGATTTCTACCAGCTTCAACCGCAAGCAGTACCACTCCTGAAAAATGAGAGCAAATAATCATTGACACGTCATCATGACAGTCAATTCTCAGTGCAGGCTATCTAGAGTGTCTTTCCTTTTTAACCATTTCAAGAGTTCAAGGAAACATTCTTGGAGCATCTACTGTGTTTGGAAAGGCCCAAGGTCCCCCCCTCCCCCAGGCACATTAATGCTTACTTGAAGTGGAGCCCCATCCTGATTTCATGATGTGCTTGAAAAGCTTGACTCTCTGGTATACGTGGCTCATGAAGGAGTGTTCTTGGGATCACACCAAAACAAGGTGCTTGTTCGGGGAGCAATGGACAGGAGAGAGGGGCCAAGGAATGCTGGCATGGGAGCAGCTAAATAAATGGTTTTGGCTGCTCTGTGGTAAGCGGCTGCTTTTTAAAAGTCAGCAGCTACCGTTTTTGTAGCTGATGACTGTTATTTTTTGATAGATGGAGTGTAAATCCGCTTTAAATGTCCTGTACAGCATTTCTGAAAAACGCGGCTTAAGATATGGTGTGGCCCTAGGGTCAATATGTGTTTAGAATACTTCCAAAATGCACATACAAAAACACTACATCCAAATGCATGTTCCATTTCTATAGCATGTTAAACAGAAGAAAAATGCACTTACATAATGTTAACATGCGCAAGTAAAAGTAGACAAAATACACATCCTTTTATTCTGGCTTCACATACATGCATTGTGGTCTAACACCGCACTCCTGGGCAAATCACATGCAATTTGTGTGCGTTGCAATTAGAGACAAACATTTTGCACACCTCAAATTGCACCGCATCCGGGCCAAAAATGTGCAGGACCCTTTTTCAGGGTATGCACATGGGTGTGAATAGGCATGCGATCCAATTTGGCAAATCGCAATACGCTTTGTGTACCAATTTTGGTTTGTTGTTAACTTCACCTAGAAAGCCGCAGCAGGTGGCATGAAGGGGTTGCGGTTGTGATGCGGGGCAGCGCTTGCACAGAAAACACTGCAAATTTCACATCGCATCTGTGTGAAACCAGAATGTGCCAATATGTGGCTTGACAAAGCACAGTGGTCAGTGCAGATTATTTTCAATCCATGTTTTTTTACACTTTTCATTCACTGGTTTAACTCAGGTGATCGTTAATCACAATTATCTCCGGCGATCACATGCAGCCCCTCAACCATCTACACATATCTCTGGAAATCTATACAGATCTCCTTGAAAAAATGTCTCCTCTCTTCTTCGGAAAACAATTGTCCTCCACCTCATAAACAGGGGGACAGAGAAGACTTCTCCTTGATAACTAAAATCAGATTAATTATCTGTGCTTAATAAACATACACCAATACTGCAAATGCATTGTATTGTCGAAGGCATTGCACACTAACGCATTGCACACTAGAAATGTCAAATGCATTAGTGTGTACAGTGCATGAGTGTAAAATGCTTTAGTGCACACTGCAGTGTACAACGCATTGCACACTGTAATACACTGTACAATGTAATACCGTGTACACCCACAGATTGTAGACTGTAATGCACTGTACACTATCATGCAGGATAGAGCTACGCATTGCACATGCTGTTTTTTATTTAATTTCAGCGTGGAGTTACCCCTTAACATCCATACGAGACCCGAAGGGCTTAGTATGGATGGGAGGGGGGACCCCACGCCGGGTTTTTTAAAAATTGTTTATAATTCCCTGCAATACTTTTACATCAACTTTCAGTGGGGAACTCCGCCGACAGCTGAAACATGAGCGCTGCATTGGTTTTCGCTACTAAAATGCTGCATGAGTTGATAACATAACTCATGCGGGATTGTAGGAGTGACAGCCATGTGTTAATGTTTCAACTGTCAGCGGGGTTCCCCACTGACAGCTGAATGTAAAAAAAAAAAAGCAGGGTCTTTGACAAGTCCTTTATTAAAACAATGTCCCCCGAAGTAGATCCAACGTCAATCGCGGCGGCAGGGACCCGAAAAAAGAAAAAAAAAAAAAAGTTCTGCTCCCGTCCGAGGCTTCCAGCCTTGTGAAGAAAAGGCTAGCTGACATTTCTTATATAGGTATGGGGCGGGGCCAGCCGGGGACATCATCCCCGCCCCTTACCTATGTAGGAATTGTCAGCCTGTCTCTCCACTGAGGCTATCTAACTGAATGCAGGAGACAGTCTGACATTTCTTATATAGCTATGGGGCGGGGCCAGCCGGGAACAGCAAGCATGTGACATGGGGCGGGTCACTCGGATGATGTCCCCGGCTGGCCCCGCCCCATACCTATATAAGAAATGTCAGCTAGCCTTTTCTTCACAAGGCTGGAAGCCTCCGACGGGAGCGGAACTTTTTTGTTTTTGTTTTTTCGGGTCCCTGCCGCCGCCGCGATTGACGTTGGATCTACTTCGGGGGACATTGTTTTAATAAAGGACTTGTCAAAGACCCTGTACTGTGTTTTTTTTACACCACACTTTTTTTTTTGTGAATGAGTCTGCGGGACCGTGTACCGCAGACTCCTTCACGTAGGGGGGGGGCCGGGATCTGGGGGCCCCCTTGTTAAAGGGGGCTTCCAGATTCTGATAAGCCCCCTGCCCGCAGACCCCCACAACCACCGGCCAGGGTTGTGGGGAAGAGGCCCTTGTCCTCATCAACATGGGGACAAGGTGCTTGGGGGGGGAGCCCCCCCTGCCCCAAAGCACCCCCCCATGTTGAGGGCATGTGGCCTGGTATGGTTCAGGAGGGGGGGGGGGCGCTCGCTCGTCCCCCCCCCTTTCCTGACCTGCCGGGCTGCATGCTCGGATAAGGGTCTGGTATGGATATTGAGGAGGACCCACGCTGTTTTTTTTTAAATTTCAGCGTGGAGTTCCCCCTTAATATCCATACCAGACCTGAAGGGCTTGGTAAGGATGAGAGGGGGGACCCACGCTGTTTTTTTTTTGTTTATGTTTTTTTTATTGCGGACCTTTATTTTTACATTCAGCTGTCAAAATAAATATTATCTAGACCTTTGAAATAAGTAAAATCATTACAGAAATAATTATAAAGGATAAGAAACAAAAATAGAATCAGTAGAACTAAGGAAATCTAATTAGATTACATGAATATATGGTTAGTGCTGTTTATTAAACACAGTAGACGCGACCGAGTGCCAGCTGTCAGAGGAATCCACAGTAAGATTCACTGTTAGGCAGTGGCTAAAAAACAAACGCCCATGGCAGACGTCTAAAATGTGTTCTGCACATGCTCAGTTCTATCTGCCAAAGACACTGCACGGGCGTCTAGATTTTTACTGTGTCGATTTCCTTGAAAAAAACGATTTTTAACACATTCTTAATTTTTTTGGAAATAGCAGATATTGTTTAAAGTGAAGTCCTGATATTTGGCAAAGCAAATTTCTAAGTGAACATGTCTCTGCAGTGATTTTTCATGGTGTTAGACGTGCTTCTTAGCAAGTCTGCTTTGTGAGTCTGATTCCGGGCGTGTGTCTTTTTGTGAATCTGCTTATGGGCGCTGGTCAATAGTGAATTTGGTTGCAGGGTAAAAAATAGACGATCGCCCATGAAAATTGGGCGTTAGCCCATGAATATGCACCCACGCCCAATAGTGAATCAAGGCCAATGAGCCTAAGAACAGGAAGGCAGTATAAGGCTGAAGATCGGCCACCCAGGACACATCAAGGCAGGCAGGGAGAGCATGCCAAGTGTCCAGCAACACTCACACTCGTCTAGATCAGCAAGGTCCAGTCAGATTTCATCAGCAAGTGCCCTTTTAGCCAGAGCTCGCGCCAAAACAGCTCGTGTTCAGCTAGAGTTCGCTGAGAAAGAGGCCACCGTTATGAAGGAAATTGCTGAGAAAGAAGCCGCAGCTGCAGCAGCAGAGGCCGCCATTATAAAGGAAAGGGCTGAGAAAGAAGCCGCCACTGCAGCAGCAGAGGCTGCCATTATAAAGGAAATGGCTGAGAAAGAAGCCGCCGCTGCAGCAGCAGAGGCTGCCATTATGAAGGAAAGAAAAAGAAAAATCAGAACAAGAAGCAAAGTTGCATATTCTTCAGCGTCAGTGTGCAGCCGCCGCCGCCGCAGCAGAGGCCGAAATAAAACGGTCTGGAAGTGGGTCTATCCATGAAGGCCCATACAGTTGCAAGAAAAAGTATGTGAACCCCTTGGGATTACGTGGAGTTTTGCATGAATTGGGCATAAAATGTGCTCTGAACGTCATCCAAGTCACAACAATAGAAGAACACATAATACTACACAAACATTAGATGTTGCCATGGTTTAATTGCACATAACATGTAAACATTCACAGTGCAGGGAGGAAAAAGTATGTGAACCTTTGGACTTAATAACTGGTTGACCCTCCTTTGGCAGCAATAACCTCAACCAAATGTTTCCTGTAGTTGCAGATCAGACCTGCACAACGATCTGGAGTAATTTTGGACCACTCCTCTTCACAAAACTGTTTCAGTGTAGCAATATTCTTGGGATGTCTGGTGTGAATCGCTCTCTTAAGGTCATGCCACAGCATTTCAATCAGGTTGAGGTCAGGGCTCTGACTGGGCCACTCCAGAAGGTGTATTCTGTGCTGTTGTAGCCATTGTTTTGTTGAATTACTTGTATGCTTTGGGTCATTGTCCTGTTGCATCACCCATCCTCTGCGGAGCTTCAGTTGGCGGACAGATGGTCGTACGTTTTCCTGCAAAATGTCTTGATAAACTCTGGAATTCATTTTCCCATCAATGACAACAATCCATCCAGGCCCTGAGGCAGCAAAGCAGCCCCAAACCATGATGCTCCCTCCGCCATGTTTTACAGTGGGGATGAGGTTTTGATGTTGGTGTGCTGTGCCTTTTTTTCTCCACACATAGTGTTGTGTGTTCTTGCCAAACAACTCAATCTTGGTTTCATCTGTCCACAGTATATTTTGCCAGTAGTGCTGTGGAACATCCAGGTGCTCTTTTGCAAACTTCAAACGTGCTGCAATATTCTTTTTGGACAGCAATGGCTTCCTCCGTGGTGTCCTCCCATGTACTCCATTCTTGTTTAATGTTTTCCTTATTGTAGATGTGTCAACAAAAATGTTAGCATGTGCCAGAGATTTCTGTAGGTCTTTAGCTGACACTCTGGGATTCTTCTTTACCTCATGCAGCATTCTGCGCTGTGCTCTTGCAGTCATTTTTACAGGACGACCACGCCTAGGGAGAGTAGCAACAGTGCTAAACTTTCTCCATTTGTAGACAGTCTGTCTTACCATGGACACATGAACATCAAGGCTTTTGGAGATAATTTTGTAACCCTTTCCAGCTTCATGCAAGTCAACAATTCTTGATCGTAGGTCTTCTGAGAGCTCTTTTCTGCGAGGCATGGTTCACATCAGACAGTGCTTCTTGAAACCAGTAAACCAAAAACAGGTGTGTGTTTTTAAGGGCAGGACAGCTGTCAGCAACACATCCAATATCATCACACTGATTGGAGTCAAGGTTGGCTCACTCCTGGCTCCAATTAGCTCTGGGAATTAAGCTAGGGCCTCGCATACTTTTTCCTCCCTGCACTGTGAATGTTTACATGTTATGTGTAATTAAACCATGGCAACATCTAATGTTTGTGTAGTATTATGTTCAGCAGACTGTGTTCTTCTATTGTTGTGACTTAGATGACGTTCAGAGCACATTTTATGCCCAATTCATGCAAAACTCCACGTAATCCCAAGGGGTTCACATACTTTTTCTTGCAACTGTATGTGCCTGAGAAACCCCTCTCCTCAGTAGAATGCACAAGGGACTATGTCCAAGAACTTTCAAGCAGCAATGCAACAAAACAGTTCCCCAATCCAGAGTCAGCTGAATTTAAACCAAGACCAGCAGAACCCCTGAGTATACGAAAACAAACCCATGAGGCCAGCAGTACCAGAGCGATTAAAAATGAATCCTTACTACAGCAATCCAAACACCAGAGTACACAAGATGTCACTAAATATCTTATCCGTAAAGAAATGGTTAATTCGGGCTTTCTCAGGTTTGATGACTGCCCTGAGAATTACTGGGCATGGAATTCTTCTTTTCTGTATGCAGTCAAAGACTTAGACTTATCAGCAGCCGAGATGCTGGACCTGATGATAAAATGGCTTGGGACGGAGTCAGCAGAACATGCAAGAAGGATGCGCAGGATACATATATTTAACCCTCCAGCAGGACTTGATATGGCCTGGCAAAGGCTAGAGGAAAGATATGGATCACCAGAGGCAATTGAAGGTGCTCTAATGAAAAGACTTGAGTCTTTCCCCAAGCTAAACAGCAAAGACAACTTGAAACTGCAAGAGCTGGGTGATATTCTTTGGGAAGTCCAGTGTGCCAAAAAAGAAGGCTATCTAAGAGGACTTGCACATTTAGATACCGCCATCGGTACTAAGCCAATAGTGGAGTAACTACCTCACAACCTGCAAGAAAAATGGGTGAGTGTTGGAGCCAAATATAAAGAAGAACACGATGTCCCCTTTCCCCCTTTGTGTTTTCTAGATTTGTACAGCAGCAAGCAAGGATCCGGTGTGATCCCAGCTTTTCCTTCATCACCAGCAGTCAACTGCCAAAGGCAGAAAAGCCACTTAGATCCTACAATAGGACTTCAGTGATCGCCCACAAGACAACGGTTCCCTCTGAGGACCCAGGCTGTCCAAGCAGCTACAAGGTAAACACCTTTGAAGGTCCTGACAGACTTTGCTCACTTCATAAAAAGCCCCATCCTCTAAACAAGTGCAAGGGGTTCAAAAGTAAACCCATCAATAAAAGGATAGCCTTTCTTAGACAAAACGGCATCTGCTTCAAGTGTTGTGGATCCACTAAGCATGTAGCAAAAGACTGCAAAACACAAGCGGATTACTCAGAATGTGGCAGTAATAGACACATCACAGCTTTACACCCTGATACATTGCATCAACCACTAGAGGTCACTGAAGAGCAGAAAGATGAGGGCAGGGAGCAAAAGGATAATTCAGCTACCCCAGTAATGTCCAAATGCACTGAAATCTGTGGCGACAGTACAAGTCCACGCTCATGTGCCAAGATCTGCCTAGCAACAGTGTACCCCACAGGGAAAAAGGAGAAGGCAGTTAAGATGTATGTAGTTCTGGATGAACAGAGTAACAGCTCACTGGCAAGGTCAGACTTTTTCGATGCCTTCAACATTACATCAAGTGCTATCCCATACACCCTAAAGACATGTGCAGAAATGATAGAAACTTCAGGAAGAAGAGCTACTGACTTTACTATTTAGTCTCTTGACAAGAGAGTCTGTCTCTCACTTCCCATTTTGATAGAGTGTGATATAATACCGGATGATAAAACAGGATCCACTAAAGGATAAACATTGTTGTCATCAGGATTATCTACAGCTGTCTGATACAGAAAAGGTGGACCTGAGAACCATATAGAGTTCTGAAGGCAAGCTATCTGTGTAGGCCTGGTAGCATAATCTGCAGGGTACGTAGAACCACTGCTCTGGACAGGTTGTTTGTCTGATCCTATTCACCCGATTGGAGACATACAAGAAGAATCTCTTTGAAGTGTTGCAGATATAGCCTAAAACTGTTTTACTGTCTGTAAAGAATTTCACAGCATCTAGGCTTAGGTCTATCTCGGCTCTCACTAGCTCATACAGTTCAACCGCTAGTACAGCTGCACATAACTCTAGGCGTGGAATTGTATGTGCCGGCCTAGGGCTCAGTTTGGATTTTTCCATTACGAATCCAACATGACAGACATTTCCTGCATCGCTTACCTTCAAGTAAGCGACTGCACCTATTGCTATAACAGAGGCATCTGAAAAGATGTACAGTTCTCTCTTGCAGGCCTGTGACAATGAAACAGGAACATAACATCTGGATATTTGTAGACATTGTAAAGCTTGTAAGACTCTGTCCATTGGACCCACTCATGGAGTCTCTCTTGTGGAAGTAAGGCATCCCACTCACTTTCTCCACTTGACAGTTCACGAACTAAGGCCTTACCTTTTATGGTGACTGATGCTACAAACCTGAGAGGATCATAGAGACTGTTTACAGTGGATAGGATCCCTCTTCTTGTGAATGGCTTTTCTTCTAAAGAAACCTGAAACACAAAGCAGTTGTTATCTAGATCCCAGCTTAGGCCTAAACTCTTCTGTAGAGGAAGGGTGTCTTTTCCCAGGCACAGGTCTTTGAGATCTTTAGCTCTATCTTCTGCGGTGAAAGCTTCCATGACTTGTTTGCTGTTAGAGGCAATCTTATGTAGTCACAGATTAGACTCCGCCAGCATCTGTTTTGATTTGTTGAGAATGTCGACTGCTCCTTCAGGTGTGTTAGCTGCAGCGAGTCCATATACATAGAAATGTCTCATCACAAAGTGTTTGGCATCTTGACCATAACATTCTGCACCTTTCTGGGCAGCTTTGCGCATGCAGTATATGGCAACAGCAGGAGACGGGCTGTTACCAAAAACATGTACTCTCATTCTGTACTCTGCCACCTCTTTAGCTATGTCGTTATCCTTGTACCACAGGAAACCCAGGTAGTCACGATGGTTCTCTCTCACTAGGAAACAATAAAACATCTGTTGCACATCACCTGTAAAAGCAATAGGCTCTTTCCTGAAGCGTAAGAGGACACCCAGAAGTGTGTTATTTAGATCTGGGCCACTCAGTAGTACATCATTCAATGAAACACCTCCATGTTGTGCTCTGGAATCGAACACAACTCTTCTTTGGTCTGGCTTGTGTGAATGGTAAACGCCAAACATTGGCAGATACCAGTGTTCTTTACCTTCATCCAGTGACGGTGCTACTTCAGCATGATTATTATCAAGCATCCTTTTGATGAATTCTGTAAGTCTTTTTTCACTTCAGGCTTTCTTTGCAAGGTTTTACGTAGTGTGTTCAGGCGCTTCATGGCCTGCTCTCTATTACTGGGTAAATAACACCTTGGTGTGCGAAAGGGTAAGGGAGCTACCCAATTGTTGTTTTCATCTTGGAAAGTCTTTTTATCCATGATATGGAGAAAAGCTCGATCATCTATAGACATTGCTCGTTTGTCGTCATCTTTTGTTCTCTGGAATACTGAGTTCCCTAAAGTGTCAGACTCCATGCCACTACTAATGTCTCTATTGTAACTAGAAGGAAAGTCACAGTATGGTTTTGGGATGTTAAGGGTTTCTTTCACAACAAAGCCGTTTTGGCATGGACTTAGAAGGGATGTGCGCCCATTTAGTAGCACAGATGTCTTTGAAGTATTGACACTGTCAGGCCAATGTACTGCTCCTAGACAAACTTCTCCTACTATGACCCACCCTAGGTCAAGTCTTTGGGCATTAAAGGGCCCATTAATTTGTTGGCGTACCTTATGTACTTGTAGAATGTCTCTCCCAAGAAGTAGAAGAACAGAGGCATCTGTCTGGATAGCTGGAATAAGGTGAGATATTGAATTGAGATGAGGATGATGACGGGCTACTTCTAATGTGAACACTTTTTTAGGGATGCCCCCCCCCCCACACACACACACACCAAACTCCGCAAAAAGAAAAAACACAGAAGAGGGGGGAGGTGGAAGAGGGAAACAACCTGAAAACTGTAAAGATTTTTAATTTTCTTGTCATGTCTTATCTAGTCATGAGATTTATTTTTTCACTTCACTTTATTTTAAGATCTAAATAAATTTATTAGAGACTTGATGGTAAAAAGGTTCTACACCATTAAGACAAGCAGTCCGAAGAGCTTACCTCCATATCTGTCCCACAGGACACTGTATCATTTGATGATATGAACATGGTTGCTCTGGCACAATTACAGGAACTCTATAATAAGGACCCTGAAGATCTAATAATCTGGTTTATGCAACACTGTCCCACCTCGCCTCCTGTGCAACATACCCACCTCAGACCTAACTCCATATTCAAAAAAAGGCATAATAAGGGCCCATATCTTCAAACCTTTTACCAAGTAGTTTATTCTGACCTCATCCGTATAAGCAAACAAAATACTTGACTAAAACTTACCAACCTCACGTCTACTGTGGTAACATTATACTACTTTGGTCATAGTGAAATATGAAAAAAAAATCTTAAAAAAAGAGAAAAAAATGTAATCAAAAATTCAAACTAATGAAAAAATTAAAAAACATTTTTTTTTTCATACTGTCACCAGTCAGTGTCCCTGATTACCACCATGCCAGTTATATGATGATGCTGTACTGCACTGGTGACAGTATGTAAAAAAATAGTGAAAATAATTTTTTCATTTTCCGAAAAATTATGACAAAAAAATTACAACTTCAAAACACTCGCCATGCCTCTTACAAAATACGTCGGACTGTCTACTCTGCAAAAAGGGGTCATTTGGGGGATATCTGTACTGTTCTGACATTCTTGGACCTCAAGAAATTAGATTGGCTGTCAGTACTTCAGGATTGATCAATATTCAGATCTATACCATAGTTTGTGAACTCTATAACTCTCCTACAGACTAAATAATACATCCTAATTTGGGTTATTTTCACCAAACAAATGTAGCAGAATACATCTTGGTCTAAATTTATGAAGAACAATTATTTATTTACAAACTTTTTTAACAGAAACAAAAAAAATTGTTTTTTTTTTCAAATTTTTTTTGTTAATTTAGCAAAAAATACAAAACCCCAGTGTTGCTTAAATACCACCAAAAGAAAGCTCTAGTTGTGTGAAGAAAATGATAAAATTTTAGTTTGGGTACAGTGTTGTATGACTGCGCAATTGTCATTCAAAGTGTGAGAGCACTGAAACCTGAAAAATGGCCTAGGCAGAAGGGGGTAAAAGTGCCCTGTATGGAAGCGGTTAAAGACTCTCATCTCATGAAAACTCTCCCCATCTGAGAGAAAATATGATGTACGTGACCGAGGGTTATTAGCAATCAAGTCCACTTTGGAAGAATGGAGGTACCACCTGGAAGCAGCAGCACTGATGATAAAAACTTAGAGTACCTGAAGACAGGCAAGTGACTGGGACCTCGTCAAGCCAGGTGGACACTTTTCTTCTCTAAACTTGTGTTCCACATCACATACAGACCTAGATCCAAGAACTTTAAGCCTGATGCGCTGTCTCGAATGTTCGATGACTTCATGTTTGATTATCCTTCTTCCAATACCATTTTATCAGCCTGGAACTTCTTGTTACTGCATGCAAACCTGTTAACACAGATTAGACAAGCCTCTGCTAGAATATCACCTCCTCTGGAAATTCCCTTAACAACAAGGGAGAGATTGCTGTGGTTGGATGACAAGCTTTTGTGTCTAAAGGGATCCGTTTAGTGGTACTTGAGCTATGTCATGATCATCTACTAGCCGGACAATTCAGTATCTGTCAGACCACTGATTTAGTACAACATTTATTTTGGTGGCCAGAGTTGGTCAAGGACTGCAAGGCCTATGTAAACTCTCGTAGCAACTGTACCCACATAAGAGAAGTAGAAACAAGGCTTGGGGTTTGCTCAGGCCCCTCTGGATTCCTGACAGGCCGTGGAAGATGATTGCAATGGATTTTATCATGGAACTAACACTGACATACAGTACAAAGCCATTCATAATGCTGCCCCAAACTACCTCACGGACCTGATACCCAAATACCACCCTACCTGTAATCTTCGCTCTTCACAAGACCTCCTACTTTCTGACTCTCTGGTCTCCACCTCCCACGCCCGACTGCAGGACTTCTCCAGTACTTCCCCCATCCTCTAGAACTCACTACCCCAATCCATCAGACTGTCACCTTCCCTCCTCACCTTTAAGCGCACCCTGAAAACCCATCTCTTCAGGGAAGCCTACCCCACCCTGACCTAACAGCCGATCTACACTCTACACTCCTCCTACCACTCCATCCCCCTCAGCCACTTCCTCCTGTACCACTATCCCCTCCCTCCTAGATTGTAAGCTCGAAAGAGCAGGGCCCTCGAACCCCTCGTGTTTTGTCTTGTTACTGTATTGTCTCATGTACTGCCCCCCACTATAATGTACAGCGCTGAGCATGTATAATAATAATAACTCCCTCCATCTGAAGGATACTCAGCTATCTTCTTTGTGATTGATCCCTTCACCAAGATGGCCCACTTCCTGCCCAAGAAAGGCACACCCTCTGCAACAGAGGCAACTCAAGTCTTCATAAAGAAAATAGTGAGGCTCCATTGCATACCTGCCAAGATTTTTTCGGACCGTGGATTTCAATTCACATACTGGTTCTGGAGGGCACTCTGTGGGTCTTTCATTCTCTTCTGCCTTCCATCCACAAATGAATGGGCCGACTGAGAGAATGAACCAGGCGGTAGAACAATATATTTGCTGTTTTACGTCTTTTTCCCCAAGGTGATTGGGTATCCTTATTACCCCTGGCCAAGGTTGCGTTTAACAACTCTACACATTCTGGAACCCAACAGTCTCTATTTTTTGCAAATTATGGCTTTCATTCATCATTCCTGACCAATGCATTACCAGAATCTTCTGTGCCTGTTTTCCAAAATACCGTATTTTCCGGTGTATAAGACGACTTTTTGACTCTTGAAAATCTTCTCAAAACTCAGGGGTCGTCTTATACGTCAGGGCGGCACTTTTTAGGGGGGCGGCGCGGTGCCACCGCGGCCCCCCCCTTTCCGACCGAAGGGACATTAAGTACAGGGGTGGGCAAAGGGCTGCTGTCTCTTACCTGGCTCCCACGACGATCCATCCAGGAAGCGCTGCTGATTCAGTCACTCCAGCCACTCCCTCACTCCTGACGCTCGGCTCCGCCTCCTCACCGGTGATTGGCCGCCAGAACTGTAGCTCAGGAAAGGCACACAGGCGGCCAATCACGGACGAGGAGGCGGAGCCGAGCAGACCCGCTAAAATTGAGTGAGGGAGCAGCCGGTAAGTGCAGTGCAGAGGTGCTGCTGCAACCACATATGCTGGCTGCAGCAGCACCATACTGGAACAGGGGTCAGCAAGTGTCATTGGTGTCAGTGGGAGGAATAGTGTCCCATCATTGGTGTCACTGACACCAATGATGGGGCACTGTTCCTCCCACTGACACCAACGATGGGGCACTATTCCTCCCACTGACACCAACGATGGGGCACTATTCCACCCCCCACTGACACCAACAATGGGGCACTATTCCTCTCCCCACTGACGGGGTACTATTCCTCCCCCTGACACCAATGTTGGGACACTCTTCCTCCCACTGACACCAATGATGAGGCACTATTCCTCCCACTGACACCAATGATGGGGCGCTATTCCACTGACACCAACGATGGGGCACTATTCCTCCCACTGACACCAATGATGGGGCACTATTCCTCCCACTGACACCAATGATGGGGCGCTATTCCACTGACACCAACGATGGGGCACTATTCCTCCCACTGACACCAATGATGGGGCACTATTCCTCCCACTGACACCAACGATGGGGCACTATTCCTCCCCCCACTGACACCAACGATGGGGCACTATTCCTCTCCCCACTGATGGGGTACTATTCCTCCCACTGACACCAATGTTGGGACACTATTCCTCCCACTGACACCAATGTTGGGACACTATTCCTCCCACTGACACCAATGATGGGGCGCTATTCCTACCACTGACACCAATGATGGGCCACGATTCTTCCCACTGACACCAATAATGGGGTGCTATTCCTTCCACTAACACCAATGATGGGGTGCTGTTCCTCCCACTGACACCAATGATGGGGCATGATTCTTCCCACTGACACCAATGATGGGGTGCTATTCCTCCCACTGACACCAATGATGGAGCACGATTTGTTGCTCTGACACCAATGATGGGGCACGATTCCTACCACGGACACCAATGATGGGATGCTATTCCTCCAACTGACACCAATGATGGGATGCTATTCCTCCCACTGACACCAATGATGGGGTGCTATTCCTCCCACTGACACCAATGATGGGGTGCTATTCCTCCCACTGACACCAATGATGGGGCGCTATTCCTCCCACTGACACCAATGATGGGGCGCTATTCCTCCCACTGACACCAATGATGGGGCGCTATTCCTCCCACTGACACCAATGATGGGGCACGATTCTTCCCACTGACACCAATAATGGGGTGCTATTCCTCCCACTGACACCAATGATGGGGTGCTGTTCCTCCCACTGACACCAATGATGGGGCACGATTCTTCCCACTGACACCAATTATGGGGTGCTATTCCCCCCACTGACACCAACGATGGGGCACAATTCGTTGCTCTGACACCAATGATGGGGCACGATTCCTCCCACGGACACCAATGATGGGATGCTATTCCTCCAATGGACACCAATGATGGGATGCTATTCCTCCCACTGACACCAATGATGGGGCAAGATTCCTTGCTCTGGCACCAATGATGAGGCACTATTCCTCCCACTGACACCAATGATGGGGCACTATTCCTCCCACTGATACCAATGATGGGGCACGATTCCTCGCTCTGACACCAATGATGGGGCACTGTTCCTCCCACGGACACCAATGATGGGGCACGATTCCTCGCTCTGACACCAATGATGGGGCATGATTCCTCCCACTGACACCAATGATGGGGCAGTATTCCTCCCACTGACACCAATGATGGGGCACTATTCCTCCCACTGACACCAATGATGGGGCACTATTCCTCCCACTGACACTAATGATGGGACACTATTCCTCACACACTGACACTAATGATGGGGCACCATCATTGGTGTCAGTGGGAGGAATAGTGCCCCATCATTGGTGTCAGTGGAAGGAATCGTGCCCCATCATTGGTGTCAGAGCGAGGAATCGTGCCCCATCATTGGAATACCATACCATATTGAAATCAAATCTGATGTTTTTTAATTTTTATTTGGTGTGCGTTGGAAGGGGGGTAGTCTTATACGCCGAGTATAGCCCAAACCCTATATTTCAACAGGAAAAGTAGGGGGTCGTCTTATACGCCCAGTCGTCTTATACGCCGGAAAATACGGTACTTTGAACTTTTTTCAGCAAACAATAAGCTTTTACAAGAGACAATAGCCAAAGCACGGGAGGACAGTAAAACGTTTTTTGAGAGGAGACATAGAAGTGAGCTGATTCTGCAACCCAGAGAATAGCTTTGGCTATCCACCGCAAATCTAAAGCTGGCTTGCCCCATGAAAAAGCTGGGTCCTAGATTTCCTTTTCCAGTTAAGAGGGAGATTAACAATGTGTCATATGAGCTGCCCTAGCCTGATTCTTTTCGGATTCTTCCGGCATTTTGTGTGTTTCTGCTAAAACTCATGGTCTCTGATCCCTTTCCAGGGCGTGGAGAAGAAATCACCTACAGTTCCTGAGGGTACAAAGCTGAAGAAAACTCTTGAAAACCTGATACTAACGTACATGCCAAAGATCTGATACGGGCATTCTTCCTTAGGAATCCTGAGAAGCAGGCCCAATTGAGCATTTGGAGGCTGCCCACGGCCAGATTGCAGGTGTGCGTGCAGGTGCATGAGCATGTGCACATGCATGCCCCCTAATGCGCATTGGCGCTAGAAGAACTATTTAAACTGCACTATTGTAGTCTGTCAGTGCCGTTTGATCTATTATGTGTGATGGTGTGGTCACTTTGTAAACATTGGATGCAGCATGGATGGTGATATGTAATTGAACAGGTGTTCCTAATAAAGTGGCCAGTGAGTGTATATACATTGAAAAAAGTCCGCATAATTTTACAGTTACTAGTTGTAGTAACTTCCTCAATGTTTTTAATTATTTTTTTATCCTAACATTGGAATATAGAGGGTCCCTTTTTTCATATTGACTTTTAGTTAGTGTTAAATAAAAAAAATGCAGCGTAGTACTATAAGCTCAAATAAGGTGATACTAATATCCAACGTGTTTAAACAAATAATGAAACCAAAATTGTGACAATAATGTGTGCTGCATCAAATATATATCAACACATAAATATGAATTCCCATAAAACTGTATATAACAGTGCAAAATGAATAGTGTACACAAATATCAAATGAACTGTTCTAAATGGTGAACTGTGCCTTTAACACTCCAATAATCTTCATATGTGCATAGTATACCAAATATGTGCATCGTATACCAACTATACCATCAATAAGTGTCCCACAATTATAATTTCAAAATAATGGTGAATTGTCCCTTTAAATCCACTGTACTTCAGGTGAGTCTGTGTGATCACACTACTGTGTACACATGTACGGTGCTCCTGTGTCACCCTTTAGTGCTCATCCACAGTCCCCCCATATTACATCAGGGCCTCCTAAGCACTACATCATGCACCTCATACAACCATAATCTCTGACTTACCAAACCATTACTCTACCAAGCATATCCTACCTTCCATCCAACCCTGCAATACCTCAAATGCCCCATACTCCACCACCCATAATAACCACATCATCCTGAACCTGACCAAACCACCCATTCATGTATGCTTAAACACGTACATACAGACACATGTACACACATGCACAGAAACACATGTACATACACACAAACGTATACACACACAGACACATGTACATACACAGACACATGTACAAACACACACACACAGATACTCGCACACAGATATTCGCACATACACAGACACACACAGATACTCGGGGACACACACACGCGTACACAGCCCTATAAAAAGTTGCAATACAGTACTTCATTACCTTCACTCACAGAGCCGGGTACTGCACTCTAGCGGGAGGCAGAGAGCACAGCATGCACTCCTTCCTTTGCTTTCACTTTGCTCAACTATTGAGCAGTCTGATGGCTCCCAGTGCGAGTGACGGAGCCAGCCCTGAGTTCCGAGCCTGCTCAGCAAGACGGCCCTGGGAACACATTCTCCCCCACCTTATTTCAACTCGCCAATGCAAGGAGGTGAGTGTAAATTTCAAGGTCTGAGTTACACAGTATAGTGAGTTTTTACCCTGCGGTGTCCCAGGTGGACACTTTTAAATGTGTGTATTGGATTATTTTAATAAAGTCAGTTTTATTTGGCAATACTTCACTATATGGAGCATTTTTTTTATATGTCTGTGGAGCGTTCTGGAGATTTTAAGTGCTGACAGTGGTGAAGATCTTGGTACCATTACCAAGGTTAAAGGGAAAAGCGTAGTTTGACCTGGTATTTTGGGTCAAACCTGAAGGTGAGCGCAATAGTGTGTCAGAGGTGGATGAACACACAGGAGGCCCTGATGTAATATGGGGGGACTGTGGATGAGCACTAAAGGGTGACACAGGAGCACCGTACATGGTTACACAGTAGCGTGATCACGCAGACTCAACTGGAGGACAGCGGATTTAAAGGGACAGTTCACCATTATTTTGAAAATATAATTGTGGGACACTTATTGATGGTATATTTGGTATATGATGCACAGGAGATGTGTGCAGTATGCACAAGCACATGTGAAGATATTGGAGTTGTGACGGGAGTGACTTTTGGGGGTGGGGGGGACCTCTGTATCATCTTCCCAAATCATTATGTTTAACCCACCCTGTGCCTGTTTAGGGTACAGGGTGTGAATGTCCAAGTATTGTGTATTGGTGTGTTGTCCTTTGTCTTTGTTCTCAGCCATGTGGCTGTCCATTGTTTGTTTGCCATGTGCTACCCCCCATTGTGCTGTGTCTTCCTGTCCAGCCAACTATTATGGGATGCATGTGTCCCTGTATTGTCCCTGCCATGTGGTTGCCTATTGTTGTATGCCATGTGTTTCATCCCATTGTTCTGCGTCTTGGTTGGATGGGGCAGGCTGATGAATGTATTTCCTGTTCCTGGTTGTGTTTCCCCGCCCTCTGTATATATCCTGTGTTTTGTGTTAAAATAAATGGAGTTGGCTTCCTGTATTAAGAAGAGCTGGGTGCTGTCTATTTCCTGAGGGATTTTAAGGGTGTGGTCCGTGGATGGTGTTTGGACAGGGGAAGCTGCGGTATAACGGAATATACCCAAGTGCGGTCGGGTACCGGTTCCGTTACAGGAGTGTTAAAAGGACAGTACACTATTTAGAACAGTGCATTTGATATTTGTGTACACTATTCATTTTGCACTGTTATATGCAGTTTTATGGATATTCATATGTATGTGTTGATATATATTTGATGCAGCACACATTGTCGTCACTTATCACAATTTTGGTTTCACTATTCATTTATACACGTTGGATATTAGTATCACTGTATTTGAGTTTGTAGTACTGCGCTGCATGTTTTTTGATTTATGGTTTACAATGTGGGAACACATTACATGCTAGCTGCAATAATTGTCTCATAGGAGGTCCATTGTGCTGAGGGTTTTTTCATACACATTTTAGTTAGCGTTCCCACAGAATCCTCCATCTTTGGATAATGGGCACCTGTGTACAGGAGCAAATCTACTGTGGGGCAAACAAGAACCACTTCTGCTCCTAAACAGTCAGGGTGAGGAGAAGCAGCAAGTGGGAGACCCCCATGGAAGAAGTCACACACACAGTGGGCAGGGTAATGGAGGAGGTTGCTCAGTGTCTCTGGTCGGGCCGCTCAGGGAGCCTCTTCATGTAGCAGCATCCTCTGTCTCCTCTCATCTCCTCTCTAACCCATTCAGCTGCAACCAAACCTCCCGAGTCAAAATGGTGGCCCTGAACGTTTGTTTTTGTTTTCTCGCCTCCTCCTCTGTAACTACAGCCAGGGAGAGAAAGGAATGTATATAGTGTACAGGAGGGAGAGGGGAGGCCTGCTGACCCCATCCTTTGCCCCACTGACCACATGCTCTGCCCTACTGACCTTGTCCTCTGCCCTGCTGACCCCATCCCCTGTCACACTGATCCCACTCTCTGTCCTACTGCCCCCGTCCTATACTCTGCTGACCCCATCCTCTGCCTTGCATTTATGGGCCATCAGCCAACATGCTCTTTGATATCACTGATTTTAGGAATGTTTTGTAACAACTACTTTACAGCTCATTTAGTGAATGCAAAAAGTTTTTTTTTTAGAAAATGCTGTGCGGTATCTTACTGCATACTCGGATGTGGTAAGATACCGATTAGGGAATTGTGCCCTTTCTCACCTATTAAAAGGAATGACTACCTCAAGGGGCAGGGGCACCTAATGGCACAAGGAATCCTGATGTATATGGATAATTGCCTGTATATTTTGTTATACTTAAACAACTTTTATTAAAGAACTTTGTCACCAGCATGTTCAGGGTACTTACACTGGTAAGAATATGTCTACACAGAGTTCGAACCTCTTACAGCTGGAGGCAATTCAACGCACTCTTCTACGCCACTATTCAGGATAGAATGTCAAATCTTCCTGCTCATGCAGAAAAGAATGTCAGCTCTCTAACAGCTGCCTATCTTGCTGGGATCCGAGAACATCTTAGCAGATGGTTGGTTACTGCCATTGTGTGGACTTGCTTTAGTGCGAGGCTATGCCGGTTAACCACTTGAGCTCCAGAGGATTTACCCCCCTTAATGACCAGGCCTCTTTTTGCTACTTTGCGCTGCACTAATTCAACTGATAATTGTGCGGTCATGCAATGCTGCACCTAAACGAAATTTACGTCCTTTTTTTCACACAAATAGAGCTTTCTTTTGGTATTTGGTATTGGTATTTGATCACCTTGGTATTTGATCACCTGTGCGCTTTTTATTTTTTACGCTATAAACAAAAAAAGACCAAATATTTTGAAGAAAAACAATATTTTTTACTTTCAGCTATAAAAAATATATAGTAAACTCAAAGTTAGTTATAAATTTAGGCCAAAATGTATTCTGCTACATGTTTTTGGTAAAAAAAATCCCAATAAGTGTATATTGATTGCTTTGTGTGAAAGTTATAGCGTCTACAAACTATGGTATAGATCAGCAATGGGCAAACTACGGCCCGCGGGCCGTATACGGCCCGGCGGACCTTTTAATCCGGCCCGCGGAGCTAGGCTCCCGCAAGGCCAGTGGTCGGCAAGCCGCGGCTCTTTACAATAGATGCGGCTCTCCTGTGTGCCGGGCGCCCGCTCCCCTCCCTCCTCTCGGGCGGGCGGGCGACCTCCTCTCCTCCTCTCCCCTCCCCTCCTCTCGGATGGCCGCCCCCCCTCTAGGATGGCCGCCCCCTCCCTCCTCTCGGGCGTCAGGACTCTGCAGCTGTCAGGATGTAGGCGGGGCAGCCAGGATGTAGGCGGGGCAGCGTGACGAACTCTTCTCTCACAGTCCTCCCTGAAGACCAGAACGGCGCGGGAATACGAGAGGAACGCGTGGAGGAGCAAAGGTAAGTGAATTGACACAGGGGGGACTTACTATATGGGGGACTTACTATATGGGGAATGAATTACTATATGGGGGACTTACTATATGGGGAATGAATTACTATATGGAGGACTTACTATATGGGGAATGAATTACTATATGGGGGACTTACTATATGGGGGATGAATTACTATATGGGGGTCTTACTATATGGGGAATGAATTACTATATGGGGGACTTACTATATGGGGAATGAATTACTATATGGAGGACTTACTATATGGGGAATGAATTACTATATGGGGGACTTACTATATGGGGAATGAATTACTATATGGGGGACTTACTATATGGGGAATGAATTACTATATGGGGGACTTACTATATGGGGAATGAATTACTATATGGGGGACTTACTTTATGGGGAATGAATTACTATATGGGGGACTTACTTTATGGGGAATGAATTACTATATGGGGGACTTACTTTATGGGGAATGAATTACTATATGGGGGACTTACTATATGGGGAATGAATTACTATATGGGGGACTTACTATATGGGGAATGAATTACTATATGGGGGACTTACTATATGGGGGATGAATTACTATATGGGGGATGAATTAATATGGGGGATGAATTACTATGTGGGGGATGAATTACTATGTGGGGGATGAATTACTATGGGGGATGAATTACTATATGGGGGATGAATTACTATATGGGGGATGAATTACTATGTGGGGGATGAATTACTATGGGGGATGAATTACTATATGGGGGATGAATTACTATATGGGGGATGAATTGCTATATGGGGGACGAATTGCTATATGGGGGACGAATTGCTATATGGGGGATGAATTACTATATGGGGGATGAATTACTATGGGGGATGAATTACTATATGGGGGATTAATTACTATGCTTACTATGGGGGAATATTACTATACTTACTATGGATGACACATACACATCATTCATCTACTCTTGGTCCGGCCCCCGGGTCCAATATATGAACCCATTGCGGCCCTCAAGTCAAAAAGTTTGCCCACCCCTGGTATAGATACTGCAATTTACGACATTTTTTTGCTATACAGCGCTGCACTAGTTTAACGGACAATTGCGTGGTCATGCAATATTGTACATAAATGAAATTTATGTCATTTTTTTAACACAAATAGAGCATTCTTTTGATGGTATTTGATCACCTGTGCACTTTTTATTTTTGGCGCTATAACCAGAAAAATTTTGAAGAAAAAAAATTTTTTTGAAAAAAACAATATTTTCTCATTTTGATCATAAAAAATATCTTAAAAAAACTAAAATTTCGTCATAAAATTAGGCCAAAATGTATTCTGCTACATGTTTTTGGTTAAAAAAATCCCAATAAGTGTATATTGATTGCTTTTTGTGGAAGTTATAGCGTCTACAAACTATGGTATAGATAATGGAATTTACACAGCTTTTACTTTCTGACTGCCCATCACGTTTCTTGAGGTGATAAAATACCAGAATAGTGCAAACACCCTCAAATGACCCCTTTTCGGAAATTAGACACCCTAAGCTATCTGCTGAGAGGCATATTGAGTCCATGGAAGATTTATTTTTTTCCACAAGTTTCTGGAAAATGACAAAACCTTTTTTTTTTCTTTTTTTTTTTTTACACAAAGTTGTCATTTAAATTATTTCTTTCTCACACAAGCCATGGGTATATGTGGAATTACACCCCAAAATACATTTTGCTACTTCTACTGAGTATGGGGATACCACATGTGTGAGACTTTTTGGGAGCCTAGCCACATACAGGAGCCTGAAATCCAATGACCATTTTGAAAGCCTGAAGGTGCGTAACTTCCTCATTACACTTCCTCACTACCTATCACAGTTTCGAAGGCCCTGACATGCCAGGATAGCCCCAAACCCCCCCAAATGACCCCTTTCTGGAAAGTAGACACCCCAAGGAATTTAAAAAGAGGCATGGTGAGTATTTTGCAGATCTCATTTTTACTCACAAGGTTTTGAAATATAAAAAAAGAACAGAAAAAATATGTTTTTGTTTTTTTTTCTTCATTTTCCAAAAACTTGTGGCAACAAATTAGATCTGCAAAATACTTACCGTGCCTCTTATCAAATTCCTTGGGGTGTCTACTTTCCAAAAAGGGGTAATTTGGGGGGGTTAGGTGCTATCCTGGCATTTCAGGGCCTCCGAAACTGTGATAGGTAGTCTGGAAGTGTAATGAGGAAATAAAGCCCTTTAAAAGCCTGAAGGTGCTTATTGGATTTTGGGCTTCCTGTGAGAGACGTTTTGGCAGTCTAGCCAAGTGGCTAGACTGCCAAAACGTCTCTCACATGTGGTACCCCCATACTCAGAAGAAGTAGCAAAATGTATTTTGGGGAGTATTCCACATATAACCATGGCATGTGTGAGCAGTAAATAATTTAAGTGACAATTTTGTGTAAAAAAAAAAAAAAAATTATTTTTGTCATTTTCCAAAAACTTGTGGTAAAAAAATAAATTCTTCTATTGATTCAACATTCCTCTCAGCAAATAGTTTGTGGTGACTACTTTCCAAAAAGGGGTCATTTTGGGGGGTGGGGGCGTTTTATGCCCAGCATTAGAAGTTTATGCCACACTTCATTCACTCTTCTAACCACCTGAAGACCAAGCCTTTTTGTTCACATGAAAACAATCAGTATTTTTTACTAGGAAATTAATTTAAACCCCCAAACATTATATATTTTTTTAAAGCAGGCACCCTAGTGAATAAAATGGTGGGTACTACAATTTTTTATGGCACATAGTAGTCGCGCAGCGATTTTTCAAATGCAATTTTTAAAAAAAAATACACTTTTTTTACTTTTAATGCACAAAAACACAATATATTGGCCAATTGTTTGATAAAATATAAAAGATAATGGTATGCCGAGTAAATAGATAAAAACATGACATGCTTTAAAACTGCGCATGCCATGTTCAATGGCGACAAACTGCAAACATTTTTAATATCCCTAGGCAGCGCTTTAATAGCCTTTAAAAGCCACCATTTTAGATTTACAGAGGAGGTCTAGTGTTAGAATTACTGCCCTCGATCTGACGTTCACGGCAATACCTCACATGCATGGTTCAACCGCTGTTTACTTACCGGCACAGGGTCAAGGCTTGTGCACACAGGTGTGCGCACATGGGAGGGGCAATTAGTTTTTTTTTATAGTTATTTTCATTTTTTTTTTTAATCACTTTTAATGCTATAACAGGGAATGTAAATAACCCCTATAACTTCAATGGGCATTGTCATATATTCTTTTTTGAGAAATCTGGGGTCTATCAGACCTCTGCCCTTACATTATCTAATCAAACCAAAATCGGTGTGCTCAGATGCTTTCCCAATTTACAAATGGCGCTGTTTATATCCTGCGAAACTGAAGTGATGAAATGCTTGTAGCTTCCGAATTCTTAGACTATAGAGATGATTGGCATCATTCTGGTGTCCAATCAGCTCTATGGTCAGCTGGCAGAAACACCGGCTGCATTCTCAGGTTCCCCCGATGGCACGAGACTGCCCGAGAAGGCCGTGGAAGGCAGCGGGGGAGGGGGGACATAATTTCCCAACGCTTGTAAAAGCAATCTTGCAGCTAATTAGCCACTAGGATTGCTTTTACATGAAAGCCGGATGAAAAAAACGATGACAGCTGTAGGCATCATCCTGGTATAACCATTCAAATCCAGTGATGTACCAGTACGTCGCTGGTCCTTGTTGGGTATATATGCTATGTTCTTTTTTTTTTGTATGCAGCCTGTGGACTGAATGAAAAAATGAGAAGAAATCTCTGCCAGAAAAAGTGTGTGGTATGCCCACCATTAGAATATACCACCCTGCATCCACCCACTTCTAATGGTGGGCACACATTAGGTCACACTTTGCCACAAGTGCCCGTTCCAAAATTGAATAAATGTCTAAATAGTGGTACGCTTGAATAAAAATTGTCCACGTAAAAGTGGTACCCCATATGGAGAAATGATGACACCAAGTCCCAAACTATCTTGTCACTGCTTCCCATGTATTCTGGGCATCCGGGGGGCTCCACATAAATCCGAAACTTATAAGTATAGCCTGTTGTCCTCTCACAGGTCTTCTACATCTTGACCCCATATCTGGCACGCTTGCAGGGGAGAAATTGTTTGAATGCAAGGCGGCCAGAAAAATTGATAAGGGACTCATCAACGCAGATGTTTTGCTGGGGAGTATAGACATCTGCAAATTTTAGGTTAAGGTGATTTGCGAGGGGCTGAATTTTGTGGAGCCGTCAAATTCAGGGTTATCCCGAGGATGACAGAGTGTATTGTCGCTGAAATGTATAAAACACATTATACTCTCATATCTATGCCTGGCCATGGCAGCAGAGAACACGGCATATGATGAATCGGGTCTGCGGACCAATACAACCGAAATTCATTTCTTTTAGTAATGCCCATGTTGAGGGTTAGGCCCAAAAAAAATGTAAATTTGAAAACCGTAATGAGTTTCCATGCGAATGGTCTGGCAAGGTTTGAATTTGGGTTGGCGGCGATAAATTGTTGTGCATATAGACTGCTTTGATCCACAATCAACACATACAGATATTCCTTGAAAAACAGCTCCAAAAATCAAGGAGGTATGTGAAAGACCAAGATG
This sequence comes from Staurois parvus, assembly GCF_062004578.1. Lineage (NCBI taxonomy): Eukaryota > Metazoa > Chordata > Amphibia > Anura > Ranidae > Staurois > Staurois parvus. Next base: position 913,128 of record NW_028318925.1, read on the forward strand.
TACTAGACCGCTGGTACTCGCCAGTTCACTAAAAGGTAGAGCGGCACTAGTACTGGCACTCTGCTACATATGAGAGTCATCAAAATTTACCGACAAGTGCTAACAGAGATCAGGCCTGATTCTGCGAACACTGCGGTTTTGTGTGCAATGTATCAAGTGACAGTGACCTACTGACACTGCACTTGCTGGGGGAGAAGGGGGGCTTAAGGGGGAGAAGGGGGGAGTGTAGGGGCTTAACGCAGGTGTTGGCAGGTGCAGGGGCTGATCCCGCTAACGCTGCGTTTTTGGGGACGCTATACTAATGTGAACGCTGGTATAGTGCTGATAGATATTGACCCGTTCAGACACTATACTAGCAATGGAGGTTTATTGTACATGAGCGTGCTCCTGGCAATCAAGGGGTTAAATGTGATGACTGGTGTACTCTCGGGCAATCTGACGCTATCTGGGAGGGGTGTGAAAACCACGGGAGCGCGAATTACGTATATATATGTGCTTTTGCGTACCCATGCCGCCCTGTAGCAGTATTTCTGCTGTAGGGTGGTAAGTAGAGATGAGCGAATCGAACATGGCGAAGTGGAATTCGTTTCGAATATTGGGAAATATTCGATTCGCGCCGAATCCGAAAATTAGCCAACTTTGGATGCACGAATCGAATTTTCCCAAAAATGGCGGTGACATGTGTGGCGACGGAGCGGGGATCTCTGGGAAGGCGCGCAGACAAGGCGCGCTGACCCATAATGCATTCATTCATGACATGTGATCGCATTAGCCAATCAGCAGCCAGCCAGCACTGTGTAATGGTGGAGCTATAAATTGCGGCCATCTTACAATTCTCCATTAGCCTCCGGTCATTCAAGAGAGACAGACCTGTCTGTATTAGGGACAGAGTTAGGGCCAGAGAGACTTTAGGGCCACAGAATCGTTACTTAGGGACACAGAATTGTTACTGAGGGACACAGAATTGTTACTCAGGGACACAGGATTGTTACTCAGGGACACAGAATTGTTAACCAAATGCAGTGTCTCCTGCGCTCCGGGACCCAGGCCGGTGGTGAGTAGATGGAATCAAACTCCAAAAAGGAAGGGACCACCGGAATAGACAAGGTCGTGCAGCTCCACACCAAGGCTGGGGAAGCCCAAACAAAACTGTGAAGAAGAACAACAAAAGAGAAGCGCACCAACCTTGCGCATTACCTCAGTAACCAAAATTTATTAAATAAAAGAATGGTACTCACAAACAGCGAATAAAAACAAGCATGTAAGTCCTCAAAGGGACTTTAGAGGCAAGATGCCAATGCGAATCCCATCATGGAGGAAGCCACTCAGTACAGCTGACGCGTTTCGAAGGACATGCCTTCTTCCTCAGAGCTCTGAGGAAGAAGGCATGTCCTTCAAAACGCGTCAGCTGTACTGAGTGGCTTCCTCCATGATGGGATTTGCATTGGCATCTTGCCTCTAAAGTCCCTTTGAGGACTTACATGCTTGTTTTTATTCGCTGTTTGTGAGTACCATTCTTTTATTTAATAAATTTTGGTTACTGAGGTAATGCGCAAGGTTGGTGCGCTTCTCTTTTGTTGTTCTTCTTCACACAGAATTGTTACTCAGGGACACAGAATTGTTACTCAGGGACAGACACAGAATTGTTACTGAGGGACACAGAATTGTTACTGAGGGACACAGAATTGTTACTCAGGGACAGACACAGAATTGTTACTGAGGGACACAGAATTGTTACTGAGGGACACAGAATTGTTACTCAGGGACACAGAATTGTTACTCAGGGACACAGAATTGTTACTCAGGGACAGACACAGAATTGTTACTGAGGGACACAGAATTGTTACTGAGGGACACAGAATTGTTACTGAGGGACACAGAATTGTTACTCAGGGACACAGAATTGTTACTCAGGGACACAGAATTGTTACTCAGGGACAGACACAGAATTGTTACTGAGGGACACAGAATTGTTACTGAGGGACACAGAATTGTTACTGAGGGACACAGAATTGTTACTGAGGGACACAGAATTGTTACTCAGGGACACAGAATTGTTACTGAGGGACACAGAATTGTTACTCAGGGACAGACACAGAATTGTTACTCAGGGACACAGAATTGTTACTGAGGAACACAGAATTGTTACTCAGGGACAGACACAGAATTGTTACTCAGGGACACAGAATTGTTACTCAGGGACACAGAATTGTTACTCAGGGACACAGAATTGTTACTGAGGGACACAGAATTGTTACTCAGGGACAGACACAGAATTGTTACTCAGGGACACAGAATTGTTACTCAGGGACACAGAATTGTTACTCAGGGACACAGAATTGTTACTCAGGGACAGACACAGAATCGTTACTGAGGGACACAGAATCGTTACTGAGGGACACAGAATCGTTACTGAGGGACACAGAATCGTTACTGAGGGACACAGAATTGTTACTCAGGGACAGACACAGAATTGTTACTGAGGGACACAGAATTGTTACTGAGGGACACAGAATTGTTACTCAGGGACAGACACAGAATTGTTACTCAGGGACACAGAATTGTTACTCAGGGACAGACACAGAATTGTTACTCAGGGACACAGAATTGTTACTCAGGGACACAGAATTGTTACTCAGGGACAGACACAGAATTGTTACTCAGGGACACAGAATTGTTACTCAGGGACACAGAATTGTTACTCAGGGACACAGAATTGTTACTGAGGGACACAGAATTGTTACTGAGGGACACAGAATCGTTACTCAGGGACACAGGATTGTTACTCAGGGACACAGAATCGTTGAATTAAAGAGTATGTCAGACAACACGCAGAGGAGTGGCAGAGGAGGCAATGTTTCAGGAGCGAGCAGACGTGGCAGCAGAGGAAGGGGTCGAGGCAGCACTAGTCGCAGCCAGAGGCCAGTGCTCCCGGTGTCATCCAGCGGTCGTGTCTCCACCGACAACCCTGCCATCATCGATTGGTTGGCTCGGTCGTCTTCCTCTTCCCAGGTCACCTCTGACACCTACAGCCAACGGTCGGTGGGTACGTCAGACACAACCGTTAGTTGGCATGGCCCGGGAGCAAGCCCACTGAAATCACGTGTCCTCTACCTACCCCTGTCCTTTGGTGTTCCCTCACCAAGCGAAGTATCGCATGCTGTGGGCTCAGCCCCACTGTACAGTGAGGAAGAGCTAACAGAGGGCGGTCAGGAACGGGGGGAGACATCCGCCTCTTCAGCAGCCAGGCGAAGAAGTACTGGCGAGGAGAGTGGCTCGGTAGCCGGTCTAGAGACAGGTCTGTCTCCTGACCCACACGCAGCCGAGGGGGCTAGTAGTGAGGCGGAGACCCTAATTGATGATGATGAGGCTGATCGCACTTGGCAGCCTCGTCATCATCAGGCTATTGCTTCCGCATCATCAGGAGAAGAGGGTGCCAGCTTGGCAGCGAGCAAAACAGTCGGTGGGTTGCCCAGGAGGCAGCAGGGTCGCAGCAGTGTCAGTGGAGGCAAACGGCCACGGAGTAGAGCACCAGCTCCACTGCAGCCTACCACCACGGCCAGTAGTGGTGCCGGTGTGCACGGAGGAAGTAGCAGTCAGCCAGTGAGGAGTAGCGGGGGCAAAGTTTCCTACTTGGCAGTGTGGCAATTTTTCGTCAAGCCGCCCGAGGAAGTAAACGTAGCCGTATGTCGACTATGTGGCCAGAAAGTCAAGCGTGGCCAGGGGGCCCATGTTGGGACTACAGCGTTGCGGCAGCATATGCAGCGTCGCCATTCGGTGGCCTGGGAAAACCGTGATAAAGATACAGCGGTTCTGCCTGCCCCAGCCCCCGCTCCATCACCCGCTCCGTTACTTGCTCCGTCACCCGACGTCAATCGCCCTCTATCAGCCAGTCAAGGCTCCAACACCTCTGCTGAGGGGAGTTGTCGCTCGTTGGCATCTTCTGCTCGTTCAGATGCTCCTTCTCCTGCTACTCCTCTTCACAGATTCCGTCAGCAGTCTTTCTTGGAATCCGTTTCCAAGAGACAACAGTTTGCGAGCACGCACCCGACGGTGCAAAAGCTGAATGTCCTCCTGTCCAAGTTGCTGGTGCTGCAGTCCCTCCCTTTCCAAGTGGTGGACTCAGCACCTTTCCGAGAAATGATGGCTTGTGCCGCGCCGCGGTGGAGAGTGCCAAGCCGGCATTTCTTCGCCAAAAAGGCAGTGCCAGCCCTGCATTCACATGTAGAAGAGATGGTGGGCCAGTCTTTGAGCATGTCGGTCTCTGCCAAAGTGCACGGCAGCGCCGACGTGTGGAGCTGTAACTACGGTCAGGGACAGTACATGTCATTTACGGCCCAGTGGGTGAACGTGGTGCCGGCACAGCCGCACCAGCAACTTGGACAGGTCACGCCGCATTTGCCTCCACGTTTGCACGTCCTTGGTCCAGAAAAGATGTCCGCCTCTACCACCTCTTCTCTACCTCTACCCCCGTGCCAAGTCCCATTACCCGACCGGCATATCACATGTGCAGGGCGCAACGGTGTCACGCTGTGCTGCACCTGGTATGCCTTGGCGAACGTAGTCACACAGGGGAGGAACTTCTGAGTGTAATGAACAGAGAAATCGACAGATGGCTGTCTCCGCGCAAACTGAAAATCGGAACCATGTTGACCGACAACGGAAAGAACATGGTGTCTGCTCTGCGTCAAGGAAGGTTGTGCCATGCGCCATGCATGGCTCACGTGTTCAATCTGGTTGTCAAGCGGTTCCTAAAATCCACCATCCCACTGCAAGACATCCTTAAAATGTCACGTAAACTTTGCATGCATTTCAGCCATTCCTACACCGCAAAGCACACCCTCCTTGAGCTGCAGCGGCAGAACGGAATTCCACAGCATCGCCTGATCTGCGACGTTGCAACAAGGTGGAATTCAACCCTACATATGTTAGACCGCCTTTACGAACAGCGAAAGGCCATCACCGATTTCCTGATGTTACAAGCGGATAAAGGTACTCCCCTGTGTAACTTAGATGTCAGCCATTGGCAGCTCATGCGTGACACCTGCCGCTTGCTCAGGCCCTTTGAGGAGGCCACGCTATTCGTGAGTCGGCAGGACTATGGGATGAACGACGTCATTCCTCTGTTGCACGTCGTGGAACAAATGCTGTTAACAATGGCTGGTCAGGGTGCGGTAGACGTGGCGCACAGATCTCAACGCCACATGACCCCTGTGGGGGCAGGACAGGAAGAAGAGGAGGAGGTAGAGGAGGACATTGGTGCTCAGGAATTATTGAGTGAAATGGGTGGTTTTTCCACTCAGCGGACAGGAGTGGAGGAGCAGGAGCATCTGGTAGAGGAGGAGGAGGAGACAGAGGACCCAGACGCATCGTGGCAGTATGCTGTGGAGATGGAGGCAGGGAGTCCCTCGCATTCCTTGGCACAAATGGCCCATAGCATGCTCGGTTGCTTGCGTAGCGACAGCCGAATAATAACCATCAGACAGAGGGATGACTTTTGGCTGTCCACCTTGTTGGACCCTCGCTACCGTTTAAAAATGGTGGCCTTTTTCACACCTGCTGAGAGGGAGGCCAAAATAACGTACTATAAAAACCACCTATGTAGTCAGTTGGTCTCTGCCTTTCTGCGCCAACGTCCATCCTCAGACACTGTTGGCCCTGTGCGCTCGCGTTCCGCTGCCATGGCAGCAGGGGAGGGGTGGGGTGGTAGGAGCAGTGGCAGCTCCACCAGCAGCGGCTGCCTCAGTCTGCAGTCGATGATGTGTAGCTTTCTTCACCAGCGCAGTGAGGAAACTACTAACCAGCCGCAGCAGCAGCAGCATCAGGTGGACCTGGAGCAGGACCTCAAACAATAGGCTCGGGCCTACTTGGACAGCACCCTGCCAACCGAGGTAGACAATCCCCTTGACTACTGGGCAACGAAACTTGACCTTTGGCCCCAACTAGCTGAATTTGCCCTTGAAAGGCTGTCATGCCCGGCCAGTAGGGTGGCATCGGAGCGCGTGTTTAGTGCGGCAGGAGGTATTGTAACTCCGCGGAGGACACGACTGTCCACCCAAAGTGTGGAGAGACTCACGTTTGTGAAAATGAATCAGGCGTGGATTAGTCTGGATTTCAAACCACCAGTTCCTGACACAACTGACTAAATCCGCCATGAATCATGCCCCAAACATGTTATTATTTTTAACATAGGCCTCTGTATGGCCTTCAATTTAAGCTGCTTACGCTTCGCCACTCTGCCATGGTCTTGCTGCTGCCAGGCCCAGAGTGTCTCATGGGTCCCTGTACGGCCTCCCATTGCTGCTGTCTCCATCGCCACACTCTGCCATGTGCCACTTTCAGGTCTCCTCACACTGCTGGTGGGTTCCATTTTGTCATAGGGTGCTGGCAGATTACGGGCCTCCCATTGCTGCTGCCAGGCCCGTAATCTGCCATGGGCCCCCGTACCGCCTCCTCATGCTGCTTCCAGGTCCAGAGTGTCTCATGGGTCCCTGTACGGCCTCCCATTGCTGCTGTCTCCATCGCCACACTCTGCCATGTGCCACTTTCAGGTCTCCTCACACTGCTGGTGGGTTCCATTTTGTCATAGGGTGCTGGCAGATTACGGGCCTCCCATTGCTGCTGCCAGGCCCGTAATCTGCCATGGGCCCCCGTACCGACTCCTCATGCTGCTGCCAGGCCCGTAATCTGTCATGGGCCCCTGTACCGCCTCCTCATGCTGCTGCCAGGTCCAGAGTGTCTCATGGGTCCCTGTACGGCCTCCCATTGCTGCTGTCTCCATCGCCACACTCTGCCATGTGCCACTTGCAGGTCTCCTCACTGCTGGTGGGTTCCATTTTGTCATAGGGTGCTGGCAGATTACGGGCCTCCCATTGCTGCTGCCAGGCCCGTAATCTGCCATGGGCCCCCGTACCGACTCCTCATGCTGCTGCCAGGTCCGTAATCTGTCATGGGCCCCCGTACCGCCTCCTCATGCTGCTGCCAGGTCCAGAGTGTCTCATGGGTCCCTGTACGGCCTCCCATTGCTGCTGTCTCCATCGCCACACTCTGCCATGTGCCACTTTCAGGTCTCCTCACACTGCTGGTGGGTTCCATTTTGTCATAGGGTGCTGGCAGATTACGGGCCTCCCATTGCTGCTGCCAGGCCCGTAATCTGCCATGGGCCCCCGTACCGACTCCTCATGCTGCTGCCAGGCCCGTAATCTGTCATGGGCCCCTGTACCGCCTCCTCATGCTGCTGCCAGGTCCAGAGTGTCTCATGGGTCCCTGTACGGCCTCCCATTGCTGCTGTCTCCATCGCCACACTCTGCCATGTGCCACTTGCAGGTCTCCTCACTGCTGGTGGGTTCCATTTTGTCATAGGGTGCTGGCAGATTACGGGCCTCCCATTGCTGCTGCCAGGCCCGTAATCTGCCATGGGCCCCCGTACCGACTCCTCATGCTGCTGCCAGGTCCGTAATCTGTCATGGGCCCCTGTACCGCCTCCTCATGCTGCTGCCAGGTCCAGAGTGTCTCATGGGTCCCTGTACGGCCTCCCATTGCTGCTGTCTCCATCGCCACACTCTGCCATGTGCCACTTTCAGGTCTCCTCACACTGCTGGTGGGTTCCATTTTGTCATAGGGTGCTGGCAGATTACGGGCCTCCCATTGCTGCTGCCAGGCCCGTAATCTGCCATGGGCCCCCGTACCGACTCCTCATGCTGCTGCCAGGCCCGTAATCTGTCATGGGCCCCTGTACCGCCTCCTCATGCTGCTGCCAGGTCCAGAGTGTCTCATGGGTCCCTGTACGGCCTCCCATTGCTGCTGTCTCCATCGCCACACTCTGCCATGTGCCACTTTCAGGTCTCCTCACACTGCTGGTGGGTTCCATTTTGTCATAGGGTGCTGGCAGATTACGGGCCGCCCATTGCTGCTGCCAGGCCCGTAATCTGCCATGGGCCCCCGTACCGACTCCTCATGCTGCTGCCAGGCCCGTAATCTGTCATTGGCCCCTGTACCGCCTCCTCATGCTGCTGCCAGGTCCAGAGTGTCTCATGGGTCCCTGTACGGCCTCCCATTGCTGCTGTCTCCATCGCCACACTCTGCCATGTGCCACTTTCAGGTCTCCTCACACTGCTGGTGGGTTCCATTTTGTCATAGGGTGCTGGCAGATTACGGGCCGCCCATTGCTGCTGCCAGGCCCGTAATCTGCCATGGGCCCCCGTACCGACTCCTCATGCTGCTGCCAGGCCCGTAATCTGTCATTGGCCCCTGTACCGCCTCCTCATGCTGCTGCCAGGTCCAGAGTGTCTCATGGGTCCCTGTACGGCCTCCCATTGCTGCTGTCTCCATCGCCACACTCTGCCATGTGCCACTTTCAGGTCTCCTCACACTGCTGGTGGGTTCCATTTTGTCATAGGGTGCTGTATGGCCTCCCATTGCTGCTGCCTCCACCGCCACACTGTGGCTCCACACTCTGGTTTTGGCCCCGTGACTGCCCAAATGAGTGAAGTGTGCGGTGATTCTAAGATCGACGGCACTCATCTGCATGTCATACTGACTGACAGTATTATTTCTCTTCCCCAGCAGACTCCAAGGGCATTTAAATTAAAGGTACAGTGTTCTGCACTAATATAAAGGCTCTCTGAAGCCTAGAAACACCCTTTTTATAAGTTAAATTCGCAGCGAATATATTCGACTCAAATCGAATTTATTCCGCGAATTCGCCGAATCAGCCGAATCGAATTTTTGAATACTTCGCTCATCTCTAGTGGTAAGGAAGCGGTTACAGAAGAGGTTTGTGTTACGGCGCTGCGTTACTTTAACTGACAATTGCGCGGTCATGCAACACTGCACCCAAATTAAATTTACATCCTTTTTTTTCCACAAATTGAGCTTTCTTTCAGTGGTATTTGATCGCCTGTGCGTTTTTTTTTTTTTATAAATATTTATTGGTTTTCAATCAAATATAATTAACAAACATTTTCTTCATTAAATAATCATTATATTCCTCATAATTTATTTAATTCTCACAACCCTAATTCCCTCCTAAGCCCCTCCCCACCCACGCCCATCCTCGTATCCCCCCTCCCCCCTCCATCCCACTCTGCCTTTTCTTTTCTAATCCAAAAAAGAGAGAGAAAAGAAAAAAAATAAATATATAGCACTATCCTTTTCTTTCTAAAACTCATTTCTAAAATACTTTATTCGTTTCAAGAGGTATAAATCAACTATAATCAATTATTTGTTTCAAGAGGTATAAATCAACTATATTAAATCAACTATATTTCACTTTCTGTCTAAATTCTTCCCATTTTCTTCCCATTTTCTCCATCCCGTCTATGTGTGTGTAATAAAGTCTTTCCATCTCACATAACTGATTCGTTTTGATCAACCAATCTTCTTCCGTCGGCACCTCCCTTTTTTTCCAAAACTTAGGAATCAAGCTTTTGGCTGCACTCAGAAAGTACCAAATCCCTGAATCCTTATATGATCTCACTGTAAGCTCAGAGATATGAAGAAGACATAACTCTGGATCCAATCGATCTTAGTAATTCCAATATCGATCTTAGTAATTTTCCTCATTAAATGGACGATTTTCCCCCAGAACACCTGTATCTTTGAACATTCCCACCAAATTTGATATAGTGTACCCACTTCTCCACATCCTCTCCAACATAGTGGAGAGTTCTCCCCATTCATCTTGTGCTCCACAATCGGTGTAATGTGCCATCTAACTAAACACTTATAATTTAATTCTACTTCTCTCATACTAATATTTTTGTGAATTAATCTAAACATTTTCCTCTGCTGTTCCTCATTGATCTACCTGCCCATATCTTTTCCCCATTTCTCTGCATAAGTTAGTTTTGTGTCAGTGTCTAGTGCCGTTAAGATTCTATATATTTTGGCAACTCCGTGTCTCCCATCTCCCCGTGTATCTAATAAACTTTCAAATAAATTCCACTCCTTTCTAATTCTCACCGGTTTTGGGAGACTCTCGAAAAAGTGTTTTAATTGGTGGCATCGAACCTTGTCCATTCTGCTAAAAACCTCTCCCTTTAATTTCTCCATCTCTCTATAAGATCTTAGTTCCTCACCCACCATTATATCTCTCAGTTGCGCGTCCTGTTTAATAATCCAATTCCCTGTGATATCTTCCTTCCCAGGTGCAAAGTAATCTGTATTTTTAAGTGGCATTAACTGTGAATTAAAAACCCAACCCTTTTGTCTGTGTAACATCTTCCAGACTTTTAAAACAATAGAAGTGTATATACTTGTGTTAACATCTAGACCTCTATGATGTGTAGGTAACCATATAATTCTATTTAGATTGGACCCACTCAATATATTTTCAATTTCGACCCAACTTTTCCCTGGGTTATGAGTCCAGTCAAAGATTCTCGTGATCAAGATCGCTTTATAATATCTCTTGAAATCTGGGAGCCCTAGGCCTCCTCTCTCTTTAATTCTAGTCAGTGTTTCATAGCATATCCTCGGCTTCTTTTTCCTCCATATATACCCCAACAACATTTTCCTTAGTGTCCTGAAAAAAACCTCTGGAAGTTTAATTGGGATCATTTGAAACTTATTTAAGACTTTGGGCAAAATTATCATTTTTATCAAATTTATACGGCCCATCCAAGACGGATTTCCAGTTCCCAACCTCTTCAATTCCTCTTTTATCTCATTTAAAAGTGAAATATAATTAATCTTATACATATTATTAATTGAAGCAGACAATTTTACCCCAAGATACTTTAATTCTTTCTCTCTCCACACAAAGGGGAATTCTTCTTGTATTTTTTCTTTTTCACTATTTTTAAGATTTATATTTAAAATTTCAGATTTTGTTGGATTATTTTTTAAGTTTGATATTTCCCCATACTCTTTCAGTATTTTCATTAAGTTTGGTAGAGAAATGCGAGGGTTTCCAACGAAAAACAATAAATCGCCCGCGTAGGCCGCTACCTTATGTTCTCTATCACCTATCTTTATTCCTTTTATATTAATATTCTTTCTTATCATTGACAACAATGGCTCCAGGGACAAGACAAACAACAATGGGGATAGGGGGCATCCCTGTCTAGTTCCATTTGACATCCTAAAGAGCTCCGATCTTCCTCCATTTACCATGACAGTGGCTGTGGGGCCTTTATATAAATTACCAATCCACTTCCTAATTTTATCCCACAACCCTATCTCCACCAAGGTGTCCATCATAAAACTCCAGTTCACTTTATCGAATGCTTTCTCTGCATCAATTGACAATAATATTACTGGGGTCTTCCCTTTTTTCCCCTCTTGTATAAGCAACAATGATCTTAATCCGTTGTCTCTACCCTCTCTTCCCGGGACAAATCCCACCTGATCCCCATGTATCCATTCTGGCAACAAGACCTTAAGCCTGTTTGCCAGAACTTTTGCAAACAATTTAGTGTCAACATTCAACAGCGCAATAGGTCTATAACTTGCACACTGAGAAGGGTCTTTATCTTCCTTGTGAATTAAAACTATATTGGCCTGTAAGGACTCCCCTAATTTCCAACTTGTCTCCCAGGGCATTCATATATGTCTTCAATCTGGGTATTAGTAACTCTTTATATTTTTTATAGTATTTTACAGTAAACCCGTCTGGGCCCGGACTTTTCCCCACCACTGTATCCTTCAATGCTATTTCTATTTCTTCTGACGTATTTTCTGAATCCAAGGAATTCAGTTGGATTTTACTTAGTTTTGTTAGACCTGCATTTTTTAGAAATATACTTTTTTTCTTTATTTACTATATCAATATTATTGGGGGTGTCCTGGGGTATAATGTTGTATAGTTCACTATAATAATCTTTAAATACTCTAGCGATTCTTTTAGTTGAATGGATCATTTCACCCTTGGAGTTTCTTATTTTTTCTATATAATTCCTATTTTTCTTTTCCCTCAACGCCCTCATTAGGTGTTTTCCCGGCCTATCTCCCCATCTATACCTTTCGCTTGTTAATTTATTAAAGACTCTTCTTTTTTCTTCCTCTATTGCCCTCTCTAATTCATCTTTCTTTTTTGTTATCTTCTGCCTTAGTTCTTTCAAGATATTCCTTTTATGAGCCTGTTCTAGATCAGATATTTCATTTAAAAGTCTATTGATCTTTTCTCTCCTTTCTCTTTTTTTTTGTTGCCCCTATTGCAATAAGTAATCCTCTGATATAGGCTTTGTGGGCTTCCCACAATGTTGCAACCGACACTTCCTCAGTATCATTCTCTTCAAAATATCTTTCAATTTCTATTTTAATCTTTTGATCAATCTCCTCATCCAAAAGAAGTGCTTCATTCATCCGCCACACAAAACCACCTCTATCCTCTCTACCCCATCTTAACTTTATTGCAACCGGAGAGTGGTCTGAGATAGAACTCCCTCCAATCATAACCTCTACCACGGAGTTTATAAATTGATGTTCTACCAATACGTAATCCAATCTGGAGTAAGTCTCATGAACATGCGAATAAAATGTATAATCTCTATCTTTCATATGCCTGATTCTCCATATATCCACCAACTGACACTTATTCAATGATTTCTTTCATAATCTCAGGGACCTATACTCCTCTTTCCTCGCATGGGAGGTAGTATCCAGCCGTGGATCCATACAAAGATTAAAGTCCCCCGCTACTATCAATCGACCTCTTTTAAAATCCATCAGCCTCTGCAATACTTCCCTTAGGAATATCTCTGGTTTCTTATTTGGGCAATATATACTAGCAACTGTACAATCAATATCCTGCAACTTACCCCTTAAAAACAAAAACCTGCCCTCTGGGTCTGTTATTCTCTTCTCCATTTCAAACCTAATATTTTTTGCAAACCCTATAGCTACCCCTTTTGCTCTTCTAATTGGTGAATCCGCATAATACCATGTCGGAAAATATCTTGACCGCAGCCTAATCTTAGATTCCAAATCCAAATGTGTCTCCTGCAAAAAAACCACTGAGGCTGTCCTATGTTGTAACTCCTTAACTAGTTGCCGACCGCAGATAGCCGAATGACGGCTGCACTGCGGCTGGCCAGTTCTGGGTGGACGTCATATGCCGGCCTCCCTGAACGCGCTCTCCTGCACTCCCCAGGGGGCGCGTACCCGGCGATCTCCGTGATCTCTGTGTCCTACGGACACAGCTGATCACGTGATGTGGTAAAAGGCCGATCACAGCGGCCTTTTACCACGTGATCAGCGGTGTCCAATGACACGCTGATCAGAGGGAAATGCAAGTGCCGGTTCTCGGCTGCACTTTCCTCACGCTGTCAGATCGTGAGGAAAGTACTGCCGAGAACCGGCAGTTGTCAGAGCGGGGATCAGCACCGCTCATCAGGGCACTGATGATCAGTGCCCTGATGATCGGTGCCCAGCAGTGACAACCGCAAGTTCCGCCCACCTGTGCCCAGCAGTGCGCCCACTAGCTCCGCCCACCTGTGCCCAGCAGTGCACCCACCTGTGCCACTCTGCAGTGTCACACACCTGTGCCCAGAAGTGCCACCTACCTGTGCTCAGCAGTGCCACCCACCTGTGCCCACCAGTGCCACCCACCTGTGCCCACCCACCAGTGCTGCCCACCAGTGCCACCCACCAGTGCAGCCCAGCAGTGCTGCCAGTCAGTGCCCAGGGGTTTGTGCCAGTCAGTGCCGCCAGTCAGTGCCCAGCAGTGATGCCAGTCAGTGCCGTCTATCAGTACCCATCATCAGTGTCACCTATCAGTGCCGCCTATCAGTGCTGCATATTAGTGCCGCCTATATGTGACACCTCATTAGTGCTGTCTATCAGTGCCGCCTATCCGTGCCACCTCATTAGTACTGCCTATCAGTGCCCTTTAGTGCTGCCTATCAGTGCCCATCAGTGCTGCCTCATCAACGTATATCAGTGAAGGAGAAAAAATACCTGTTTGAAAAATTTTATAATAGAAACAAAGAAACGTTTTGTTTTTTTTTTCAAATTTTTTGCACTTTTTTTATTTATAGCGCAAAAAGTAAAGCGCCCAGCGGCAATTAAATACCACCAAAAGAAAAGCTCTATTTGTGAGAAAAAAATGATCAAAATTTCATATGGGTACAATGTTGCATGACCGCGCAATTGTCAATCAAAGTGCGGCAGCGCTGAAAGCTGAAAATTGGCCTGGTAAATAAGGGGGTATAAGTGCCTGGTAGGCAAGTGGTTAAATAATCTAAATCTCTTTCCAGGGCAGCTTAGTCCCTTTACATTAAAAGTTACAAACTGAACTTCTTCCATGTTGTCCTCCTCTTTCTTTTCTCTCTCTTTCCTCCACCCGTCCTCTTATACTTACCCCTCCTATGCAGAGTATTACCCGTCCAACCCCCCCCCACTCCCCATCTCACCAACCTCCTCCCACCCACATCCCACCACCCTCCCTCTCCCCCCCACACCATCCGCTCCATGCCTCCTCTGCCTATGGATCTTTATCCACCTCAGATCCCTACCTTAGGGGTTCAACTCCTCCCATGACCGCACTCCCCCCCCCTCCTCCCCCATGTCCCTTTATCCATTGCTTCTCTATTTCTTTTTCTAACCGGCTGCCAATTTTCTTCCTCCAAATTATACAATTATATAATTATATAACTCTCCCTCCTCCACTTCCCAACCCGAAATCTCTGGTTTCTGTATGCCAAATTTATCACAAAAATCCCCCACATCTTCTGGGAACCTCAGGACCGCTGTAATTCCTTCCCTCCATCCAATTAACCCCGCTGTGCGACCCCATCTATAGTTCACATTATGCTTTTTCAGCACTTCTAATAAGGGTTTCAGCGATCTCTTTTTTCTCAAAGTCTCTGCTGTTAAGTCCGCAAAAATTTGGATGTTTTTCCCTCCATATACAATACTTGTTCTTCCTTTTACCTTTTTCCATATCTCTTCTTTATTACCGTGATTATGAAATTTGACAATAATGTCTCTTGATTTTTCTAATCCTTTTTCTCGTTGATACTTCCCTATCCTATATACTTCATCCAGTTTACATATCGCCACGTCCTGATTATCCATTATGGAGGTCAAAATTTTACCAATTAACTCCTTTAAATCTTCCCCCAAGGTCAACTCTGGGACTCCTCTTACTCTTAGATTATTTCTCCTTGCTCTGTTTTCTTGTTGTTCCATCATATACAGCAATCTTTTTAGGTCCTTTCTATTATCTATTATCTCTTTTTTTCAAGTTTGGGATAATTTGGGCATGTGTTTGAACTTTTTCCTCCGTTTCCTCCACCCTAGTTAACAATTGCTCCAAATCTTCCCAAATCGTGCCCATCTCTTGCTTTATTGATATTTCCAGATTTTTAAACATCTCCGCCATTTCATTTTTATTTGGTATTTGGAGGTCCCTTTCAATTTCTCTCGACTCAATGCCTTCCATTAATTGTTGACTTATACACCAGACCCAGGGAAAGTCTCGGGCTATTATCCAGACTTATTTCCAATTCACTTTTTTCACTGATTCCCTGGGATCTTTCTGGAGTGAAATTTCCCTTTGACGTAAATTTTTTGATCGTACCGGTTTGGGGGTTCCTAGACCCAACCCCTTTGGTATTTTTGCCTTTCATGTTTCTTTTGAAGTTTTATTCTTACTCCTTTCCTTACAATCTGTCAGATCTTTTGACCCACCCTAGGACTCTCCAGGTTCAGAGTCCAAGTTTCTTAGACATCAGATGCAGAATCTTATTATAAACCACAGTTATCACTCACCCTCAGTTGAGCTATCCTTCAGGGTATGATTCTCTTCTGTGGCAGTCTTCTCCTAGGGGGGTTACTCTTTGTGAGGTTAACTTCTTCTTCTTGGAACAGTATATAGTTTCCCAATGGTGTGGAGTAATAAAGGCTAGAGATGTATCTGTAGTAGCATGGAAATAGTATAATTTGTTAACAGGGTAGAATAGTCATGTAGGGTGATATAGAGGTATGGAGGTGGGAGGTAAAAAGTATAGTGCTATATTACTATAGTATATATAATATATGTTCACACGGCAGCAGTAGCAATGTGGAGTATAGAGGCAGTGTGGGGGCAATATATCAGCGTTCCAAACCTTGGGGTACCAGGTCGCAGGTTTCTCCCCTCACAGGGCTCGCAGGGCCTCTCCACTACTGTTATGTCTGGCGTCTCTCCCACGTGGCTGCGCCGTCCTGACCGTCTCCTGGCGGTCGCTCTCTTCGTCGCACCGCCACCGCAAGATGTCCCCAGGGAAGCAGGAGCTTTCTCAAAAAGCCTCCAGAGGAAGCCTGGAGAACCTCAGGATCCGAGAGGACTGGTATGGGGTGCTTAGCGTGCACTTTCCCATGCCACCCCGGTCTGCGTCCAGTAGAAAGCCGGCTTTTCTCCAGCCTCCTAAAACGCCGGCCGGCCGGCTACTTTGTCTCCCAGTGCTCCTCCGCGGCCACACACAGCGGCACCTCCCTGTCCCCCGGCAACCGCTCTCCTTGTCCCACCGCTATCGCGAGATGACTCCAGGGAAGCGAGCACTCCGTTGTCTCATTCCGGGCTCAGCTCCCCGCCGTCTCCAGTGACCTTCATCGGCCAGGCAGGTGAATCCACTTCTCTCCAGGGCAGCCGGTCAACAAGCTGGGACACCTGAGGATGAGATAGTCGGGGCGAGACTAACGGAGAGTGTTTACTCTACACTCTCCAGTGCCGCCATGTTCAGGTCCCTCCCCCCTGCAAGATTTCACTTCGCCTGTGCGTTTTAAATTTTTTGCGCTATAAAAAAAAAGGCTGACAATTTTGAGCCAAAAAAACTATATTTTGGACTTTTTGCTATACAACATGTCCAGTAAAAAAATTAAAAAATAAAATTTTGTCACAAATTTCATCCAAAATGCATTCTGCGACATGTCTCTGCTAAAAAAAATCCCAATACGTGTAAATTAATTGGTTTACGTGAAAGTTATAGCGTTTACAAATGGCGGGAAAGATACTGGGATTTTTTATTTATTTATACTAATAATGGTGGCGATCAGCGACATATTGCGGCGATCAGCGACATATGGTGGCGATCAGCGACTTATGGCGGGACTGCGGGACTGTGGCGGACATTTTGACACTGGGGGGGAACTGACTTGGGGTCACTGACATCCCCAGTGACACCAATACAGTGAAAAAAAAACCCACTGACACTGTACTAATGGCAATGGGGAGGAAGGGGTTAACATTTTTAGTGTTCACTGTGTGAGGGGAGTGTTTTACTAGGGGGAGGGGGTGTGTGGAGGAAGGGGGGGGAGCTGATCGAGGGAGAGAAACTCTTCTCTCCCTCTGCAGCTTGTCACGAGCTGACGGCAACTGACAGATAACAGGGCTGTGTGTAAACAATGCAGCCCTGCTATCTGTCAGTGATCACAGCTCATCGCGGCCAAACGGCCGGTAATCACTGGCCGTGACCCGGCGGCTGGGACCTGCTGCTGACACCCGTGGGACAGGTAGGGCGGGCACGCGCCTCACGCGTGCCCCCTACCTGTTTTGCAGGACCACGTTTTAAAACGTGGTTTTGCCTGTGAGTGCCGCCCTGCCACCGTATATCTACAGTGGCTGGGCGGCAAGTGGTTAAAAGACTTTCCTGTAGCTTTGTCATCCTCTGCCTGTGGATACTAAACCAAATCCAAGCTTTGAGTAGAATTATGTTTCTATTCAGCTAATCTTGCTACTTTTATTATTATTATTATTATTATACAGTATTTATAAAGCGCCAACAGTTCACTCAGCGCTGTACATTACAAAAGGGGACAGAACATGCGACAGTGGCATTGTTGGACGTGATGGAGAAGTCAATGGGGGGTGGTGTCCGCACATTGGGCTGGGGGGAAGATTAGGAGCTCGGTTTTGGAGAGGTTCAGTTTAACGAAGTGGAGCGACATCCAGTCTGATATGTCGTTCAGTAGGTTTGTGATTCGGGCGGAGACAGGGGGTGAGGCGAGGGGCTGAGAGATAGATTTGCGTGTCGTCGGCATAGAGGTGGTAGTTGAAGCCGTGAGAGTGTATGAGTTGGCCAAGGGAGGTGTAGATGGAGAAGAGAAGGGGCCCGAGGACAGAGCCTTGAGGGACCCCAACAGAGAGGGGGAGGTGGTAGCGTTATAGGTAACGCTGAAAGAGCGTTGTCATAGGTAGGATGAGAGCCAGGAGAGAGCAGAATCTCTGAGGCCAAGGGAGTGTAGTTTTTTGAGGAGGAGGGGGTGGTCGACTGTGTCGAAGGCTGCAGAGAGGTCAAGGAGTAGGAGCACTTATTAGTGGCCATTAGGTTAGAAGGTCGTTGGAGAGTTTGAGTAAGGCAGTTTCGGTGGAGTGTAGGGGACGGAAGCTGGACTGTAGGGGATCGAGGAGGTTGTTGTCGCTGAGGTGAGAGCTTAACCGAGTGTAGACTAAGCGCTCAAGCAGTTTGGATGTGAATGGGAGCAGGGAGATGGGTCTGAGGTTGTTCGGGTCATTGGGGTCCAGGGAGGGCTTTTTAAGTGTGGGGGTGATGTGTGCATGCTTCAGAGGGGAGGGGAAGAGAGGGAGAGATTGAATATGTGGGTGAGGGAGCATAGGATGGAGGGGGAGGGAGGTCATAGGAGTTGTGAGGGGATAGGGTCAAGGGGGCAGGTGGTGAGGCAGGCATCAGAGAAGACCTTGAAGACCTCCTCGATGGTAGTAAGGTCGAAGGTGTGGAGTGTTGAGGGGGCTTCAGTGTGAGGAATGTTGGGTGGGGTGGAGGTCAGAGCAGTGGTGGGGCTGTGGGAGAGGGGTGATGAGGGGGTAGCTGTGTGAGAGGGGACGGGGTTGGAGGGAGTTTGAGCAGCGATGAAGTCTCTGCGGATTGTGTCGAGGGAGAGGGGTGATGAGGGGATAGTTGTGTGAGAGGGGATGGGTTTGGAGGCAGTGTGAGCTGCAGCGAAGTCCTTGCGAATTGTGTCAATCTTGTTTTGGAAGTGATTGGCAATCTCAAGGGCGGTGAGTGAGGTGCTGGGTGGAGGTGGGGGCGGAGAGAGTAGAGAGTTAAAGGTGGAGAAGAGTCGGCGAGGATTGGAGGAGAGGGTCAGGAAGTAGGCTTGCTTGGCGGCGTGGAGGGAGGAGGTGTAGGTGTGGAAGGCAGATTTATAGCGGGTAAAGACTTGTTGGGATCTGGTTTTGCACCATAGTCGCTCCAGGGCACGACTGTGTCATTTGATAGTTTTGGTGTGATCAGTCTGCCAGGGCTGGAGCGGTCGGGGTCTGATGTTTCATGTGGTTAAAGGCGCTAGTGAGTCAAGGGCTGTTGACAGCGCGTTGTTATAGGCAGTCATAGTCAGGTCAGGGCAGGACAGGGGGAGGATGTTGTCATGGAGTTGATCAGCTGCAGAGTGGAGGGGGGCAGGGTTCAGGTTGCGGAGGTTACGGCTGGTGGTAGTATGACATTTGGAGGGGTAGGCATTAGAGGACAAGGAGATAGAGAAGGTAATAAGGTTGTGGTCAGAGAGAGGGAAGGGGGTGTTTGTGAAGTTGTGGGGAGCGCAGCGGTTGAAGAAGACAAGGTCCAGGATATTTCCGTCGGAGTGGGTGGTGGATTGTATGCTCTGTGCAAGTGCAAAGGAGGAGGTTAAATGGAGGAGTTGGGATGTGGCCGGGTTGTCAATGTTGACAGGGATGTTGAAATCCCCAAGGAGGAGAGAAAGAAGGGTAACCAGGAGGAAAAGTCATCAAGGATACGGGTCCAGGAGGCCGGTAGATTATGGCAATCTTCAGGGGGGTTGGGGAGAATAGTCGGATGCAGTGGGCCTCGAAGGAGGAGAAGGATAGAGAGGGGGGGTTTGGGAGGACTTGGAAGGTGCTCTGTGGTGACAGGAGCAGACCAACCCCCACCACCTTTACGACCGTTGGGTCTAGGTGAGTGGGCCCTCCATAAGAGAGTGCTGCAGGGGAGGTGGAATCAGTGGCCTGGATCCAGGTTTCCATGATCGCTAGGGGGTTAAGGGAGTGGGAAACAAAGAGGTTGTGGATGGCGGTGAGCTTGTTGCACACCGATCGGGCGTTCAGGAGTGCTCACGAAAATGGGGGGGTGGTTTTAGGGAGCAGAGGGACAGATACTAAATTGCGGGGGTTGCTGCAGGACGTGGAAGTGGGAGGGTGCTGTGTGGGTGAGCAAGGTGGTGGAGGGCCAGGGTTCGGGGAGATGTCCCCCACAGTTAGGAGAAGAAGGGTGCAAAAGGTGGCATGGGAGCGGGATGTGCAAGAGCCTGTGGGTCTGTTAATGGTGGCATGTGGGTTGGTGGGAGAGTGGAGTATCAGAAGGAGGTGGTGAGAGCCGTAGTGGGGAGATGGAAGTAGTGAGGGTCCGATGTATAGTTGTTTTGGGGGAGTAGGGGAGTAGTGGGAGGAGATTTTGTGAATGGAGGAGGAGGAGTGCAGGTGGCATATTGGGAGAGTGAGCGGAGTGCTGGTCAATTGAGAGAGGTGAAAGGTTTCACATCAGGGCGTCTAGATGCAGAGAGTCTGTCGCGCAGTGGCGGATGAGTTCATCTGTGGGAGGGGAGGGAGAGTGGTGGGCAGCTAGGTCTACTGCTGGCTAGTCCCGGCAGTCTGAGGTTGCTGTAGGCCAGCGTCTGGAGGTGCTGTGGGGCACGGCGTCTGGAGGTGCTGGAGGGCACGGCGTCTGGAGGTGCTGTGGGGCACGGCGTCTGGAGGTGCTGTGGGGCACGGCATCTGGAGGTGCTGTGGGGCACGGCATCTGGAGGTGCTGAGGGGCCCAGCGTCTGGAGGTGCTGTGGGGTAGTGGCTTGTAGTCCCTGGTGGGATAGTGGCTTGTAGTCCCTGGTGGGATAGTGGCTTGTAGTCCCTGGTGGGATAGTGGCTTGTAGTCCCTGGTGGGGTAGTGGTTTATAGTCCCTGGTGGGGTAGTGGTTTATAGTCCCTGGTGGGATGGTGGTTTGTAGTCCCTGGTGGGGTGGTGGTTAAACCATGGCAGCATCTAATGTTTGTGTAGTATTATGTTCAGCAGACTGTGTTCTTCTATTGTTGTGACTTAGATGACGTTCAGAGCACATTTTATGCCCAATTCATCCAAAACTCCACGTAATCCCAAGGGGTTCACATACTTTTTCTTGCAACTGTACGTTGTTAAGATATGTTCATTTTAATATGGAAATAAAAATGTGTTTTTATTGATGGTTTTCTTTCTCAGTTGTGTTTGCGCACACTAGAATCGCTATTTTCCCATGGCCCCTAGTTAGGGTACATGAAAAATTTCTTATACTACACTTGACTTTATAGGGGATAGTGCTATGTATTAAGTCGACAAGACCCCCCACCTACTACTTAATGTTAGCGGATCACCTGAGTCAGTGATTCATAGACCACAATGAGAGTCTCAATCCCAAATGCTTGCACAAAATCTTTGAGAAGGGGGAACACCAGCCATGACAGAGAAGAATTTCCAACTTCCTTCCATACTTTGTCCAAGCCGTAGAATTTCTCTCTAGTATTCCCATCAATTCCAGTTATTCTCAAGGTCCTACTGAAAATTCAATAAGAGAAGGCCATGGTGTGGAGGATGAAGCTGTGTCAACCAATTCCACTGCCTTTTTGTCACGATCTTCTGTTACAGAATGGGGTATGTCATCCGAACCCCAAGAGGCTGAAGCTGATGGCGTGAGAGCTCCAAAACATTTAGATCTGTCAGAGGGGGTAGTCGACACCTTAGTACAGACTCAAAAGGGAACAACCAACTCAACCTATCTTCGGGTATGGAAGGTATATTGCACGTCTCTACCGAGCAGAATTGGAGCAGAAGGCTTTGTTAGCTCCTCTGTGTGATCCAGTCTTCTCCTGTTCATTATTCCATCAAACATTGAGGACTATATTTTTGACAGCTATTGCTTCTGTAAGGAAAGTGTTAAAGTTGTGCATTTTATCATCTAAAGAGCAGTACTGTTTAATCCTTCAAGACAGAATTGTGCTAAGACCAGTTCCAAATTTTCTTCCAAAGGTTGCAACTTCAACTTCATTGGATAAAGGACAGATGGATATTGCACGCAGACAATTACCTTATAGCATAGCAATGTCAATTAGCAGTCATACATGGGATAAAGATGGTACAGATGGATGTTGCACGCAGACATTTACGATATAGCATAGCAGTCATGCATGGAGATGGTACAGATGGATAAGGAGATTGAACAAAGACAATTACCATATACTATAGCAGTGTCAATTAGGCATGGAGATGGTACAGATGGATGAGTACAGATGGATGTTGCACGCAGACATTTACTATATAGCATAGCAGTCATACATGGACATTGACATCTGTACTGCATCTGTACAGATGCATATTTCACTCAGACATTTACCATATCGCATAGTAGTAGCAGTCATACATGGCATGGAGATGGTACAGATGGATAAGTACAGGTGGATATTGTATGCAGACATTTACCATATAGCATAGCAGTGTCACACGGCATGGAGATGGTACAGATGGATCAGGTCAGGAACAGTAGCCATTTAAAGGAGCATGCCACTTGCTCTGCAGGCCCAGGACATGTGGCTTGTCAGAGCATTCAGCAGATTGACAGTCTGAACACTCAGTGAGGTGCAGAGCTGCAACAGCAGACAGCCGGGCAAGCACTCGAACAGGTCAGGTAACCAAGATTGGAGACAGAAGCAAAGTCATCAACAGGCTGGCAGTGAGGCACCAAATCATAAGCAGAGCCAAAGTCAGGAACAAGCCGGGTCAGGAACTGTTAACAGAATCTGTGATCAGGTCAGGAGCAAGCCAGGTCAGTAACAAGGGAACACACTGGAAAAGTGCAGAACACAGGGAACAGCTGAAGACCAGTCACCACCAATAGTGAGCAAGAGCATCCCTGTCTGGTGCCAAAAACGTGTGTGTGCATTGCTGCGCACATGCACGAGCCTATGCTCATTTCTATTAGTGATGCACTTATGCTTATGAGTGATGCTATGTGCATGCACATAATTATGCGTCAGTCGCCATACACTATCACAGTCACACTATAGGTTGCTGATCACCACCATTGTTTCTTGCCTCTGGGACTATAGCCCAACATATTCAGTTTGTAATGGCTGGGGGAAAGGGTTGGGGTGTAGTTTTTATCTGATTAGATAAAATATAGGTATTTGGTAGGACAAATATCATTATGAATTTTAGACTTTTCTGTGACTTTTCTGTGTGAAACGTAGTGAAGTAGTGAAAAGTAATGGCAACCCTTTTGCCAGATATAAATGTATGCAAGTAGGTACCTCCTTATGTGGTGGTTTATGTAAGGATATATATTATTTATAAAGGGCGTGTCCCTTTCCCTTAGATGAAATATTACAGTGCCTCCAGCCGTTAAAATACGGCAAATATTTAGTAAACCAATAATTTGGACACCTTGATAATTTGATCACCACTTATTATTATACCTTGAATTCTTTTAGCCAATATGATTTCGTACCATACACACAAAATTTGCCTTATAATAGATAAATATAAGAATTTATTTATGTACAAAAATTATATATATATTAACACAAAACGCAAAAGACTGGTGATAAATGAATATTGGTACACACAATCAAAAACATATCCTACCAATGTAAGACACAATAATAAGGTTTCTAACTAATTACATCAATATCACAATTTTTAAATGATATGATTATTTATTAAATTTATTAATAATTAATAATTTCGAATATCTCAAAGGTTATATTCTCACAAGCCGTGGCCATAGGATTGCAAGAAGCAAGCCCTTGATATATGATACTCTGGTTATTAATATTCAATAAATTATGAAATATGAAAAAAAATTATAATATGGCAACAAACAATTTTTAACAGTAAAACAGGATCTCTCTACATATATCTAACTACCCAATATTGATGTGATACACTAAGGTAATTTTATGATTCCACACAACAGAGAAAATAGGTAATACAAAATCAAATAAACATCTCACCACACCCGGAATTCAGACTAGGCAACTCTCCCGTGGATTTAGCTGGCAGTGGAACGCCTTTAGACTGATATTATAGGGCAAGTGATAGATATTCAGTAGGGGAGAATGTAGGAAGTTATAAGGTTAGAGGTTTAGAAATTTAGTTAAAGTTTTAGGAAGTTTGAAAGGATGGAAGAGTAGTTATTCAGCAGAGATCTTCTTCAGATGTCAGGGTCTTCTTTTGATGAGGTCTCTTCTTTTTGAGGTTTTTCTTGATGAGGTTTTTTTTTTGTTAAAAGTACAAGGGCTTTTATATCCACTAATCCATTGTTCTAAGATACCTTCCCACCAGGCTTCTTGATTGGCTAGTTGAGAAATGTGTGTACATAAGCTATTTCTCACCTGCCCGCCAGGTGGCGGTCATGTATCATAGAACAATTTGAGTATTTGAGATGACTCATACCTTGGGTGGAATCTTAAGGTAATTTCAGGAATCAAATATACGTCTTTTTCCAGATATAAGTGATCATACCTATAATATTCTAAATAGGGACCATGGAATATAGGTGTATATTCAGTTATTCCTTCTTGAAATACCATCCTGTTTGTTTCCTGATAAGACATGTAACTAATGCTAGTTTATAATACATCTTACTTCCCATCATCTCAATATGGGAAGTAAGATGTATTATAAACTATATATAGTTATATATAGTTCCCATTTCTGAATATTTAGTGGTGTGTAAAATCCATAACATCTCATTTATAATATGTTTTTGTAATATATTTTTGTAATTATATACAGTCAACTTTTAGACTTAAATGTCCTGAATTTCACCTCTTTGTTTTAGAATCAACATTTTCTAGGTGTAGGAAAAAAACTCTCTGTTTGCCTGGCCCTTGTATTGGACTCATGGTAAACAACTGTTAATGCTTTCACCCTTGGTGAACAATAGTATATTGTAATAGTTTCAGAGGTCTGTTAGTTCATCACACTCTGCAAGTTTTGGTTAAGCTTTCAACCAGTTGAGTTCCCGTCTCATTATTGTTAAAATGTTTGAAAGTCGAAGTCCTATCTGGCTATTTGTTTGACTTTCTGTATATGCATTCTTCTCAACCTCAATATACAAATAGTCCTTGTTGACAGTCCAAACAGTCTTATTGTCTTGGAAAAGTCTTACTTCCCCCATTCTCTCCATTTCTTTAACTAGAATCCTTGATGGTTCAACCAAGACAAAATTAACTCTTAGCATCCGGCTATACTGAGCTGTTTGTCATATAATATTATGTCTTGATAAAGTCATATTTTTGAGACATAATTCAAAAGGTCCACAACAAATCCCCCTTTTTTTTGGGGTACAGGCACGTGTAGAGGGGTGTCTGTATCGAAAAACATGAGTGGGACTTTTGGCTAGAGTGATCGTTCGTCTTCTCCGGTGAAGTGAATGAAATTATAAAAAAAAAAAAATTTTTTTTTTTTTTTTTTTTTTAATAATAAAATGGCAGCGGTGATGCTGGTTGGTCCTCAACTTGACTCGGCGTCTTTAGATGGACACTTCTGATGACGATCCTGGTCTTGTGATGAGGCCGGCCTGGCCTGGCACATCCACCTTGGGGTCCATGGGTCCTCCGCACGACAGGTCTCGTAGACGGTCTCCTAGGCGGGTCTTTTCCTCTGGACTGGCCCTTGGTGGCCTGGGACATCAGGTTATCGTCTCCGGATCGATCTCTGGCATCTGGTCTTTCCCACAGGACATTATAGCTTCCTTCTAGGGTTTGGTCATTGACACCTCCGATCGCCGGTCTGATCACAGTCTGGGCCTTCCTTTCTAAATTATTGAAGTGAACAGTTTAAGTATTGGATATACATAAAATTATATTACTGGATCCTGTAAGGCAAAAGATGAGTAATATGTTTAAAGGAAATTTAATAATGATCTCAATATCTCCAGATAGGAACTGGTGGGTTAGTCTTCCAACAACTGCAATTGAGACTTTGGATGGCAAGCACGTAATTGATTGATGTGCACCCATCTATCACTGATTTCACCATACCGGGTAACCTGCAATTTATATGCGACCGGAGAGATTTTATCAATGATAGAGAACGGACCTTTCCAAGATGGAAGGAATTTCCGTTCCTTGATCTGGTCTCTTGCAAAGTTGTATAGATAGACCTTGTCACCAATCTCATATTCCTTCTTGGAGGTTTTGAGATCATAGTATGTCTTAGCACTAGTTGCAGCTCTTTCCAAATTTCGCTGGGCAAAGGCAAAAGCATATTGCAGATGTTTACGTAAATCCTCTATGTACTGGTGTGTGGTGGTAGCATTGATCAAATTTTGATCTGTAGTGCGATACAATAAGTGCTGGGGCAGTACCATCCGTCTACCTGTCATCAGTTCAAAAGATGACATTTTTGTAACTGTATTCGGAGTAGCCCTCAACGCCATCAGGACCAGCGGGAGTTTGATATCCCAATCTTTGCCTGTTTCCTTAACAAATTTCTTAAGGACATTAACGATGGTCTGATTGTATCGTTCTACACCACCACTAGAGGCTGGCCGATAGGCGATATGCAATTTCCTTTTAACCCCCAAAATTTTCCACAATTTGGCCATCACTTCGCTAGTGAAGTGCGATCCTCTATCAGACTCTATCCTCTGTGGGAGACCAAAACGAGAAAATACATGATTTATTAGCAATGCAGCACATGTCTCGGAGCTATTATTTGGTGCTGGTATACATTCGACATACTTGGTGAATAAACATGTAACTGTTAACATATACCGATTTCCTCGTGAAGATTTTGTTACGGGCCCAATAAAATCCATCTGAAGGTCTGACCAAGGCATACATATCCCCCTCTTCTGGAGAGGTGCTCTGTGAGTTGGCTTGGTAGGTTGAAATTGGGGACATATTAGGCAACCTTGGCAGTACTCCTTCACATCACGTAACATATGAGGCCAGTAGGCATAATCCCGCAGGATCTCATACGTGATCTTCTCTCCACGATGACCGGAAGTGGGAGCATCATGGGCATGCTGTAGCATCAAACCTCTAAATTTAAGTGGGACGTCCCATTGTTGTACGCCACCCTTTGAGGCTCGTATCAACAATCCCTGGTATAAAGAGAATTGGGATTTGGATTTCATTAAGATACGTAAATCCTCCTTCCCACTACATACTTCCTTATTTATGGGATTTTGGTTGGGATCTTCTATATGACTATAAAACAAGCCAATTATTGGGTCTTCTTTTTGGGCAGTAATTAAATCCTCACTAGGAGAATCGTGACTCCACTGTAATGCATTCGGATCACCAGCTGTTCTGGCCTGTTGTCTGGTGACAGCTTCAACCTGTACGGTACCTAAAAATTGGTCAATGTCTAACAGTTCACCGGTGATTGCCCCTTCCTTGGCTAGAGAATCGGCCAGATCGTTCCCTTCTTTCTCGGCACCTAGAACCTTAGAGTGGCCTTTGGTCTTCTTGAAGTGCAGGGTGAGATCATTGGACCTTACCAGTTCATCGATGTGACAAAAGAGCTTACCATGTTTCACGGGTTTGTGATTACTCTTGTTCATGTTGTTTCGCTTCCACCTAGGGAAATACTCCACAAAACTATTCCTGACATAATTGGAATTGGTTATGATGGCACACTCTTTAATGTTGAACTCTATAGCCATCTCAACTGCTCTAAGGATTGCAGTAAGTTCAGCAACCTGACTGCTTTTTGGTCCAAGTTTGTATCCCACAGAAATTGGGGTGACACCTTGGGTCCAAACGATTCCAATACCTGCCACTAGTTGGAGCTGTTCCCCATCCTTGTGAGGAAAAGCACAACCATCCACATATACACACGGCAGCTGTTTACAGTATTCTTCATCGTAAACCTTGTAGGGAGAGAACAGTTGTTCTTCCAGAAAGTCAGTGTCCGGGGCCTCCATAGCAGGCGTAGTTGCGGAACAATCATGGAGCTCGGCTAGGCCCTGGGCTACTGGACTTTCCTTGTTCTGTTTGTACCGAATTTCAAGAGGCCACCCTTGCAAAGACAAAGTCCAAGCAGTGATGCGGCTATTAGACACATTTCCTCCCTTGATACGTTCACTCTTTAAATACTGTAAAGGCTGGTGTGCCGTTTCAACGATGATTCTCTCTCCCTGAATGTAACTGCGGAAATTCTGTAATGCCCACACGGTGGACAATAGAGCTTTTTCACAGTCACTGAACTTTACTTCAACCGGGGACAAAGTTTTACTGGCATAGGCAATCACCTTACTGACATCATCACGTTTCTGGTAAAGAACAGAACTCATACTTACCTGCGTAAACCCTGTCTCTAGATAGAAATTTTTACCCCCTTCGGGATATCCGAGACACGGGGCTTGGGTGAGACGTTCCTTTAATTCCTTCATGGCGTCCACTTGTTTCTTACCCCACGACCATTCGACATCCTTCTTCAGTAGGTGAAGCAGTGGCTTGCTTATCTCGGCGTAATTATCAATAAACTTACGCGAGTAGTTTACCATACCTAGGAATGATCTCAATTCTTTAAGGTTAGTAGGGACTTTACAGTTCAGAACCGCCTCAACTTTCTTCTTTTGTGGGTTCAAACCTTCAGCAGTAACTTCATGGCCTAGGAAGTTTACCTTCGTGCGACACCACTGGGCTTTTTGTAAGGACAGTTTAACTCCTGCTGCTTTTAATTGGCCCAGGACATGCCGAAGTTCTGTAATGTGTTTGGCCATATCAGTACTTTTGATCAGGATATCGTCCACATATGCCAACGTCCCCCTTTCGAAGGCGTCTGGCATGGCCTTGTGCATGAACACAGCAAATTCATGTCCGGAATTTATGAATCCGAAAGGCATTCTCACCCAACAATATTGTCGATTCCCAAAACTGAAGGCCAGTTTGTATTGGTCTTCCTCACTCACCTTTATGGTCCAATACCCCTGTGCACAATCCAAGGCTGTAAAAACCTGGGATCCTTGGAGCTGGGCTAGACATTGGTCTATGTATGGGACAGGCCATCCTGACATGTACACACGCTTGTTTAGCTGACGGAGGTCAGCGCACAGACGCCATTGTCCATTGGGTTTTAAGATACCCAGGATCGGGTGGTTGTAGGAGCTGTGGATGGGCCGAATTATACCCCTTTCATGTAACTTCCTGATAATCTCAGCTAGAGATTCATAGGAAGCTAATGGTAACCTATACTGTCTTACAAATACTGGTGGGGCATCTGGATCTGTTTGGATCCTAGCGATGTGTAGGTCAGTAGTCCCACAATCGTAAGAATCCTTGGCAAAGATTTCTTGGAATTCAAGGAGAAGCTCTCGGAGCAATTGTCGGTCGAGATCATTGGAACACGCATCGGCGAGGGCCACCATCTCTTCCACTAACTCCTTGAATCCAGGAAAGCTTTCCGGCTGACCTATCTCATATGCCTCTTCAAGTTTTGTGGTGAGGTCATTGGGTATGTGATGTGTGTGTGTGTTCTCCTGCCATCCAGGTTCTTTGGAGTACTCTTGTTCTTTGATTGGGTGATCAAAGACAATTGATGTCTCTTCGATTCGACAGGTGCCATCTTTAGAATCGAATGGATAAATGGACTCTATGGTGAAAATACCCTCTGGTAATGAATGGAATGTTTGTTCAATTAATTGTTCCTCCGACAAATATTCATCGGGGATGAGTCCAATCACCTGGTTAGTGACCCCAAAGGTGTAATATTCAGTCTCTACCGCTAGACCAATAAGGGTCTCTTTGGGTAAGAAGATGTCCTGATTGGACAGATTATGTACGTAAATGTACATCGGGGATTGATGTGTGTTGACTAGGGGCGTGTGTGTAATGTTCAGTCCCTCCCCCTGCATTTTATGGGAGAGGCATACTAATGCATCTGACCCCTTCAGTCTATGTCCCTTTTTGACTTGGATGGGGAGTATGAAATTATTTATGCCCTTAGGAATTGTAATCTTTTGGGCTACCTGGACTTCAACAGCATAAGGCATCTGTTGCTGGGATTTTAAAGCTAAGTCCAGATTTTGGTATTTTTCGGGGTCCCCCTTTAGTCGACTCCATAAACAGTCATTAATTAGGTCGACTTGCATTGCAAAGCGATGTAATATATCGTTGCCAAAATAAATTTTAGTTTGGGGATTATCCAAGACTAGGAACACATGGGTGGCTGTTTTGTTTCCTACAGTGACGTTTAAGAGACACCTAGCCATTGAATTGTGATCATCAGAGTCATCAAGGGAGTCTGAAATCCAATGACGCTGAGGTGTGGAGAAACGGATCAGTTCCATTTCGGTCAGGTGTTTTATCAACCCATGGCTTACAAAGCTGTGTTCCTGTCTCAAACCTAGTTTGGCATATTTTGACCTATTAAGACCATTTATCCGGATGGGGATAAACAAGTCGCTGTTAACCCTTTCAATACCTGTCAAGAATTGGGTATGATCTCCCCCTTTTCTTGGTTTATCCTCCTGATGAAAAGATATCGTAAGGATGTCATCTTGGAGGGAAATATCTTTTATTTTCTCTTGGGGAATTCTAAAAATGTGTTCCTCATCTCTTCTGATAGGGTTATGGTCATCAGGTTTGATAACCGTTACATCAGGAAGTTGGCTGTTCCTGAAATGGATTTCTAATGATCCAGGCCTTTCTTCCACCAGGTGGCAGTGTTGTCGGGAATGGGGAGTTTTAAGTTTCCCATATTTAATTGGGGTATTTACCTGTGACCACAGTACTTGGTTCACACAGTCAACTATTGTGTTCAGCCTTTTTAGGAAGTCCATCCCAATTATCATGTGGTGCCGGGAGATGCTGGCAATGATGATGGGGTGTCTCAGTTCCTTATTACCCAGTTTCAGTTTAAGCCAGGCGGTACCCATGACTTGTAAAGGGTCTCCACCTACACCAATCAATGAGCTGTCAAAGCTTTTAAGTCTCGGCTTGGTGGGCATGACATTCGCCACTTTATCAAAATGTTCCTGTGACATGATGGTTGCTTGGGATCCAGTGTCTATTAGGCCGACAATCGAAAGATCACTGGCATCCTGCACCTGCACCGTGGCATAATATCTCCCATCAGATTCAGTCAGCTCACACATGAAATTAGTGTGGTTGAAGATCTGTGGGCCCTTCAATAACCTATGACTAGCTCTTATCTCACCGCATGTGGTGGACACATCACCCTTATCCTCCCTGGTGGGATTCTTGGACTGTCTCAAGACAGAAGCACAACTAGAAGTTGGTGCTCCGTCTGGCTTGTCAATCCCGACGACTTCCGATGCCGCGACTATATTAGGGGCAATAGATGGACACTGAAAAACAGGAGAATCATTAATAACCAACAAATGGTCCCCCTTTGCCTGAGAACTAGATTCTCTATTAGTAGGCGTGTCAGGGACGGGACACACATCTCCTGTCATTTGACTCAGTGTCCTCCCCTGTTGGTTTAAGGCTTGGTTGCCTATTAATTCTGTGACCCTTGGTTGGTCACAAGAGCTGCTCCTAAAAAAGGATTGGATGGAAATTGAGTGACAAGCCTGTCCATTTGTTCAGCCATTTTGCTGACCTGTGCCTCTATTTGTCCAATACGCTCAGAGGAGTCATTCTGTTGATTCTCCCTTTTCCTATACTTGCGCTTGTATTTTGGACGAGACTGGTAATGAGACTCAGAGTCAGAACTACTGCTCTGGTCCCGACGCCATTGTTCTCTCTGAGGTTTTGGGGTCTCCCTGTTATTAAAGGGAGCCTGGGGTACTGTATCCCCCCTTTGAGCCTGAGGGTGTTCTTGGCGTGGAGGAAATCTTTGGAAGTCGGAGTTCTTATTAAAATTGGGATTCTTATTGTAATTATGGTTCCTGTTGAAATTGGGGTTCCCATAAAAATTCCCATGTTGGTTTTGGCGAGGATAATAGAACCTCTGAGGATACCACTGACTCCTTTGATTCTCATCACTGTACTGACCCTTACCATACTTTTTATTCTTCTCACTTCCACTACCGTAGTTCCCTGGCTTTTGTCTATCCTTTCTTACCCACTGGTTTTGGGGTGCAAATTTATGGACCTCCTTCACTTGCTGGGTTTGAGGTACAAATCTAGGGGAACCATTGGTTTTACCCCCACGGACTACTTCCGCATATGATTTTTTCTCTGCCTGCAAATTTGGATTTGGAGGGGAAACGGTAGTGGCTGCTACTATCTTGGGGCTATTTTTAGGTTCTCTTTTTATCCCGCCCTCACTGGACTGTTGGATCGAGAATAAATAGTCACTCTCTCTCACCAACCAATCAAGAGAGCATCCCTTTCTGTAATCCTTTGCAAGTCCCAATTTTATGTAAGCAGGTAATGCTTCATAGAATAGTGTCTTGAATTCTGGCTGGTTAGGATTGGGATCCTTTTCAGCCAGGAAATAGGCATTTCTGAGATCAGCCAGAAATTCTGCAGGGCTTTGGTGAGGACCACACTTTAAATTGTAGGCCGCAGCCTTGGCAGAGGTTACAGTTTTATAAGGCCCAAATTCCATGTGGCACTTATGTTTAACCTCTCTCCAGGACTGATTGGAATAGGCCCTCAAGGTCTCAAAGAATTGCCGGTATTTCTCTTCAAACACCCATGGCAGCAATTCTATTTTGGTGTGGTCATCTCTAATGCCCAGAATCTCTAACGTCTGTTCATATGTTTTCATGTGTTCGGTGATCTCAAGGGACCCTTTCTTAGAAAACATAGGAACAGTGTCCTTCAGGAACTTAATGACCTTTGGGGTGTCATATCTCCTGAATGACCCCTGGGATTTCCCTTCCTGCCTATATGAAACCTCATATTTTTCTTCAGAGCGCTCTGGAGTGTATCTTGAAAGCTTAGGAGGTGACCTATATTCTGACCCTGACTCACTATCAGATACTTCGCTGTGATGCGGGTATCTCCGCTCATCAGCCTCTGGCTTGACTGGGTTGGTCCGTCTTTGGACCCCAGAATTTATTTGGGCCGTCAACCTCATAATCTGCTCCTCCAGAGTTTTCTGCTGAGATTTTATCAAGGTAAGTTCTGACTGGTCATGCTTATCCCCTGGGTGAACTTTAATTTTGACAGGAGATAACCTCTCTGATCTGAAGTACTCCACCTCATCTTTTAAGTCCTGATACTTCTCTTGAAGTTGTTTTAATTCCTGAAAGTTTCTCTCATACAGGTCCTGAGCACTTCGAAAGTCTCTGACCAATCTATCATAACATTTCTCGGATTCGTCTAAACGAATACCGGCATGACCAAGCTTCCCTTTCAAAGACTCAATGTCCTGATTTTTGCTTTCTAACAAGAGGCGGGCCTCTGACAACTGTTCCCTTAGAGTCATGGTCCGCTGGGCAGCTCCAGCGGTCATGAACCATAACATGGGCCAAGCTTCTAGGAGAAGTCTGTCACGGCTTCTATCACTTTCTGCTCCAGCAAATGCTATTAAAAACCCAACAACCTGGCCCTTTTGGTTGAACAGGTCCTCAAAGGTGCTCATGGCCTGCTTTTTCTCTTCATCCACAAATTCATTATTGCTATCCCCCAGACCTAATCTCTTGCGGAGATAATCTATTACTTCACATTCAACATACTTCTGCCAAGCACCGGCAGCTTTCCGGGCTGGCTTCATAGCTTCCTGCTCAATGCCTTGAGCCGCCATATTTTCCTCGTTATGCTTGGAAGAGGTGGATCCGTGATTACTGGATGCCATTTTGATATAAAATATATGTTTGACAAAGTGTACAAATATACAATCACCAGTGCGTTTTGTGTTATGGTACGATTTCTATGGATCTCAGCAGTGCCTCCAAATTTATCCTGTGGTGGTTTATGTAAGGATATATATTATTTATAAAGGGCGTGTCCCTTTCCCTTAGATGAAATATTACAGTGCCTCCAGCCGTTAAAATACGGCAAATATTTAGTTAACCAATAATTTGGACACCTTGATAATTTGATCACCACTTATTATTATACCTTGAATTCTTTTAGCCAATATGATTTCGTACCATACACAGAAAATTTGCCTTATAATAGATAAATATAAGAATTTATTTATGTACAAAAACTATATATATATTAACACAAAACGCAAAAGACTGGTGATAAATGAATATTGGTACACACAATCAAAAACATATCCTACCAATGTAAGACACAATAATAAGGTTTCTAACTAATTACATCAATATCACAATTTTTAAATGATATGATTATTTATTAAATTTATTAATAATTAATAATTTCGAATATCTCAAAGGTTATATTCTCACAAGCCGTGGCCATAGGATTGCAAGAAGCAAGCCCTTGATATATGATACTCTGGTTATTAATATTCAATAAATTATGAAATATGAAAAAAAATTATAATATGGCAACAAACAATTTTTAACAGTAAAACAGGATCTCTCTACATATATCTAACTACCCAATATTGATGTGATACACTAAGGTAATTTTATGCTTCCACACAACAGAGAAAATAGGTAATACAAAATCAAATAAACATCTCACCACACCCGGAATTCAGACTAGGCAACTCTCCCGTGGATTTAGCTGGCAGTGGAACGCCTTTAGACTGATATTATAGGGCAAGTGATAGATATTCAGTAGGGGAGAATGTAGGAAGTTATAAGGTTAGAGGTTTAGAAATTTAGTTAAAGTTTTAGGAAGTTTGAAAGGATGGAAGAGTAGTTATTCAGCAGAGATCTTCTTCAGATGTCAGGGTCTTCTTTTGATGAGGTCTCTTCTTTTTGAGGTTTTTCTTGATGAGGTTTTTTTTTTGTTAAAAGTACAAGGGCTTTTATATCCACTAATCCATTGTTCTAAGATACCTTCCCACCAGGCTTCTTGATTGGCTAGTTGAGAAATGTGTGTACATAAGCTATTTCTCACCTGCCCGCCAGGTGGCGGTCATGTATCATAGAACAATTTGAGTATTTGAGATGACGCATACCTTGGGTGGAATCTTAAGGTAATTTCAGGAATCAAATATACGTCTTTTTCCAGATATAAGTGATCATACCTATAATATTCTAAATAGGGACCATGGAATATAGGTGTATATTCAGTTATTCCTTCTTGAAATACCATCCTGTTTGTTTCCTGATAAGACATGTAACTAATGCTAGTTTATAATACATCTTACTTCCCATCATCTCAATACTCAAGTTAGTGATATATAGTTCCCATTTCTGAATATTTAGTGGTGTGTAAAATCCATAACATCTCATTTATAATATGTTTTTGTAATATATTTTTGTAATTATATACAGTCAACTTTTAGACTTAAATGTCCTGAATTTCACCTCTTTGTTTTAGAATCAACATTTTCTATGTGTAGGAAAAAAACTCTCTGTTTGCCTGGCCCTTGTATTGGACTCATGGTAAACAACTGTTAATGCTTTCACCCTTGGTGAACAATAGTATATTGTAATAGTTTCAGAGGTCTGTTAGTTCATCACACTCTGCAAGTTTTGGTTAAGCTTTCAACCAGTTGAGTTCCCGTCTCATTATTGTTAAAATGTTTGAAAGTCGAAGTCCTATCTGGCTATTTGTTTGACTTTCTGTATATGCATTCTTCTCAACCTCAATATACAAATAGTCCTTGTTGACAGTCCAAACAGTCTTATTGTCTTGGAAAAGTCTTACTTCCCCCATTCTCTCCATTTCTTTAACTAGAATCCTTGATGGTTCAACCAAGACAAAATTAACTCTTAGCATCCGGCTATACTGAGCAGTTTGTCATATAATATTATGTCTTGATAAAGTCATATTTTTGAGACATAATTCAAAAGGTCCACAACACTTAGTACATACTGTTGTTGATGGAGTACTGTGTATTTATAAGTGTACTTTTCCCACAGCAACTAACAGTTTTTTCCAGAGAGATGCATTTAATCAGTTCAGCGATAGTTCATAAGACAGAGGTACAGACAAGGCAGATGACAGGATACTTAGAATATTCATGCAATCATTAGAAACCTTCAGAGAACCTTCCTGTGACCCTTTCTAATGTGATATTTAGCTAAAAATAAGCTTCCTTAATATACACATTTTTCCCATTCAGTGCAATGGCAAGTACTCTGATTGGCCACTTTTAGTAGCATGTTTGATCTTATGGCCCTGATTTACTAAGACGTGAGTCTACTAGCAGACTCTGAACATTCAGGCAGACTCAGTTAAATCAATCAAGACCTGTCAGTCTTCTGAGCGGCGTCTAGCAATCTCATTGACGAACGTCTACTTTGCTTATTAGTAAATGTGGAATCGCGTCTGGCACATTTTTAGGTGCAATACCGGATATGTTCGCTAGATGGCGCACACGCGCGGGCATTGTAGCATTGGTGTTTTTCTCTTAGCATAAGAGAATATTTAGAATGTAACATAATTAGTACACCTATATTATAATTTTTTTTTTTGCTGTTTCTCCAAAATGATCAGACAACTAATGCATTTACTAATGAATGTCATACATTCTATTTTCAAATGTTAAACATTTTCACACTTATATCTCAAATAATTTGGATACTTCTAATTTCCCAATATAATGATATATCTTCATTCTCTTTAATCACGTAACTATTCTATGTTAAAGTCAAATGCAGCGCTATAAATGCATGTGATCCATAATGAACGCATGTAAAAACCAAAAAGTGCAAATAATTGCAATAATGATGTAAAATGGTAAATGGTGCTAAAATAAGTTCATATAATCATTCCTAAATAATGGAATGTCCTTCATGTGAGAGTACCAACTCAGGGAGTGCCTATGAATGGCACGTGTGGTTTCTCCGTGATGGACAGTAGTGCATGAACTCGTGAAAGATAAACCACCCTTGGGACTGGTCTACACTCACCAGAACAAAAGTATTAATGCGCATGGGTTATACACATCACACATCTGGGGGTGCAGCGGTATTCTGGCAGCTATGGGTTAGTCATCCAGCTCCAGCCATCCATCCATTTATCAGGGTGGGTGCCCAAATGGTCCTGGGGAGGAATTAGCTCAGCCACAGGAGCCAGAAAGGTGCTTAATAGTGTAGTACACTGTCACAAGGGTGGATGACCTTTCACGAGTTCATGCACTACTGTTCCTGGTAATATTTATCTTGTGTAATACCATTTTAGTAGTCTATATAATTTGACCAGTGCTCGCTTTATCATTTTTAAACAATGTAACTATTCTACATTGTATCTCAAACTGTGTTTCCCACAGTGGTTTAGTGGTTAGAGCTCAGAACTTGCAGCGCTTGGGTCATGGGTTTTAATCCCAGTCATGGCTACATCCCAGTTTGCATACTTTTCCTGTATGGATGTGTTTCTGCCAACACTCAGAAGACATGCTAGGTTCATTGGACCTAGTTACATGGCTGAGTTTCTGCCCTTAGATTATAAGCTCCTTGACATTTATGAACGTTAAAAAAATGGAGATCAATTTTCTGGGTTGTGTCAGTGCCAGGAATATTGATCAATCAATTATGATTTTGCCTAATCACTAGAAAGTGGATGAATGTTACCTGCGTCCTGTTCTTCTGCCAATTAGGAAATGTGCAAGTTTCATGCTGTGTATATTTCATTGTAACTTTTTTCTCTTCTTTTAAATCTGTCTCCTTATACAACTTGACCCCCTCCCCACCCCATCATCACCTGTCCCATATGCAAATCTATCCCCACTCTTTTTAACTATTTACTGATCAAGTGAATGTGTCTCATTTTCTATCAGCTACAGCTCAGATCTCACATTATTATACGATTGCTGATTGTATATCACCATTAGTCTGATTGAATTCACAATCCCTGGTCAGTCCCGTTCCCTTACCTCTAATAATCTTTAGGACCAGTTCGCACTACATGTGTTTCAGTTGCTTTTTCGGCATCACAAACGCACAGAAAGAAGGTTATATGGTTGTCAATGTCATAGTTCACATCAGCGCTTGCATTTTCAGTGCATTGCAGGTGCTGTAAACAAAGTTGACCACGCTGCATTGTTTCTGCACAGAACTGTACTGGAACACATTGAAATGTCCTTGAATGTACTAAAACGCACGTCCCTAATTAAATTGAATAAAAAGAAAGTAGAAAAAACTAACTGGAAGGGATACAAAAATGCAATGCAACATGTCCAAAACGCATCCAAAATGTACTGGAACACACTAAACATGCATGCCAAAAGGGCATGCAAAAACACATCAGGAACACATCTAGACTGTTTCTATAGTGTGAACTGGCCCTTAGGACTTGTTCACACCATTGGAGGTGCAGAAACGCATGCAAGAACACACATTTTCCAGCACAGCAAAGAAATGCAATGCCCTTTGCAAATGTGCACAGTTAGGTGCAACACACTTTTAAAATAATATGCCTGCAGTATTTTTGCATGTTCCCACACATTAGGCAGGCCATTGAAATTAACGAGCTCAGGAAAAAAAACAAAAAGTAAAAAATGCCCCATTCACACAGGTCCTCTGGCCTGTACAGCATGAATGAGGGGGTTGTTTATGTGGCTAGAGCCGCCTGTTACACTATGGGGACACAGCAGCTGTATGAACACAGGTTTTAATCTGACAGGTGTGAAGGCATGGGGAAGTGGCCCTGAATGCTCACTGTCTGTGTTCAGGGCTGTACACCTGCACCCATATGCTTGTCAAATTATGACCTGCAACAATTCCATAGTGTAACATAGGTTGCCTGCAAACGGCGATAGCCACAAAAACCAACCACTGATTCCCACTCTACAGGCCACAGCACCCATGTGAATGAGCCCCAAGACCTCAATTACACACACAGCTTTATTTATGAACTCAGTACAGTTTTATCATTTAGATTTCACAGGAATATGGTTGGGATTATGTCCATTAATAATGTTTTTAGTGTATTTTTACCATAAATGTAATTTGGATATTTTCTCTGGCGGTGGGGGGCTGTCTGGTATGCTGTACGGGGCCCCATGATATCTAACAGTGGCCCTGGGTGTATGCTTGTGTCTGTGCCACCTGTATAGTTAGGAAGAACCTTGAACCTACAGTTGCAAGAAAAAGTATGTGAACCCCTTGGGATTACGTGGAGTTTTGCATGAATTGGGCATAAAATGTGCTCTGAACGTCAACTAAGTCACAACAATAGAAGAACACAGTCTGCTGAACATAATACTACACAAACATTAGATGTTGCCATGGTTTAATTGCACATAACATGTAAACATTCACAGTGCAGGGAGGAAAAAGTATGTGAACCTTTGGACTTAATAACTGGTTGGCCGTCTTTTGGCAGCAATAACCTCAACTAAACGTTTCCTGTAGTTGCAGATCAGACCTGCACAACGATCTGGAGTAATTTTGGACCACTCCTCTTCACAAAACTGTTTCAGTGTAGCAATATTCTTGGGATGTCTGGTGTGAATCGCTCTCTTAAGGTCATGCCACAGCATTTCAATCGGGTTGAGGTCAGGACTCTGACTGGGCCACTCCAGAAGGCGTATTCTGTGCTGTTGCAGCCATTGTTTTGTTGAATTACTTGTATGCTTTGGGTCATTGTCCTGTTGCATCACCCATCCCCTGCGGAGCTTCAGTTGGCGGACAGATGGTCGTACGTTTTCCTGCAAAATGTCTTGATAAACTCTGGAGTTCATTTTCCCATCAATGACAACAATCCGTCCAGGCCCTGAGGCAGCAAAGCAGCCCCAAACCATGATGCTCCCTCCGCCATGTTTTACAGTGGGGATGAGGTTTTGATGTTGGTGTGCTGTGCCTTTTTTTCTCCACACAGTATATTTTGCCAGTAGTGCTGTGGAACATCCAGGTGCTCTTTTGCAAACTTCAAATGTGCTGCAATATTCTTTTTGGACAGCAATGGCTTCCTCCGTGGTGTCCTCCCATGTACTCCATTCTTGTTTAATGTTTTCCTTATTGTAGATGTGTCAACAAAAATGTTAGCATGTGCCAGAGATTTCTGTAGGTCTTTAGCTGACACTCTGGGATTCTTCTTTACCTCATGCAGCATTCTGTGCTGTGTTCTTGCAGTCATTTTTACAGGACGACCACGCCTAGGGAGAGTAGCAACAGTGCTAAACTTTCTCCATTTGTAGACAGTCGGTCTTACCGTGGACACATGAACATCAAGGCTTTTGGAGATACTTTTGTAACCCTTTCCAGCGTCATGCAAGTCAACAATTCTTGATCGTAGGTCTTCTGAGAGCTCTTTTCTGCGAGGCATGGTTCACATCAGACAGTGCTTCTTGAAACCAGTAAACCCAAAACAGGTGTGTGTTTTTTAAGGGCAGGACAGCTGTCAGCAACACATCCAATATCATCACACTGATTGGAGTCAAGGTTGGCTCACTCCTGCCTCCAATTAGCTCTAGGAGAAGTCATTAATCTAGGGCCTCACATACTTTTTCCTCCCTGCACTGTGAATGTTTACATGTTATGTGCAATTAAACCATGGCAACATCTAATGTTTGTGTAGTATTATGTTCAGCAGACTGTGTTCTTCTATTGTTGTGACTTAGATGACGTTCAGAGCACATTTTATGCCCAATTCATGCAAAACTCCACGTAATCCCAAGGGGTTCACATACTTTTTCTTGCAACTGTATGTACCTCAATGGATCTAGGAATTGGACATGTTTTCAACTGAAAATACAACAATTATTAGTAATGTTTCCCCAGCAAATGAGGATCAGCTCCTCTGTGGAGAACAGCGATCTCGCCATGTCCAGATGTGGTCTGGAATTCCACAAAAGAACAATTCACAAAACTAAAAAATAGACTTGCAAATTACCACTAAACTCTCCTAACTACACTCCCATCCACTCACACCCCACACTTCCGGGTGTGTGCAAACGTCCTTCCGCAAACGTCATGACGTATTTCCGGTATGACAGCTGCTCTAGCGCCTCCTCCAACAGCCGTCTTGGCGTTTATTTGTGCACCATAGCAATTTTACATGCGGCTCCATTGTGTATATGATATTCGCAAATATATGTTTGCAGTTCTATTGTAGATTTGGCATTGGTGAATGTATGCTTGCAGCTATACTGTGTATATGAGATCGGCGAATATATATTTGCCAGTAAAGGCCCAAAGTCAACATAAATTGGGGGCCCAATTTATTACTGTTAAGTGGATTGTAGAAAAAGAATAGCTAGCTGCACATTGAACACGACCTATTCATTGGTACAGAACATGGTCTTGTCACGAGTGGTCACATCAAAGCCGATTTAGAAATTGTACGATGTACAGTGAAGATGCTGATTTCCTTATGATTTGCAAGACATCTGACACAGATATCTATGCAAATCGTCACAAAAGTAGTACATGTACTACTTTAGAAATCAGTGTCGGAAACGCACCCATGTGACTGCTCTAATAGCAAACAATAGGGTGCGACTTGGCATACGATTTGCAAGTCGCATGCCATGCAAATCGCATGCCAAGTTGCATCCAGGGTGCACAATTTCAGGTGCAATTTGGAAATTGAAATTGTACCTAATATCCGATCTAATGAATGTGGATGTGAGTGTCTTAATGTAGGCGATTTGCTGCAGCACAATTTCAAAAGTAGTTCTCGTCTAACTTTTTCAGCATTTTGTAGTGATTTCACATATAGACTACAATAGAAATCGCAATGCAAAACACAATTGAAAACGCAATAACTCATTGGTAAATCTACAGAAAACACGGTGAAATTGCCAACAAAAAGCACAATTTTAAATCACATCTAGTGTGAACCAAGCAGACAATTCAACAAAGGAAATAAATCTTTGAAGGCATGCGGTATCTGCATGCTCAGATAAGGGTCTGTTATGGATTTGGGGAAGGGGGGGGGGACTCCATGCCATTATTTAATTTTTTTTTATTAATCCATTTCTTTCGCTCACTCTTCTCATGGTTTGACAAACTTTCCCAAAAGGATGTGGAGTGCAAACCAGCATTATCCAATCAATCATTAGTCCAGGCCCTTATCTCATCCCATCATTTGACATTCACATAAGGTGCTACTTTAAAGGTGTTTGAACAGACAAGGCCTCATTCTAATTCACATTCTAGGGATCATTTAAACAGAAAGCAAAGATGCTGCCACCAGCACATGTATGTTAGAGTAGTCACACAGAGATCATGCAAATTCATTGCTGTGGTTGGGATTCAAACCAACAACCCTAGCGTTGTGAGACAGTAGTGCTAACCACTAATCCACAGAGTTGTTGAACACTAATCCTTCCTGTATTTCTGTGGTGTGAATCAATCCTAAATCCCTGGGCAAGGTCAGCCAGATATCTCAATGTCATTGTCAGAGTCGAACCCTTATAGAGGGATCAGAGGTGGAAAATGATCCGTGGGCACAGGAGGCCTGGGGGGGATGGGGAGAGGGGAGGTTGGGTAGGAGGGAGATTTCAGGGGGGGGGGGATAGGGAGGATGGGGTTTTTAGGGGTAACACTCTGTATAATGGGCGAGAGAGAGATAGGAAAAGAGAGAAAGGATAAGACATGAAAGATGGAAGATCTCCGATTTATAACTTATAATGTAAAGGGATTGAATTGCCCTGGGAG
Organism: Staurois parvus; assembly: GCF_062004578.1. Lineage (NCBI taxonomy): Eukaryota > Metazoa > Chordata > Amphibia > Anura > Ranidae > Staurois > Staurois parvus. The sequence goes on from NW_028318925.1 coordinate 955,614, forward strand.
GAGATTTAAATTATTTAAGGAGCTACAGTATAGGGAGGCTTCGGTGGTATTCCTGCAGGAGACACACCTAGAGATTAAGTCAAATATAAAGTTGTACTCTAGAAGTTACCCTACATGGTTTTATGTGGATTCCCCAATCAAGAGAGCTAAGGGAGTAGCAATAGGGTTTGAAAAAAATGTAAGGCTGGAGATAGATGAGAGAGAGGTTGATCCTAAGGGAAGATTTCTGTTTTTAAAGGGTAGATTACAAGAGCAAGAATGTACAATTGTAAATATCTACTGCCCAAATAAAAGACCAGAAGTTTTTCTGAAGGGTGTCCTGAGAAAACTGATGGCCTTTAAGAAAGGACGTTTGATAGTGGCAGGTGATCTGAATTTTTGTATGGACTCACAAATGGATACGACATCTTCTGTGCAAAGAGATGGAGGTAGAGCTCTGAGAATCCTGAAGAGGGTGATCCAGGAGTGTCAACTGGTGGATATTTGGAGAGTGATTCATGGAAAAGAGAGAGATTATACCTTCTTCTCTAAAGCACACGAGATGTACTCCAGATTGGATTATATATTAGTAGATCATCAGCTTATAGATTTGGTGGATAAAGTAGAAATTGAGGCGATGTCTTTTTCGGATCATGCCCCTGTTTTATTGAAAATGAGGTGGCATAGACGATTGACAGGAGGGATAGGTTGGAAGCTGAACGAGGCTCTCCTCCTGGATCAGGAAGTGGATCGAAAAATTAGAGAAGAGATTGAAAGATATTTTCGAGAGAATGAGACAGGGGAGGTATCGATGGCTACAGTGTGGGAGTCCCATAAGGCTTATATAAGAGGTATCCTGATTGCGTCTGGGGCAAAAAAGAAAAGGGAAAGAAGAGAAAAATTTACTGGGCTGTTAAAAGAAATAGTTGCGTTAGAGCAAATACATAAAAATAAAAGATCAGAAAAGATAAAACAGAAGGTGATAAAAAGACACCGCTCTCTCCTGGTTCTCCTCCTACCTATCCCAACGCTCCTTCAGCGTTTGCTACAACGGCGCCACCTCCTCTTCCCTCCCCCTCTCTGTTGGGGTCCCCCAGGGCTCTGTCCTTGGACCCCTTCTCTTCTCCATCTACACCTCCTCCCTTGGCAAACTCATACACTCCCACGGCTTCAACTACCACCTCTATGCTGATGATACTCAAATCTACCTATCCACCCCTCACCTCACCCCCACATTCTCCGCCCGCATCACTCACCTCCTAAACGACATCTCTGACTGGATGTCGCTCCATTTCCTCAAACTCAACCTCTCCAAAACCGAGCTTCTCGTCTTTCCCCCTTCCCGTGCCCCCCCCCCCCATCCTTTCCATCACTACCAACAACACCACCATCAATCCCGCCCCGCAAGCCAAGGTCCTTGGCGTCATTCTGGACTCAAACCTTTCCTTTCAACCTCATATCAAATCTCTCACAAACTCATGCAGGCTCCACCTCCGGAACATCTCCAAGATACGCTCCTTCCTTACCCCAGACACCACTAAACTACTCGTTCACTCCCTGATTATCTCACGCCTTGACTACTGCAACTCCCTCCTCACCGGCCTACCCCAGTGCAAACTCACCCCGCTTCAGACCATCCTGAACTCAGCTGCCAGACTCATCCACCTCACCAGCCGCTCCACCTCTGCCACCCCCCTCTGCCTCTCCCTCCACTGGCTCCCCATTGCCCAACGCATTAAATTCAAACTGCTCACTCTGACCTATAAAGCCATTCACAACACTGCCCCTAACTACCTCACCGACCTGATTCCCAGATACCACCCTACCCGTACCCTTCGCTCTTCACAGGACCTCCTTCTATCTTGCTCCCTGGTCTCCTCCTCCCACGCACGACTGCAAGACTTCTCCAGGTCCTCCCCCATCCTCTGGAACTCACTACCCCAACCCATCAGACTGTCACCTTCCCTCCTCACCTTCAGGCGCTCCCTGAAAACCCACCTCTTCAGGGAAGCCTACCCCACCCTCACCTAACAGCCGCTGCCCTTCCCTCCTCCTTCCACTCCATCCCCCACAGCCATTTCCTCCTGTACCTCTACCCCCTCCCTCCTAGATTGTAAGCTCGAAAGAGTAGGGCCCTCTTACCCCTTGTGTGCTGTTTGATGTTACTGTACTGTTTCATGTATTGTCCCCCCTCTATTGTACAGCGCTGAGCAAACCCTTTGGCGCTATATAAACTCGATAAATAAATAAATAAATAAATAAATAAATAAATAAAAAAGAAAGAAGAACTAGAGCTATTGCTGGAGGAGGAGAAGAGAAGAGTCTTTAATAAAGTTGCAAGTGAGAGATATAAATGGGGAGATAAACCAGGAAAATATTTAATGAGAGCTTTGAGGAAAAAGAAAAATAGAAATTATATTGAGAAAATAAAAAACCCCAAGGGGGAAATGGTTTACTCTACTAAAGAGATCATCGAGGTGTTTAAAGAATATTAATATCGCCTCCCAAGACCCAGTAAATATAAATGGAAATGAGAGAAGAGAGAAAAGAAGGGAATATTTAAAAAATGCAGGTTTACCGAAGTTAAAGTATGATCAACTGAATTCCCTTGACTTGGAAATTACACAGGAAGAAATAATAAGAGCATTAAAGGACACTCCGACGGGGAAAAGTCCGGGCCCAGATGGATATACAGTGAGATACTATAAAAAATACAGTGACCTGTTAATACCCAAACTGAAGAGATATATGAACGCCCTGGGAGGAGAGATGGAGGTAAGAAGGGAATCTTTACAGGCCCATGTGGTGCTGATACAAAAGGAAGAGAAGGATCCCTCTCAGTGCTCTAGCTTTAGACCGATATCACTTTTGAATATAGACATCAAGCTATATGCTAAGGTCCTAGCAAATAGACTAAAAGATCTCATGCCAGAATGGATTCAGGGGGACCATGTGGGTTTTGTCCCGGGGAGGGAGGGCAGAGATAATGGCCTAAGAACTCTGTTGCTTATCCAAAAAGCTAGAAAGGGGAAAACCCCGGTAATAGTACTTTCGATCGATGCTGAGAAGGCATTCGATAGAGTAGATTGGAGTTTTATGATGGATACCCTGGAAACTCTAGGAATAGGAGTAAGAATGAGAGAATGGATAGGAAAGCTGTATAGAGAGCCCTCAGCGATAGTAATGGTTAATGGAGAGAGGTCGGAACCTATCAGAATGTCAAATGGAACTAGACAGGGTTGCCCATTATCTCCATTGTTGTATGTATTGGCATTGGAACCATTATTGGCAACTATTAGGAAGAACTTAGATATAAAAGGAGTGCAGATTGGGGAAGTCGAACATAAAGTAGCTGCCTATGCGGATGATCTTTTGTTTTATGTGGGAAATCCTAGGATAACACTCCCAATTCTAATGAAGAGCTTAAAAGAGTATGGGGAGTTATCAAACTTGAAAATTAATCCAACCAAAACTGAGATCTTGAATGTAAACCTTTCAAACAGTGAAAAAGAAAAAATACAAAAAGAATTCCCCTTTATATGGAAAAATAGAGAGATAAAGTATTTGGGGGTGAAACTTTCTGCCTCATATATAAACCTGTATAAATTAAATTATATCCCACTCTTAAATGAGATTAAGAAGGAACTAAGGAGATTCGAAGGAGGTAACCCATCCTGGATAGGCCGTATAAACCTGATCAAAATGATAATTGTACCAAAAATCCTCTATAAATTTCAGATGATTCCAATCAAAATTCCGGAGGCCTTTTTTAAAGTAATAAAAAAGATGTTAACAAAATATATATGGAAAAATAAAAAACCCAGAATATCATATGACTTGTTAAATAGAAATAAAGAAAGAGGAGGCTTGGGAGTGCCAGATATTAAAAGGTACTATAAAGCAGTAGTCTTAGCGAGAATCTATGATTGGACACATAATTATGAGGGGAAAAAGTGGGTTCAGATTGAGAATGAACTAAGCGGAGTTACCTTGAAGAGAACTATTTGGGCACCAGCACAATATAGAGGGTTAAAAGATACCACGAGTGTTTTTACATTAAATGTTTTAAATGTTTGGGACAAATTGCATAAATTTATGAAATGGGATTTTAACTCACAACTAATACCACTGAGGAATACGGATTATTTTCACCCAGGCAAGGAGGAAAGTATAGGGAAATGGATTAGAAAAGAAGATATCCAACTGAGAGACATAATGGATGGACAGGAATTGAGAACACTTGGTGATTTGAAAGGGGATAAAAGGGAACTTTTTATTAAAATAGATGAATGGAAATATTATCAATTAAAACACTTTGTCAGAAACCTCCCAAGACCGTTCAGATCGAGAGAGGATTGGAACGGCTTTGAGAGGTTGTTAGAAACACGAGGTGATGGTAGGCGAGGCACCGCAAAAATTTATAAAATCCTCACTGAGTTAGACATTTACACAAAACCAATGTATATAGGTAAATGGGAAAGAGATTTGGGAATAGAGATTGACGAGGGTAAGCAAAGAAAAATATATAGATTAATACACGAGAATATAAGTATGAGAGAGGTGGAGGTAAATTACAAGTGTTTAACGAGATGGCACATCACACCGAACATTGAGTATAAGATATGTGGGGAAAATTCACTAGAGTGCTGGAGGGGATGTGGAAAAATAGGCACCTTATATCATATATGGTGGGAGTGCCCAAAAATTCAAGGTTTCTGGGAGATGATCGTTCAATTAATTGAGAATATCTCGGGGATAAAGATAGGACTGAACCCAGCAGTATGTCTCCTACATAGTACAGAGTTATCAGTAAATAACTACAAGGATTCGGGTATATGGTGCTATCTAAATGCGGCGAAGGGGTTGATACCTAAGTTTTGGCATAAACCAGAGGTGCCGAAGATAGAGGATTGGGTGGAAAGAACTAATCAAATTTATAAGATGGAGAGACTGTGCTATATGCAGGAAGACAGGATGGGGTTGTTCTATAAGAGGTGGAGAACATGGGAAGAATTCATGGTGAAATATGAAGTAACTATGTGAGAAAGATAGAAGGATTCGTACCCTATATTCGCATATGAAGAGGGATAATAGAATTATGCAGAGTGGGTGGGTTTATTTTGGGGGAGGGAGGTTTTTTTTTTTTTTGTTTTTTTTTTTTTGGGTGGGGGGAAATTAGATAGTGTGGGGGTGGTAATTGGGAATACAGATTGATAGAAATGTTATTAAAGATATGCAAATTTGTTTGTATGAGAACAATGATGAAATGTGCAATATATATGGAAAATAAATAATAAAAAAAAAAAAAAAAAAAGAACCCTTACTAGGTCTGTGGGGGCCCATTTTCATGGAACACAAAAGGGTGTCTCAAGGGATGTCAAGCCAACGATTTGATAGCTATCACCAGGCCCAAAAGTGAGGGGAAATCTTCCAATGGAGGAAACTGTTCTGGTTGTAAATGTCTAAAAAGGGAATTCCCCTCTTGGTTGAGCAAGAAGTGAAGTAAAACAGCACATAGCTCTATAAATGGGTTAATCAGATGATACACCCTTTATATTTATACTTCTATTTGGTGTGATGTATGTGGAGGCATATAAAATGTGTGTATCATAGATATAACTATATATATATATATATATATAAAATATGAGTAAATGTACTGTATATACATTCATGTATGTGAAGTTAGCATTCATAGTGGGCCAGACAAACTGCATATTTTACACACCAAAAGGATATCCAAGGACTCCTTACTATGTTAATTTATGCACAAGGTAATTACTAGAGATGAGCGAATCGAAGTATCCGAAGTGGAATTCGAGTCGAATATCTGAAAAATTTCGATTCGTGCCGAATCCGAAAAATAGCCTAATTCGGACGCGCGAATCGAAATTTTTCAGAAAATGGCGGCTGACATGTGCGGCGACGGAGCGGGGATGTCTGGGAAGGCGCGCAGACAAGGCGCGCTGACCCATAATGCATGCCTCAACTACATGTGATCGCATCAGCCTATCAGCAGCCAGCCAGCCAGCACTGTGTAATGGTCGAGCTATAAATAGCGGCCATTTTGGAATTCTTCATTTGCCTGCAGTTATTGAACAGAGGCAGACCGCTCTGTACTAGGGACAGGGACAGAGTTAGGGCCACAGAAACGATAATTGGGGACAGAGAAAAGTTACTTAGGGACAGAGAACCATTACTCAGGGACACAGACTTGTTAATGAGGGCCACAGAATCGTTATTTAGGGACAAAGAAACGCTAGTTAGGGCCACAGAATTCATAATCAGGGACAGACAGAATTGTTACTCAGTGCCAGAGAATTGTTACTTAGGGCCACAGAAACGTTATTAGGGCCACAGAATTGTTACTCAGGGACAGACAGAATTGTTACTGAGTGCCAGAGAATTGTTACTCAGGGACAGACAGAATTGTTACTGAGTGCCAGAGAATTGTTACTTAGGGCCACAGAAACTTTAATTAGGGCCACAGAATTTTTACTCAGGGACAGACAGAATTGTTACTCAGTGCCAGAGAATTGTTACTCAGGGACAGACAGAATTGTTACTGAGTGCCAGAGAATTGTTACTCAGGGCCACAGAAACTTTACTTAGGGCCACAGAATTTTTACTCAGGGACAGACAGAATTGTTACTGAGTGCCAGAGAATTGTTACTCAGGGACAGACAGAATTGTTACTGAGTGCCAGAGAATTGTTACTTAGGGCCACAGAAACTTTACTTAGGGCCACAGAATTGTTACTCGCACAGACACAGAATTGTTACTCGCACAGACACAGAATTGTTACTGAAGGCCACAGAACTGTTACTTAGGGCCACAGAATTGTTACTCGCACAGACACAGAATTGTTACTCGCACAGACACAGAACTGTTACTGAGGGCCACAGAACTGTTACTTAGGGACAAAGAAACGCTAGTTAGGGCCACAGAATTCATACTCAGGGACAGACAGAATTGTTACGGAGTGCCAGAGAATTGTTACTCAGGGACAGACAGAATTGTTACGGAGTGCCAGAGAATTGTTACTCAGGGACAGACAGAATTGTTACTGAGTGCCAGAGAATTGTTACTTAGGGCCACAGAAACTTTAATTAGGGCCACAGAATTTTTACTCAGGGACAGACAGAATTGTTACTGAGTGCCAGAGAATTGTTACTCAGGGACAGACAGAATTGTTACCGAGTGCCAGAGAATTGTTACTCAGGGACAGACAGAATTGTTAATGAGTGCCAGAGAATTGTTACTTAGGGCCACAGAAACTTTAATTAGGGCCACAGAATTTTTACTCAGGGACAGACAGAATTGTTACTGAGTGCCAGAAAATTGTTACTCAGGGACAGACAGAATTGTTACCGAGTGCCAGAGAATTGTTACTCAGGGACAGACAGAATTGTTACTGAGTGCCAGAGAATTGTTACTTAGGGCCACAGAAACTTTAATTAGGGCCACAGAATTTTTACTCAGGGACAGACAGAATTGTTACTGAGTGCCAGAGAATTGTTACTCAGGGACAGAGAGAATTGTTACTGAGTGCCAGAGAATTGTTACTTAGGGCCACAGAAACTTTAATTAGGGCCACAGAATTTTTACTCAGGGACAGACAGAATTGTTACTGAGTGCCAGAGAATTGTTACTCAGGGACAGACAGAATTGTTACCGAGTGCCAGAGAATTGTTACTCAGGGACAGACAGAATTGTTACTGAGTGCCAGAGAATTGTTACTTAGGGCCACAGAAACTTTAATTAGGGCCACAGAATTTTTACTCAGGGACAGACAGAATTGTTACTGAGTGCCAGAGAATTGTTACTCAGGGACAGACAGAATTGTTACGGAGTGCCAGAGAATTGTTACTCAGGGCCACAGAAACTTTACTTAGGGCCACAGAATTTTTACTCAGGTACAGACAGACAGAATTGTTACTGAGTGCCAGAGAATTGTTACTCAGGGACAGACAGAATTGTTACTGAGTGCCAGAGAATTGTTACTCAGGGACAGACAGAATTGTTACTGAGTGCCAGAGAATTGTTACTCAGGGCCCCAGAAACTTTACTTAGGGCCACAGAATTTTTACTCAGGGACAGACAGAATTGTTACTGAGTGCCAGAGAATTGTTACTCAGGGACAGACAGAATTGTTACTGAGTGCCAGAGAATTGTTACTTAGGGCCACAGAAACTTTAATTAGGGCCACAGAATTTTTACTCAGGGACAGACAGAATTGTTACTGAGTGCCAGAGAATTGTTACTCAGGGACAGACAGAATTGTTACGGAGTGCCAGAGAATTGTTACTCAGGGACAGACAGAATTGTTACTGAGTGCCAGAGAATTGTTACTTAGGGCCACAGAAACTTTAATTAGGGCCACAGAATTTTTACTCAGGGACAGACAGAATTGTTACTGAGTGCCAGAGAATTGTTACTCAGGGACAGACAGAATTGTTACTGAGTGCCAGAGAATTGTTACTCAGGGACAGACAGAATTGTTACTGAGTGCCAGAGAATTGTTACTCAGGGCCCCAGAAACTTTACTTAGGGCCACAGAATTTTTACTCAGGGACAGACAGAATTGTTACTGAGTGCCAGAGAATTGTTACTCAGGGACAGACAGAATTGTTACTGAGTGCCAGAGAATTGTTACTTAGGGCCACAGAAACTTTAATTAGGGCCACAGAATTTTTACTCAGGGACAGACAGAATTGTTACTGAGTGCCAGAGAATTGTTACTCAGGGACAGACAGAATTGTTACGGAGTGCCAGAGAATTGTTACTCAGGGACAGACAGAATTGTTACTGAGTGCCAGAGAATTGTTACTTAGGGCCACAGAAACTTTAATTAGGGCCACAGAATTTTTACTCAGGGACAGACAGAATTGTTACTGAGTGCCAGAGAATTGTTACTCAGGGACAGACAGAATTGTTACCGAGTGCCAGAGAATTGTTACTCAGGGACAGACAGAATTGTTACTGAGTGCCAGAGAATTGTTACTTAGGGCCACAGAAACTTTAATTAGGGCCACAGAATTTTTACTCAGGGACAGACAGAATTGTTACGGAGTGCCAGAGAATTGTTACTCAGGGACAGACAGAATTGTTACGGAGTGCCAGAGAATTGTTACTCAGGGCCACAGAAACTTTACTTAGGGCCACAGAATTTTTACTCAGGGACAGACAGAATTGTTACTGAGTGCCAGAGAATTGTTACTCAGGGACAGACAGAATTGTTACGGAGTGCCAGAGAATTGTTACTCAGGGACAGACAGAATTGTTACTGAGTGCCAGAGAATTGTTACTTAGGGCCACAGAAACTTTAATTAGGGCCACAGAATTTTTACTCAGGGACAGACAGAATTGTTACTGAGTGCCAGAGAATTGTTACTCAGGGACAGACAGAATTGTTACCGAGTGCCAGAGAATTGTTACTCAGGGACAGACAGAATTGTTACTGAGTGCCAGAGAATTGTTACTTAGGGCCACAGAAACTTTACTTAGGGCCACAGAATTTTTACTCAGGGACAGACAGAATTGTTACTGAGTGCCAGAGAATTGTTACTCAGGGACAGACAGAATTGTTACTGAGTGCCAGAGAATTGTTACTTAGGGCCACAGAAACTTTACTTAGGGCCACAGAATTGTTTCTCGCACAGACACAGAATTGTTACTCGCACAGACACAGAATTGTTACTGAGGGCCACAGAACTGTTACTTGGGGCCACAGAAACGTTAATCAGGGACACAGAATTGTTACTGAGGGCCACAGAACTGTTACTTAGGGCCACAGAATTGTTACTCGCACAGACACAGAATTGTTACTCAGGGACACAGAATTGTTACTCAGGGACACATAATCGTTTAATTAAAGAGTATGTCAGACAACATGCAGAGGAGTGGCAGAGGAGGCAATGTTTTAGGAGCGAGCAGACGTGGCAGCAGAGGAAGGGGTCGAGGCAGCACTATTCGCAGCCAGAGGCCAGTGCTCCCGGTGTCATCCAGCGGTCGTGTCTCCACCGACAACCCTGCCGTCGTCGATTGGTTGGCTCGGTCGTCTTCCTCTTCCCAGGTCACCTCTGACACCTACAGCCAACGGTCGGTGGGTACGTCAGACACAACCGTTAGTTGGCATGGCCCGGGACCAAGCCCACTGAAATCACGTGTCCTCTACCTGCCCCTGTCCTTTGGTGTTCCCTCACCAAGCGAAGTATCGCATGCTGTGGGCTCAGCCCCACTGTACAGTGAGGAAGAGCTAACAGAGGGCGGTCAGGAACGGGGGGAGACATCCGCCTTTTCAGCAGCCAGGCGAAGAAGTAGTGGCGAGGAGAGTGGCTCGGTAGCCGGTCTAGAGACAGGTCTGTCTCCTGACCCAGACGCAGCCGAGGGGGCTAGTAGTGAGGCGGAGACCCTACTTGATGATGAGGAGGTTGATCGCACTTGGCAGCCTCGTCGTCATCAGGCAATTTCTTCCGCATCATCAGGAGAAGAGGGTGGCAGCTTGGCAGCGAGCAAAACAGTCGGTGGGTTGCCCAGGAGACAGCAGCAGGGTCGCAGCAGTGTCAGTGGAGCCAAACGGCCACGGAGTAGAGCACCAGCTCCACTGCAGCCTACCACCACGGCCAGTAGTGGTGCCGGTGTGCACGGAGGAAGCAGCAGTCAGCCAGTGAGGAGTATCGGGGGCAAAGTTTCCTACTCGGCGGTGTGGCAATTTTTCGTCAAGCCGCCCGAGGAAGTAAACGTAGCCGTATGTCGACTATGTGGCCAGAAAGTCAAGCGTGGCCAGGGGGCCCATGTTGGGACTACAGCGTTGCGGCAGCATATGCAGCGTCGCCATTTGGTGGCCTGGGAAAACCGTGATAAAGATACGGCGGTTCTGCCCGCCCCAGCCCCCGCTCCATCACCCGCTCCGTTACTTGCTCCGTCACCCGACGTCAATCGCCCTCCATCAGCCAGTCAAGGCTCCAACACCTCTGCTGAGGGGAGTTGTCGCTCGTTGGCATCTTCCGCTCGTTCAGATGCTCCTTCTCCTGCTACTCCTCTTCACGGATTCCGTCAGCAGTCTTTCTTGGAATCCGTTTCCAAGAGACAACAGTTTGCGAGCACGCACCCGACGGTGCAAAAGCTGAACGTCCTCCTGTCCAAGTTGCTGGTGCTGCAGTCCCTCCCTTTCCAAGTGGTGGACTCAGCACCTTTCAGAGAAATGATGGCTTGTGCCGCGCCGCGGTGGAGAGTGCCAAGCCGTCATTTCTTCGCCAAAAAGGCAGTGCCAGCCCTGCATTCACATGTAGAAGACATGGTGGGCCAGTCTTTGAGCATGTCGGTCTCTGCCAAAGTGCACGGCAGCGCCGACGTGTGGAGCTGTAACTACGGTCAGGGACAGTACATGTCATTTACGGCCCACTGGGTGAACGTGGTGCCGTCACAGCCGCACCAGCAACTTGGACAGGTCACGCCGCTTTTGCCTCCACGTTTGCACGTCCTTGGTCCGGCAAAGATGTCCGCCTCTACCACCTCTTCTTCCGCCGTGTCCTCAGCCGCCACCCCCGTGCCAAGTCCCATTACCCGACCGGCATATCACATGTGCAGGGCGCAACGGTGTCACGCTGTTCTGCACCTGGTATGCCTTGGCGAACGTAGTCACACAGGGGAGGAACTTCTGAGTGTAATGAACAGAGAAATCGACAGATGGCTGTCTCCGCGCAAACTGAAAATCGGAACCATGTTGACCGACAACGGAAAGAACATGGTGTCTGCTCTGCGTCAGGGAAGGTTGTGCCATGCGCCATGCATGGCTCACGTGTTCAATCTGGTTGTCAAGCGGTTCTTAAAATCCACCATCCCACTGCAAGACATCCTTAAAATGTCACGTAAACTTTGCATGCATTTCAGCCATTCCTACACCGCAAAGCACACCCTCCTTGAGCTGCAGCGGCAGAACGGAATTCCACAGCATCGCCTGATCTGCGACGTTGCAACAAGGTGGAATTCAACCCTACACATGTTAGACCGCCTTTACGAACAGCGAAAGGCCATCACCGATTTCCTGATGTTACAAGCGGATAAAGGTACTCCCCTGTGTAACTTAGATGTCAGCCATTGGCAGCTCATGCGTGACACCTGCCGCTTGCTCAGGCCCTTTGAGGAGGCCACGCTATTCGTGAGTCGGCAGGACTATGGGATGAACGACGTCATTCCTCTGTTGCACGTCCTTGAACAAATGCTGTTAACAATGGCTGGTCAGGGTGCGGTAGACGTGGCGCACAGATCTCAACGCCACATGACCCCTGTGGGGGCAGGACAGGAAGAAGAGGAGGAGGTAGAGGAGGACATTTGTGCTCAGGAATTATTGAGTGAAATGGGTGGTTTTTCCACTCAGCGGACAGGAGTGGAGGAGCAGGAGCATCTGGTAGAGGAGGAGGAGGAGGAGACAGAGGACCCAGACGCACCGTGGCAGTATGCTGTGGAGATGGAGGCAGGGAGTCCCTCGCATTCCTTGGCACAAATGGCCCATAGCATGCTCGGTTGCTTGCGTAGCGACAGCCGAATAATAACCATCAGACAGAGGGATGACTTTTGGCTGTCCACCTTGTTGGACCCTCGCTACCGTTCCAAAATGGTGGCCTTTTTCACACCTGCTGAGAGGGAGGCCAAAATAACGTACTATAAAAACCACCTATGTAGTCAGTTGGTCTCTGCCTTTGTGCGCCAACGTCCATGCTCAGACACTGTGGGCCCTGTGCGCTCGCGTTCCGCTGCCATGGCAGCAGGGGAGGGGTGGGGTGGTAGGAGCAGTGGCAGCTCCACCAGCAGCAGCTGCCTCAGTCTGCAGTCGATGATGAGTAGCTTTCTTCACCAGCGCAGTGAGGAAACTACTAACCAGCCGCAGCAGCAGCAGCAGCATCAGGTGGACCTGGAGCAGGACCTCAAACAACAGGCTTGGGCCTACTTGGACAGCACCCTGCCAACCGAGGTAGACAATCCCCTTGACTACTGGGCAACGAAACTTGACCTTTGGCCCCAACTAGCTGAATTTGCCCTTGAAAGGCTGTCATGCCCAGCCAGTAGCGTGGCATCGGAGCGCGTGTTTAGTGCGGCAGGAGGTATTGTAACTCCGCGGAGGACACGACTGTCCACCCAAAGTGTGGAGAGACTCACGTTTGTGAAAATGAATCAGGCGTGGATTAGTCTGGATTTCAAACCACCAGTTCCTGACACAACTGACTAAATCCGCCATGAATCATGCCTCAAACATGTGCCACTTTGAGGTCTCCTCACACACTGCTGGTGTGTAGAATTTTTTGACATAGGGTGCTGGCAGATTATGGGCCTCCTATAGCTGCTGCCAGGCCCCTAATCTGCCATAGGCCCCTATATACCGCTTCCTCATGCTGCTGCCAGGTCCAGAGTCTCTCATGCCATGTGCCACTTTCAGGTCTCCTCACACTGCTGGTGTGTAGAATTTTTTTGACATAGGGTGCTGGCAGATTATGGGCCTCCTATAGCTGCTGCCAGGCCCCTAATCTGCCATAGGCCCCTATATACCGCCTCCTCATGCTGCTGCCAGGTCCAGAGTCTGTCATGGGTCCCTGTACGGCCTCCCATTGCTGCTGTCTCCATCGCCACACTCTGCCATGTGCCACTTTCAGGTCTCCTCACACACTGCTGGTGTGTAGAATTTTTTGACATAGGGTGCTGGCAGATTAAGGGCCTCCCATAGCTGCTGCCAGGCCCCTAATCTGCCATGGGCCCCTATATACCGCCTCCTCATGCTGCTGCCAGGTCCAGAGTCTGTCATGGGTCCCTGTACGGCCTCCCATTGCTGCTGTCTCCATCGCCACACTCTGCCATGTGCCACTTTCAGGTCTCCTCACACACTGCTGGTGTGTTGAATTTTTTGACATAGGGTGCTGGCAGATTATGGGCCTCCTATAGCTGCTGCCAGGCCCCTAATCTGCCATAGGCCCCTATATACCGCTTCCTCATGCTGCTGCCAGGTCCAGAGTCTCTCATGCCATGTGCCACTTTCAGGTCTCCTCACACTGCTGGTGTGTAGAATTTTTTGACATAGGGTGCTGGCAGATTATGGGCCTCCTATAGCTGCTGCCAGGCCCCTAATCTGCCATAGGCCCCTATATACCGCCTCCTCATGCTGCTGCCAGGTCCAGAGTCTGTCATGGGTCCCTGTACGGCCTCCCATTGCTGCTGTCTCCATCGCCACACTCTGCCATGTGCCACTTTCAGGTCTCCTCACACACTGCTGGTGTGTAGAATTTTTTGACATAGGGTGCTGGCAGATTAAGGGCCTCCCATAGCTGCTGCCAGGCCCCTAATCTGCCATGGGCCCCTATATACCGCCTCCTCATGCTGCTGCCAGGTCCAGAGTCTGTCATGGGTCCCTGTACGGCCTCCCATTGCTGCTGTCTCCATCGCCACACTCTGCCATGTGCCACTTTCAGGTCTCCTCACACTGCTGGTGTGTTGAATTTTTTGACATAGGGTGCTGGCAGATTATGGGCCTCCTATAGCTGCTGCCAGGCCCCTAATCTGCCATGGGCCCCTATATACCGCCTCCTCATGCTGCTGCCAGGTCCAGAGTCTGTCATGGGTCCCTGTACGGCCTCCCATTGCTGCTGTCTCCATCGCCACACTCTGCCATGTGCCACTTTCAGGTCTCCTCACACACTGCTGGTGTGTAGAATTTTTTGACATAGGGTGCTGGCAGATTAAGGGCCTCCCATAGCTGCTGCCAGGCCCCTAATCTGCCATAGGCCCCTATATACCGCCTCCTCATGCTGCTGCCAGGTCCAGAGTCTGTCATGGGTCCCTGTACGGCCTCCCATTGCTGCTGTCTCCATCGCCACACTCTGCCATGTGCCACTTTCAGGTCTCCTCACACTGCTGGTGTGTTGAATTTTTTGACATAGGGTGCTGGCAGATTATGGGCCTCCTATAGCTGCTGCCAGGCCCCTAATCTGCCATGGGCCCCCCTATATACCGCCTCCTCATGCTGCTGCCAGGTCCAGAGTCTGTCATGGGTCCCTGTACGGCCTCCCATGCTGCTGTCTCCATCGCCACACTCTGCCATGTGCCACTTTCAGGTCTCCTCACACACTGCTGGTGTGTAGAATTTTTTGACATAGGGTGCTGGCAGATTATGGGCCTCCCATTGCTGCTTCCAGGCCCCTAATCTGCCATAGGCCCCTATATACCGCTTCCTCATGCTGCTGCCAGGTCCAGAGTCTCTCATGCCATGTGCCACTTTCAGGTCTCCTCACACTGCTGGTGTGTAGAATTTTTTGACATAGGGTGCTGGCAGATTAAGGGCCTCCCATAGCTGCTGCCAGGCCCCTAATCTGCCATAGGCCCCTATATACCGCCTCCTCATGCTGCTGCCAGGTCCAGAGTCTGTCATGGGTCCCTGTACGGCCTCCCATTGCTGCTGTCTCCATCGCCACACTCTGCCATGTGCCACTTTCAGGTCTCCTCACACACTGCTGGTGTGTAGAATTTTTTGACATAGGGTGCTGGCAGATTAAGGGCCTCCCATAGCTGCTGCCAGGCCCCTAATCTGCCATAGGCCCCTATATACCGCCTCCTCATGCTGCTGCCAGGTCCAGAGTCTGTCATGGGTCCCTGTACGGCCTCCCATTGCTGCTGTCTCCATCGCCACACTCTGCCATGTGCCACTTTCAGGTCTCCTCACACTGCTGGTGTGTTGAATTTTTTGACATAGGGTGCTGGCAGATTATGGGCCTCCTATAGCTGCTGCCAGGCCCCTAATCTGCCATGGGCCCCTATATACCGCCTCCTCATGCTGCTGCCAGGTCCAGAGTCTGTCATGGGTCCCTGTACGGCCTCCCATTGCTGCTGTCTCCATCGCCACACTCTGCCATGTGCCACTTTCAGGTCTCCTCACACTGCTGGTGTGTTGAATTTTTTGACATAGGGTGCTGGCAGATTATGGGCCTCCTATAGCTGCTGCCAGGCCCCTAATCTGCCATGGGCCCCTATATACCGCCTCCTCATGCTGCTGCCAGGTCCAGAGTCTGTCATGGGTCCCTGTACGGCCTCCCATTGCTGCTGTCTCCATCGCCACACTCTGCCATGTGCCACTTTCAGGTCTCCTCACACTGCTGGTGTGTTGAATTTTTTGACATAGGGTGCTGGCAGATTATGGGCCTCCTATAGCTGCTGCCAGGCCCCTAATCTGCCATAGGCCCCTATATACCGCTTCCTCATGCTGCTGCCAGGTCCAGAGTCTCTCATGCCATGTGCCACTTTCAGGTCTCCTCACACTGCTGGTGTGTAGAATTTTTTTGACATAGGGTGCTGGCAGATTAAGGGCCTCCCATAGCTGCTGCCAGGCCCCTAATCTGCCATGGGCCCCTATATACCGCCTCCTCATGCTGCTGCCAGGTCCAGAGTCTGTCATGGGTCCCTGTACGGCCTCCCATTGCTGCTGTCTCCATCGCCACACTCTGCCATGTGCCACTTTCAGGTCTCCTCACACACTGCTGGTGTGTAGAATTTTTTGACATAGGGTGCTGGCAGATTATGGGCCTCCCATTGCTGCTGCCAGGCCCCTAATCTGCCATAGGCCCCTATATACCGCTTCCTCATGCTGCTGCCAGGTCCAGAGTCTGTCATGGGTCCCTGTACGGCCTCCCATTGCTGCTGTCTCCATCGCCACACTCTGCCATGTGCCACTTTCAGGTCTCCTCACACTGCTGGTGTGTTGAATTTTTTGACATAGGGTGCTGGCAGATTATGGGCCTCCTATAGCTGCTGCCAGGCCCCTAATCTGCCATAGGCCCCTATATACCGCTTCCTCATGCTGCTGCCAGGTCCAGAGTCTCTCATGCCATGTGCCACTTTCAGGTCTCCTCACACTGCTGGTGTGTAGAATTTTTTTGACATAGGGTGCTGGCAGATTAAGGGCCTCCCATAGCTGCTGCCAGGCCCCTAATCTGCCATGGGCCCCTATATACCGCCTCCTCATGCTGCTGCCAGGTCCAGAGTCTCTCATGCCATGTGCCACTTTCAGGTCTCCTCACACTGCTGGTGTGTAGAATTTTTTTGACATAGGGTGCTGGCAGATTATGGGCCTCCTATAGCTGCTGCCAGGCCCCTAATCTGCCATAGGCCCCTATATACCGCCTCCTCATGCTGCTGCCAGGTCCAGAGTCTGTCATGGGTCCCTGTACGGCCTCCCATTGCTGCTGTCTCCATCGCCACACTCTGCCATGTGCCACTTTCAGGTCTCCTCACACACTGCTGGTGTGTAGAATTTTTTGACATAGGGTGCTGGCAGATTAAGGGCCTCCCATAGCTGCTGCCAGGCCCCTAATCTGCCATGGGCCCCTATATACCGCCTCCTCATGCTGCTGCCAGGTCCAGAGTCTGTCATGGGTCCCTGTACGGCCTCCCATTGCTGCTGTCTCCATCGCCACACTCTGCCATGTGCCACTTTCAGGTCTCCTCACACACTGCTGGTGTGTTGAATTTTTTGACATAGGGTGCTGGCAGATTATGGGCCTCCTATAGCTGCTGCCAGGCCCCTAATCTGCCATAGGCCCCTATATACCGCTTCCTCATGCTGCTGCCAGGTCCAGAGTCTCTCATGCCATGTGCCACTTTCAGGTCTCCTCACACTGCTGGTGTGTAGAATTTTTTTGACATAGGGTGCTGGCAGATTATGGGCCTCCCATAGCTGCTGCCAGGCCCCTAATCTGCCATAGGCCCCTATATACCGCCTCCTCATGCTGCTGCCAGGTCCAGAGTCTGTCATGGGTCCCTGTACGGCCTCCCATTGCTGCTGTCTCCATCGCCACACTCTGCCATGTGCCACTTTCAGGTCTCCTCACACACTGCTGGTGTGTAGAATTTTTTGACATAGGGTGCTGGCAGATTAAGGGCCTCCCATAGCTGCTGCCAGGCCCCTAATCTGCCATGGGCCCCTATATACCGCCTCCTCATGCTGCTGCCAGGTCCAGAGTCTGTCATGGGTCCCTGTACGGCCTCCCATTGCTGCTGTCTCCATCGCCACACTCTGCCATGTGCCACTTTCAGGTCTCCTCACACTGCTGGTGTGTTGAATTTTTTGACATAGGGTGCTGGCAGATTATGGGCCTCCTATAGCTGCTGCCAGGCCCCTAATCTGCCATAGGCCCCTATATACCGCTTCCTCATGCTGCTGCCAGGTCCAGAGTCTCTCATGCCATGTGCCACTTTCAGGTCTCCTCACACTGCTGGTGTGTAGAATTTTTTTGACATAGGGTGCTGGCAGATTAAGGGCCTCCCATAGCTGCTGCCAGGCCCCTAATCTGCCATGGGCCCCTATATACCGCCTCCTCATGCTGCTGCCAGGTCCAGAGATTGTCATGGGTCCCTGTACGGCCTCCCATGCTGCTGTCTCCATCGCCACACTCTGCCATGTGCCACTTTCAGGTCTCCTCACACACTGCTGGTGTGTAGAATTTTTTGACATAGGGTGCTGGCAGATTATGGGCCTCCCATTGCTGCTTCCAGGCCCCTAATCTGCCATAGGCCCCTATATACCGCCTCCTCATGCTGCTGCCAGGTCCAGAGTCTCTCATGCCATGTGCCACTTTCAGGTCTCCTCACACTGCTGGTGTGTTGAATTTTTTGACATAGGGTGCTGGCAGATTATGGGCCTCCTATAGCTGCTGCCAGGCCCCTAATCTGCCATGGGCCCCTATATACCGCCTCCTCATGCTGCTGCCAGGTCCAGAGTCTGTCATGGGTCCCTGTACGGCCTCCCATTGCTGCTGTCTCCATCGCCACACTCTGCCATGTGCCACTTTCAGGTCTCCTCACACTGCTGGTGTGTTGAATTTTTTGACATAGGGTGCTGGCAGATTATGGGCCTCCTATAGCTGCTGCCAGGCCCCTAATCTGCCATAGGCCCCTATATACCGCTTCCTCATGCTGCTGCCAGGTCCAGAGTCTCTCATGCCATGTGCCACTTTCAGGTCTCCTCACACTGCTGGTGTGTAGAATTTTTTTGACATAGGGTGCTGGCAGATTAAGGGCCTCCCATAGCTGCTGCCAGGCCCCTAATCTGCCATGGGCCCCTATATACCGCCTCCTCATGCTGCTGCCAGGTCCAGAGTCTGTCATGGGTCCCTGTACGGCCTCCCATTGCTGCTGTCTCCATCGCCACACTCTGCCATGTGCCACTTTCAGGTCTCCTCACACACTGCTGGTGTGTTGAATTTTTTGACATAGGGTGCTGGCAGATTATGGGCCTCCTATAGCTGCTGCCAGGCCCCTAATCTGCCATAGGCCCCTATATACCGCTTCCTCATGCTGCTGCCAGGTCCAGAGTCTCTCATGCCATGTGCCACTTTCAGGTCTCCTCACACTGCTGGTGTGTAGAATTTTTTTGACATAGGGTGCTGGCAGATTATGGGCCTCCTATAGCTGCTGCCAGGCCCCTAATCTGCCATAGGCCCCTATATACCGCCTCCTCCTGCTGCTGCCAGGTCCAGAGTCTGTCATGGGTCCCTGTACGGCCTCCCATTGCTGCTGTCTCCATCGCCACACTCTGCCATGTGCCACTTTCAGGTCTCCTCACACACTGCTGGTGTGTAGAATTTTTTGACATAGGGTGCTGGCAGATTAAGGGCCTCCCATAGCTGCTGCCAGGCCCCTAATCTGCCATGGGCCCCTATATACCGCCTCCTCATGCTGCCAGGTCCAGAGTCTGTCATGGGTCCCTGTACGGCCTCCCATTGCTGCTGTCTCCATCGCCACACTCTGCCATGTGCCACTTTCAGGTCTCCTCACACTGCTGGTGTGTTGAATTTTTTGACATAGGGTGCTGGCAGATTATGGGCCTCCTATAGCTGCTGCCAGGCCCCTAATCTGCCATAGGCCCCTATATACCGCTTCCTCATGCTGCTGCCAGGTCCAGAGTCTCTCATGCCATGTGCCACTTTCAGGTCTCCTCACACTGCTGGTGTGTAGAATTTTTTTGACATAGGGTGCTGGCAGATTAAGGGCCTCCCATAGCTGCTGCCAGGCCCCTAATCTGCCATGGGCCCCTATATACCGCCTCCTCATGCTGCTGCCAGGTCCAGAGATTGTCATGGGTCCCTGTACGGCCTCCCATTGCTGCTGTCTCCATCGCCACACTCTGCCATGTGCCACTTTCAGGTCTCCTCACACACTGCTGGTGTGTAGAATTTTTTGACATAGGGTGCTGGCAGATTATGGGCCTCCCATTGCTGCTGCCAGGCCCCTAATCTGCCATAGGCCCCTATATACCGCTTCCTCATGCTGCTGCCAGGTCCAGAGTCTGTCATGGGTCCCTGTACGGCCTCCCATTGCTGCTGTCTCCATCGCCACACTCTGCCATGTGCCACTTTCAGGTCTCCTCACACTGCTGGTGTGTTGAATTTTTTGACATAGGGTGCTGGCAGATTATGGGCCTCCCATTGCTGCTGCCAGGCCCCTAATCTGCCATAGGCCCCTATATACCGCTTCCTCATGCTGCTGCCAGGTCCAGAGTCTCTCATGCCATGTGCCACTTTCAGGTCTCCTCACACTGCTGGTGTGTAGAATTTTTTTGACATAGGGTGCTGGCAGATTATGGGCCTCCTATAGCTGCTGCCAGGCCCCTAATCTGCCATAGGCCCCTATATACCGCCTCCTCATGCTGCTGCCAGGTCCAGAGTCTGTCATGGGTCCCTGTACGGCCTCCCATTGCTGCTGTCTCCATCGTCACACTCTGCCATGTGCCACTTTCAGGTCTCCTCACACACTGCTGGTGTGTAGAATTTTTTGACATAGGGTGCTGGCAGATTAAGGGCCTCCCATAGCTGCTGCCAGGCCCCTAATCTGCCATGGGCCCCTATATACCGCCTCCTCATGCTGCTGCCAGGTCCAGAGTCTGTCATGGGTCCCTGTACGGCCTCCCATTGCTGCTGTCTCCATCGCCACACTCTGCCATGTGCCACTTTCAGGTCTCCTCACACTGCTGGTGTGTTGAATTTTTTGACATAGGGTGCTGGCAGATTATGGGCCTCCTATAGCTGCTGCCAGGCCCCTAATCTGCCATAGGCCCCTATATACCGCTTCCTCATGCTGCTGCCAGGTCCAGAGTCTCTCATGCCATGTGCCACTTTCAGGTCTCCTCACACTGCTGGTGTGTAGAATTTTTTTGACCTAGGGTGCTGGCAGATTAAGGGCCTCCCATAGCTGCTGCCAGGCCCCTAATCTGCCATGGGCCCCTATATACCGCCTCCTCATGCTGCTGCCAGGTCCAGAGTCTGTCATGGGTCCCTGTACGGCCTCCCATTGCTGCTGTCTCCATCGCCACACTCTGCCATGTGCCACTTTCAGGTCTCCTCACACTGCTGGTGTGTTGAATTTTTTGACATAGGGTGCTGGCAGATTATGGGCCTCCTATAGCTGCTGCCAGGCCCCTAATCTGCCATGGGCCCCTATATACCGCCTCCTCATGCTGCTGCCAGGTCCAGAGTCTGTCATGGGTCCCTGTACGGCCTCCCATTGCTGCTGTCTCCATCGCCACACTCTGCCATGTGCCACTTTCAGGTCTCCTCACACACTGCTGGTGTGTTGAATTTTTTGACATAGGGTGCTGGCAGATTATGGGCCTCCTATAGCTGCTGCCAGGCCCCTAATCTGCCATAGGCCCCTATATACCGCTTCCTCATGCTGCTGCCAGGTCCAGAGTCTCTCATGCCATGTGCCACTTTCAGGTCTCCTCACACTGCTGGTGTGTAGAATTTTTTTGACATAGGGTGCTGGCAGATTATGGGCCTCCTATAGCTGCTGCCAGGCCCCTAATCTGCCATAGGCCCCTATATACCGCCTCCTCATGCTGCTGCCAGGTCCAGAGTCTGTCATGGGTCCCTGTACGGCCTCCCATTGCTGCTGTCTCCATCGCCACACTCTGCCATGTGCCACTTTCAGGTCTCCTCACACACTGCTGGTGTGTTTAATTTTTTGACATAGGGTGCTGGCAGATTACGGGCCTCCCATAGCTGCTGCCAGGCCCCTAATCTGCCATGGGCCCCTATACCGACTCCTCATGCTGTGACGTTGCAACAAGGTGGAATTCAACCCTACATATGTTAGACCGCCTTTACGAACAGCAAAAGGCCATCACAGATTTCCTGATGTTAAAAGCGGATAAAGGTATTCCCTGTGTAACTTAGATGTCAGCCATTGGCAGCTCATGCGTGACACCTGCGCTTGCTCAGGCCCTTTGAGGAGGCCACGCTATTCGTGAGTCGGCAGGACTATGGGATGAACGACGTCATTCCTCTGTTGCACGTCCTGGAACAAATGCTGTTAACAATGGCTGGTCAGGGTGCGGTAGACGTGGCGCACAGATCTCAACGCCACATGACCCCTGTGGGGGCAGGACAGGAAGAAGAGGAGGAGGTAGAGGAGGACATTGGTGCTCAGGAATTATTGAGTGAAATGGGTGGTTTTTCCACTCAGCGGACAGGAGTGGAGGAGCAGGAGCATCTGGTAGAGGAGGAGGAGGAGGAGGAGACAGAGGACCCAGACGCACCGTGGCAGTATGCTGTGGAGATGGAGGCAGGGAGTCCCTCGCATTCCTTGGCACAAATGGCCCATAGCATGCTCGGTTGCTTGCGTAGCGACAGCCGAATAATAACCATCAGACAGAGGGATGACTTTTGGCTGTCCACCTTGTTGGACCCTCGCTACCGTTCCAAAATGGTGGCCTTTTTCACACCTGCTGAGAGGGAGGCCAAAATAACGTACTATAAAAACCACCTATGTAGTCAGCTGGTCTCTGCCTGTCTGCGCCAACGTCCATCCTCAGACACTGTGGGCCCTGTGCGCTCGCGTTCCGCTGCGATGGCAGCAGGGGAGGGGTGGGGTGGTAGGAGCAGTGGCAGCTCCACCAGCAGCGGCTGCCTCAGTCTGCAGTCGATGATGAGTAGCTTTCTTCACCAGCGCAGTGAGGAAACTACTAACCAGCAGCAGCAGCAGCAGCAGCATCAGGTGGACCTGGAGCAGGACCTCAAACAACAGGCTTAGGCCTACTTGGACAGCACCCTGCCAACCGAGGTAGACAATCCCCTTGACTACTGGGCAACGAAACTTGACCTTTGGCCCCAACTAGCTGAATTTGCCCTTGAAAGGCTGTCATGCCCGGCCAGTAGCGTGGCATCGGAGCGCGTGTTTAGTGCGGCAGGAGGTATTGCAACTCCGCGGAGGACATACTGTCCACCCAAAGTGTGGAGAGACTGACGTTTGTGAAAATGAATCAGGCGTGGATTAGTCTGGATTTCAAACCACCAGTTCCTGACACAACTGACTAAATCCGCCATGAATCATGCCCCAAACATGTGCCACTTTCAGGTCTCCTCACACTGCTGGTGTGTTCCATTTTTTGTCATAGGGTGCTGGCAGATTACGGGCCTCCCATAGCTGCTGCCAGGCCCCTAATCTGCCATGGGCCCCTATACCGCCTCCTCATGCTGCTGCCAAGTCCAGAGTCTCTCATGGGTCCCTGTACGGCCTCCCATTGCTGCTGTCTCCATCGCCACACTCTGCCATGTGCCACTTTCAGGTCTCCTCACACTGCTGGTGTATTCCATTTTTTGTCATAGGGTGCTGGCAGATTACGGGCCTCCCATAGCTGCTGCCAGGCCCCTAATCTGCCAAGGGCCCCTATACCGCCTCCTCATGCTGCTGCCAGGTCCAGAGTGTGTCATGGGTCCCTGTACGGCCTCCCATTGCTGCTGTCTCCATCGCCACACTCTGCCATGTGCCACTTTCAGGTCTCCTCACACTGCTGGTGGGTTCCATTTTTTGTCATAGGGTGCTGGCAGATTACGGGCCTCCCATAGCTGCTGCCAGGCCCCTAATCTGCCATGGGCCCCCGTACCGACTCCTCATGCTGCTGCCAGGCCCGTAATCTGTCATGGGCCCCTGTTGTCGCTTGTTGGCATATTCCGCTCGTTCAGATGCTCCTTCTCCTGCTACTCCTCTTCACGGATTCCGTCAGCAGTCTTTCTTGGAATCCGTTTCCAAGAGACAACAGTTTGCGAGCACGCACCAGACGGTGCAGAAACTGAACGTCCTCCTGTCCAAGTTGCTGCTGCCAGGCTTGTAATCTGTCATGCGCCCCTGTACCGCCTCCTCATGCTGCTGCCAGGTCCAGAGTGTGTCATGGGCCCCCGTACCGACTCCAAATGCTGCTGCCAGGCCCGTAATCTGTCATGGGTCCCTGTACCGCCTCCCCATGCTGCTGCCAGGTCCAGATTGTGTCATGGGTCCCTGTACGGCCTCCCATTGCTGCTGCCAGGCCTGTAATCTGCCATGGGCCCCCCTACCGACTCCTCATGCTGCTGCCAGGCCCGTAATCTGCCATGGGCCCCTGTACCGCCTCCTCATGCTGCTGCCAGGTCCAGAGTGTGTCATGGGTCCCTGTACGGCCTCCCATTGCTGCTGTCTCTATCGCCACACTCTGCCATGTGCCACTTTCAGGTCTCCTCACACTGCTGGTGGTTTCCATTTTTGTCATAGGGTGCTGCATGGCCTCCCATTGCTGCTGCCTCCACCGCCACACTGTGGCTCCACACTCTGGTTTTGGCCCCGTGACTGGCCAAATGAGTGAAGTGTGCGGTGATTCTAAGATCGACGGCACTCATCTGCATGTCATACTGCCTGACAGTATTATTTCTCTTCCCCAGCAGACTCCAAGGGCATTTAAATTAAAGGTACAGTGTTCAGCACTAATATTAAGTCTCTCTGAAGCCTAGAAACACCCTTTTTTAAGTTAAATTCACAGCGAATATATTCGACTCGAATCGAATTTTTTCTACGAATTTGCCGAATCAGTCGAATCGAATTTTTGAATACTTCGCTCATCTCTAGTAATTACCTTACCTTTGTTATGTTGGGTTAACCTATTTTTGGGTACATATGTGGAGATTCAGGGGAAGTTTCAGAGCAGGTTATTTGCAAATAGATTGGGAAAGGTCTTAAATATTCATGGTGTGCTTGTTTATGGTGAAGAGAGCATATTTGCCATAAACATAGACATAGACTTACTTAAGACATAGACATAGATTTACTTAAAATCTATGTGTACAGCTATTCTAGGTCTAGACACATAGGCCCTGATTTACTATTGTGCCTGGACGCATTTCCGTGGGCAAACGTCTACTTTTTATGGGCGACCGTCTACTTTTACCCCGCAACGAGATTTACTATTGAGCAGCATCCATAAGTAGACGCCCAATTGAATTTACTAACGAGACACACGCCTGGAATCAGACTCACAAAGCAGGCTTGCTAAGAGGCATGTCTAACATCATGAAAAATCACTGCAGAGACATGTTCACTTTGAAATTTGCTTTGCCAAATATCAGTACTTCACTTTAAACAATATCTGCCATTTAAAAAAAAATTAAGAATGTGTTAAAAATAGTTTTTTTAAAGCAAATCAACACAGTAAAAAACTAGACGCCCGTGCAGTGTCTTTGGCCGATATAAATGCGCATGTGCAGAACACATTTTAGACGTCCTCTGTGGGTGCTTGCTTTTTAGCCACTGCTCAATAGTAAATCTCAGTGTGGATTCCTCTGATAGCCGACACTTGGTCGCGTCTACTGTGTTTAACAAACAGCACTAAGCATATCTTTATGTATTCTAATTTGATTTCCTTAGTTCTAGTGATTCTATTTTTGTTTCTTATCCTTTATAATTATTTCTGTAATGATTTTACTTATTTCGAAGGTCTAGATAATATTTATTTTGACAGCTGAATGTAAAAATAAAGGTCCGCAATAAAAAAAAAAAAAACAGCGTCGGTCCCGCTTCTCATCCATACCAAGCCCTTCAGGTATGGATATTAAGGGGGAACTCCACGCTGAAATTTAAAAAAAAAACAGCATGGGTCCCCCTCAATATCCATACCAGACCCTTATCCGAGCATGCAGCCCGGCAGCTCAATGTCCCCCAAAGTAGATTCAACGTCAATCACGGCGGCGACCCAAAAAAAGAAAAAAAAAAAAGTTCGGCTCCCGTCGGAGGCTTCCAGCCTTGTGAAAAAAAGGCTAGCTGACAGTTCTTAAATAGGTTAGGGGCAGGGCCAACTCGGGACATCATCCCCGCCCCTTACCTATTTAAGAACTGTCACCCTGTCTCTCCACTGAGGCTAACTAGCTGAATGCAGGAGACAGTCTGACAGTTCTTATATAGGTATGGAGCGGGGCCAGCCGGGGACATCATCCGAGTGACCCCACCCCATGTCACATGCTTGCTGTTCCTGGCTGGCCCCGCCCCTTACCTTAATAAAGGACTTGTCAAAGACCCTGTATGTGTTTTTTTACACCACACTTTGTTTTTTTGTGAATGAGTCGCGGGACCATGTACCGCAGACTCATTCATGTAGGGGGGGGGCCGGGATCTGGGGGCCCCCTTGTTAAAGGGGGCTTCCAGATTCTGATAAGCCCCCCGCCCGCAGACCCCCACAACCACCGGCCAGGGTTGTGGGGAAGAGGCCCTTGTCCCCATCGACATGGGGACAAGGTGCTTTGGGGGGGAACCCCCCTGCCCCAAAGCACCCCCCTATGTTGAGGGCAGGTGGCCTGGTATGGTCCGGGCTGCATGCTCGGATAAGGGTCTGGTATGGATATTGGGGGATACTCCACGCTGTTTTTTTTTTTTACATTTTCGGTGTGGAGTTACCCCTTAACATCCATACCAGACCCGAAGGGCTTGGTATGGATGGGAGGGGGGACCCCACGCAGTTTTTTTGATTATTTATTTAATTCACGGAAATAATTTAAAATTCAGCTGTCAGTGGGAAACCCCGATGACAACTGAAACATTCCTTCTGTCCCTGCAGAGAGCTCCGCTATTATATTTGACATTAAAAAGTATAGAGACTGCAACATTGTATCTATTTGTATCCATTTCGGATATAGATGTTTTTATTCGTATACATATAGATACAATGTTGCAACCTTTTTACTTTTTAATGTCAAATATATTAGCGCAGCTCTCTGCAGGGACAGAAGTAATTACTTCGCTATTATATTTGCCGGCCGTAGACAGGGCGAAAATCAGACAATTTTTTTTACTGATGGTGGTAACGTCGGCCCATTGAACAACCGATTTTTCGTTTTGTTTTTTTTTTTGGTCTATGGTCTGCATTTTTCCTTTTCTTTTTTTTATTCTTTTTCATTTTCTTCTTCTTTTTC
The DNA here is from genome assembly GCF_062004578.1 of Staurois parvus. Classification (NCBI taxonomy): domain Eukaryota; kingdom Metazoa; phylum Chordata; class Amphibia; order Anura; family Ranidae; genus Staurois; species Staurois parvus. The sequence continues at coordinate 982,838 of NW_028318925.1, forward strand.
TTGCAGGTCATGGCTCATGCGCAGATTTTTTATCTGTATAAAGATCAGCAAATTTGCCGATCATTGCCGCTTTTTTATCCAAATTTACCCATTAAAAAAAGTGGCAAAATCCCAAAAAATGGCTGACCAATTAACCCACTAATGACCCGAAAATCAGCCGATTTTTTTTCCGGCTGATTTTAGACCCATCTAAAGCAGGCCATAGATGGGTCTAAAATCGACCGATTTTTCTGCCGAAAAAAAAATCGAACAATTTTCGGGCCGTTAGTGGGTTAAGTGGTCGGCCATTTTTTGGGATTTTGGCACATTTTTTTTATCAGTAAATCTGAAAAAAAAATTTTCCAACTTTACTGATAAAATATGCTAAAATCCTGAAAAATGGCTGACCAATTATCTCACTAACGGAAGAGGCCCTTGTCCCCATTAACATGGGGACAAGGTGCTTTGGGAAGGAGCACCTTGTTGAGGGCATGTGGCCTGGTATGGTTCAGGAGGGGGGGGCCCTCGCTCGTCCCCCCCCCCCTTTTCTGACCTGCTGGGCTGCATGCTCGGATAAGGGTCTGGTATGGATTTTGGGGGGATCCCCAAGCTGTTTTTATTTAATTTCAGCGTGGAGTTACCCCTTAATATTCATACCAGACCTGAAGGGCTTGGTGTGGATGGGAGGGGGGACCCCATGCCGTTTTTTATTTATTATGGTGCTGGTTTTTAAATGTAATTTTCCCTTTTTTTTCCTTCACTATAGCTCAGAAATTCACCTGTCACTTCCCCCAGCTAAAAGAGAAAGTTTTCTTGGAATTTATATCCCTAAAGGAAACAATGTTTACTTTGAGTTCATTAAAAGATACAAAGTTTTGTGTAACTTCGGGGAAAGTGACTTCTAAGCTTCTGAACTATAGTGAAGAAAAAAAAAGGCTGGCATTTGCATTTGAAAATCAGCACCGACATACACTTTGTATTGCGAAAAAAATTATTAACAATTGTGTAAACCAAGGCATTATTGTCAATGGATTTTCATTCGTAAATCGAAAATTACGTTAACCGAGGCGTTGGTAAACCGAGGTATGCCTGTATTAGTATTGCAATCTTTTGTATTAGAACCAACATACCAATTGGCAACATAGCACAATTTTTCTCTTCTTTCCCTTTTCTTTTTTGCCCCAGACGCAATCAGGATACCTCTTATATAAGCCTTATGGGACTCCCACACTGTAGCCATCGATACCTCCCCTGTCTCATTCTCTCGAAAATATCTTTCAATCTCTTCTCTAATTTTTCGATCCACTTCCTGATCCAGGAGGAGAGCCTCGTTCAGCTTCCAACCTATCCCTCCTGTCAATCGTCTATGCCACCTCATTTTCAATAAAACAGGGGCATGATCCGAAAAAGACATCGCCTCAATTTCTACTTTATCCACCAAATCTATAAGCTGATGATCTACTAATATATAATCCAATCTGGAGTACATCTCGTGTGCTTTAGAGAAGAAGGTATAATCTCTCTCTTTTCCATGAATCACTCTCCAAATATCCACCAGTTGACACTCCTGGATCACCCTCTTCAGGATTCTCAGAGCTCTACCTCCATCTCTTTGCACAGAAGATGTCGTATCCATTTGTGAGTCCATACAAAAATTCAGATCACCTGCCACTATCAAACGTCCTTTCTTAAAGGCCATCAGTTTTCTCAGGACACCCTTCAGAAAAACTTCTGGTCTTTTATTTGGGCAGTAGATATTTACAATTGTACATTCTTGCTCTTGTAATCTACCCTTTAAAAACAGAAATCTTCCCTCAGGATCAACCTCTCTCTCATCTATCTCCAGCCTTACATTTTTTTCAAACCCTATTGCTACTCCCTTAGCTCTCTTGATTGGGGAATCCACATAAAACCATGTAGTGTAACTTCTAGAGTACAACTTTATATTTTACTTAATCTCTAGGTGTGTCTCCTGCAGGAATACCACCGAAGCCTCCCTATACTGTAGCTCCTTAAATAATTTAAATCTCCTCCCAGGGCAATTCAATCCCTTTACATTATAAGTTATAAATCGGAGATCTTCCATCTTTCATGTCTTATCCTTTCTCTCTTTTCCTATCTCTCTCTCGCCCATTATACAGAGTGTTACCCCTAAAAACCCCATCCTCCCTATCCCCCCCCCCCTGAAATCTCCCTCCTACCCAACCTCCCCTCTCCCCATCCCCCCCAGGCCTCCTGTGCCCACGGATCATTTTCCACCTCTGATCCCTCTATAAGGGTTCGACTCTGACAATGACATTGAGATATCTGGCTGACCTTGCCCAGGGATTTAGGATTGATTCACACCACAGAAATACAGGAAGGATTAGTGTTCAACAACTCTGTGGATTAGTGGTTAGCACTACTGTCTCACAACGCTAGGGTTGTTGGTTTGAATCCCAACCACAGCAATGAATTTGCATGATCTCTGTGTGACTACTCTAACATACATGTGCTGGTGGCAGCATCTTTGCTTTCTGTTTAAATGATCCCTAGAATGTGAATTAGAATGAGGCCTTGTCTGTTCAAACACCTTTAAAGTAGCACCTTATGTGAATGTCAAATGATGGGATGAGATAAGGGCCTGGACTAATGATTGATTGGATAATGCTGGTTTGCACTCCACATCCTTTTGGGAAAGTTTGTCAAACCATGAGAAGAGTGAGCGAAAGAAATGGATTAATAAAAAAAAATTAAATAATGGCATGGAGTCCCCCCCCCCCTTCCCCAAATCCATAACAGACCCTTATCTGAGCATGCAGATACCGCATGCCTTCAAAGATTTATTTCCTTTGTTGAATTGTCTGCTTGGTTCACACTAGATGTGATTTAAAATTGTGCTTTTTGTTGGCAATTTCACCGTGTTTTCTGTAGATTTACCAATGAGTTATTGCGTTTTCAATTGTGTTTTGCATTGCGATTTCTATTGTAGTCTATATGTGAAATCACTACAAAATGCTGAAAAAGTTAGACGAGAACTACTTTTGAAATTGTGCTGCAGCAAATCGCCTACATTAAGACACTCACATCCACATTCATTAGATCGGATATTAGGTACAATTTCAATTTCCAAATTGCACCTGAAATTGTGCACCCTGGATGCAACTTGGCATGCGATTTGCATGGCATGCGACTTGCAAATCGTATGCCAAGTCGCACCCTATTGTTTGCTATTAGAGCAGTCACATGGGTGCGTTTCCGACACTGATTTCTAAAGTAGTACATGTACTACTTTTGTGACGATTTGCATAGATATCTGTGTCAGATGTCTTGCAAATCATAAGGAAATCAGCATCTTCACTGTACATCGTACAATTTCTAAATCGGCTTTGATGTGACCACTCGTGACAAGACCATGTTCTGTACCAATGAATAGGTCGTGTTCAATGTGCAGCTAGCTATTCTTTTTCTACAATCCACTTAACAGTAATAAATTGGGCCCCCAATTTATGTTGACTTTGGGCCTTTACTGGCAAATATATATTCGCCGATCTCATATACACAGTATAGCTGCAAGCATACATTCACCAATGCCAAATCTACAATAGAACTGCAAACATATATTTGCGAATATCATATACACAATGGAGCCGCATGTAAAATTGCTATGGTGCACAAATAAACGCCAAGACGGCTGTTGGAGGAGGCGCTAGAGCAGCTGTCATACCGGAAATACGTCATGACGTTTGCGGAAGGACGTTTGCACACACCCGGAAGTGTGGGGTGTGAGTGGATGGGAGTGTAGTTAGGAGAGTTTAGTGGTAATTTGCAAGTCTATTTTTTAGTTTTGTGAATTGTTCTTTTGTGGAATTCCAGACCACATCTGGACATGGCGAGATCGCTGTTCTCCACAGAGGAGCTGATCCTCATTTGCTGGGGAAACATTACTAATAATTGTTGTATTTTCAGTTGAAAACATGTCCAATTCCTAGATCCATTGAGGTACATACAGTTGCAAGAAAAAGTATGTGAACCCCTTGGGATTACGTGGAGTTTTGCATGAATTGGGCATAAAATGTGCTCTGAACGTCATCTAAGTCACAACAATAGAAGAACACAGTCTGCTGAACATAATACTACACAAACATTCCTCCCACACTCCTCCACTCACTCATCCCCGGTATCCCCTTATCTATTGTTTCTCTATTTCCTCTTTCAACCAGCTGCCACTTTCTTGACCCACCACTGTCCAGCACTCCCTCCCCCACATCCCATCCAGGTATCTCTTGTCTCAATTTATCACAAAATTCTTCCATATCTTCCGGAAATCTCAATATAGCTGTAGTTCCATCCCTCCACCCAATTAAACTTGTGTCCCGGCCCCATCTGTATTTCACATTATGTTTTTTCATCACTTCTAGAAGGGGTTTCAGTGATCTCTTCCTTCTCAGAGTCTCTGCTGTTAAATCTGCAAAAATGTGGATACTTTTTCCTTCGTATGTAATATTTGTTCTTCCTTTAATCTTTTTCCATATTTCTTCTCTATCTCTGTAGTTATGAAGTTTAACAATTATATCCCTTGGTTTTTCAACCCCTTTTTCTTGTTGATACTTCCCAATCCTGTATACTTCGTCCAATTTAAGCATCTCCTCATCCGATTTATCCATTATAGAGATCAAAATTTTGGCAGTTAGTTCTTTTAAATCTTCTCCCTGTGTCAGTTCCGGGACTCCTCTTACTCTAAAATTATTTCTCCTTTCTCTATTTTGTTGTTCTTCCATCATATAAAGCAATCTCTTTTGTTCTTTTCTATCTTCCATTATCCACTTCTCTAATTTAGGGATGGCCTGGTCTTGGGCATGAACCTTCTCCTCTATTTCCTCCACCCTAGTTAATAATTGTCCCAAGTCTTCTCGGATCATCCCCATCTCTTGCTTTATTGATTTTTCCAGGCCTTTAAACATTTCCGCCATTTCTTTTTTATTAGGTATTTGCATATCTCTTTCAAGTTCTCTCGGTTCAATGCCTTCCAATTGACTATTATATACTGGGCCCAGGGAGAGTCTCGGGCTATTATCCAAGCTTATTTCCAAATCACTTTTTTCACTTATTCCTTGAGATCTTTCTGGGGTAACATTTCCTTGTGACACATACTTCTTAATCGTACCAGTTTGGGTGTTCTTAGGCCCACTCCCTTTGGTATTTTTACCTTTCATGTTGTTTTTGGAACTTTTTACTCTTATTTCAAGGAACTCCTGTTCTCTTACACCTCCCAATCTTCAGACCCGCCCTAGGAATCCCCTATTTCTTCAGATTAAATTTTTAATGCAAAGTCTTATTATAGGCACATAGGAATCTAGTGCGGAAACTCAATGTGTATATAAGTCTGATATACAAGTCCAATGTATATAGAGTATTGAAGAGGACCTGCAGGAAGACCAGAGGTCATCACTCACCCTCCACGATGGAACTCCACTCCAGGAGCGTTCCTCCTCTGTAATTGTGTCCTTTAATGTCCTCTTGAAGGGATTCCTAAGGGTCTCATATACCTCATATAGCTTGTCTTCTCATCACATGTCTCCTTAAATTGAAGGTGGTACACGAGTTGATAACATAATGAAAAAACAGGAGTAATGTGGAAGTTGGAGGTTTTAGCCGTTTTGAGGAGGTGATAATATAAAACTATTGAACTGCAGAGCTGATATGATATGGTATATAGGTAGTGTTGAGGTGTGGGTGAATAGAGGAGACAGGACGATGGTGGGCAACTATAAATATTTGTAATATATTATATTATATTGTGGGGGCAATACAATATTTACCCAGCATCTCTTCACCCATTTGCTCAGATGTCAGATGTCAGGCACCTCTCTCTCTCTCACACTCGGAGCTCCCAGAGCTCCTCTGCGGCTTCCCACGTGTCAACGCCGCTCCAATGCCTCGGCTGTCTCACTGGCGTCTCCCTGGCAACCCTACTCCTCCTCCGAGGCCACCGCGAGACAGCAGGGGAAGCCACGAGGCGTCCTTCTCCCGGCTCTCTCTTGGGTCCAGGCTCCGACCGTCTCCCCGACAACTCCACACCTCCTCCGCAGGCGCCGGCGGCCGCCAGGGGACAACCCCAAGGCGCCCTCCCTCCGGCTCTCCCTCCGGCGCTCTCCTGGGTCCCAGCAGCCCAACCATCCCCGGACCTCCGCGATCTCTCCTCAGAGGGTGAGTTGCTGATCCCTCTCCATGCTGCTGGTCTCTCTATCTACGGGGCCTCATGGGGAGGATAAACGAGGGGAGGCTAACGGAGAGTGCTTGCTACACACAGTCCTGAGCCGCCATAGTCAGGCTCCACCTAGTAAGGGTTCTCTCTCATAAGAAAAAAAATTGACTTTATCGGAGTATAGGCAAAGCTATTTTTTCAGCCGACAGTGGGCTAAAATCAGTCAGTCCAGGCTCTGAAAAGATCCCGGCCATATGGTCAGGATCCACCCAGAAGCTATCTGCCAAGAGCCTGAGCCAGCCCCTTTTGCCCCCTCTATAGCTCAGCTCTCCAGTGAGCACTTGGAGGGGCAAAGCAGAGAGTCAGACACTGACAGTCACAGCTCTCTGCTCAGAGCTAAGGGGGAGAACTGAGTGATCACAGCAGAGCAATAAAAAGCAGCTTGTCTACACAGTAAAACACACACACAGCACACTATGTAAAACACACAGCACACAGTTAACCCTTTTATCGCCCCAGATGTTAACCTTTTGCTGCCCAGTGTCATTAGTACAGTGTTAGTGCTTTTTATTAGCATTGATAGCATTGACAGTGATACTATAGTGTCACTGGGGATGTCAGTGGCAGTTAGTCAGTTCCTCCCCCAGTGTCAGAATACCTGCCGCAGTCCCACAGATAAGTGGCTGATCGCCGCCATTACTAGTAAAATAAAAATAAATTCCACTATATATACTGGAAGACTCTATAACTTTCACGTAAATCAATTAATTTACATGTATTGGGATTTTTTTTAGCAAAGATATGTAACAGAATACATTTTGGCCTAAATTTATGATGAAATTTGATTTTTAAAATTGTTTTATTGGACATGTTTAATAGCAAAAAGGCTATTGGGTTTTTTTTTTCAAAATTGTCAGTCTTTTTTTGTAGAGCAAAACAAAGCTCTATTTGTGAGAAAAAAATTATATAAATTTAATTTATGCACAATGTTGCATGACCGCGCAATTGTCAAAGTATTGCTCCGTATTGCAAAAAATGGCCTGGTCAGGAGGGAGGCAAATCCTCTGGAGGGCAAGTGGTTAATGGTTTCCCTTTGACATTTAAATGGTTTCTCTTTTTATTTGTAGGCAAAAATTGACCTGTTTATGATGCAAATTCTCTATTATTTCCTGGAGCATTCACCTCTTAATGAAAAATTTGCCAACTTCTGATTACTACGGTCTTTCATAATATTGTGTATATTAGCATTTGCTTCTTTGAAATTTGAACAGAACCCAATAGATTCCGAATGCATAACACACATATCACATTTTAAAATAACACATTATAACCTGGGATATGATAAGCTTAAGAAAATTTTTTTTTTTAATATGTAATATGCCCCGGTGCGCAGTCATGTTGGAACAAGAAGGGGTCATCTCCAAACTGTTCCCACAAAGTTGGGAGCTTGAAATTGTCCAAAATGTTTTGGTATGCAGATGCTTTAGGAGTTCCCTTCACTGAAACTAAGGAGCCAAGCCCAACCCCTGAAAATCATCCCCACGCCATAATCCCCTTTCCACCAAACTTTACACTTGTTACAATACAAGTCAGGCAAGTACCAATCTTCTGGCAATGGCCAAACTCAGACTAGTCCACCGGATTGCCAGACAAGGAAGCGTGATTAGTCACTCCAGAGAACACATCTTCACTGCTCTAGAATCCAGTGGCAGTGTGCTTTACTGGTGTAAAGCACACTGCCACTGGATTCTAGAGCAGTGGAGATGTGTTCTCTGGAGTGACTAATCACGCTTCCTTGTCTTGGTATGCTTTGGTATTGGTATGGTATGGTATTGGTATGCTTTGCATTGCACTTGGTGATGTAAGGCTTGAATATGGAAACCCATTCCATGAAGCTCTCTATGCACTGTTGTCGTGCTAATTTGAAGGCCACATGAAGTTTGGAGGTCTTTAGCCTGTGCAGACAGTTGGCAACTTCTACGCACTGTGTGCATGTGCTGACCCCGCTCTGTAACATGGCCTACAACGTCATGGCTGAGTTGCTGTTTTTTCTAATTGCTTCCACATAATAATATAATACCGCTAACAGTTGACTGTGAAATATTTAGTAGTAAGGAAATTTCACAGATGGACTTATTGCACAGGTGGCAACCTATTACAGTACCACGTTTTAATTCACTAAGCTCCTGAGAGTGTCCCATTCTTTCACAAATATTTGCAGACGCAGTCTGCATGCCTAGGTGCTTGATTTTTGTATACCTGTGGTTTTATATACATGTGAAGGTGATTGGAACAGCTGAATCCAATGCTTTGGATGGGTGTCCCAATACTTTTGGCAATATAGCCAATCTGATATACTGAGGCCTTATATTTTACCATTCTTCAGATAATAAAATATATATTTTTTCCTATTTTGTAGAAGAACACTACTTGAGAGACAAATCTTATTTGTCTCCTGCGCAGGAGTGTTTAGAGGCTGGAAAAAAAACAGATGCCCTTAGGAGCAAGAGAAAAAAAATTGTATCAAAGTAAATAATGTGGCTATCCAAGACATATAACAACACTCAGACTTCTATCTTTCGTGTCCTTTTAAAGTATGAATTCTACATTTGATATGGTACAAATTCATACAAACACCCTAAAATGTGAGACTAAGCATTTACAACATATGTGAAATATTTGAGGCCTCATATTTTAACATTCTTCAGATAATAAAATATGTTTTTGTTTCCCCTTTTGTAGAAGAACACTGCTTGGGAGACAAATCCTATTTCTGTCGACTGGAAATTCTGTCTCGCTATTGCTCAGTGACTGGTTATAGCAGACTCTGCTGCAGGTCCTGTAATTCATCTCTACCTAAAAGTGACCGACATTTTGGAAAAAATAATAGTACTGAAAATCTTGCACACCCTGTTTCAACTACACTACGTATTCTTTCTACACTGCCACCAACATCTGTTTACAATGTAATGGCTCCAGTAATCAATGTAACTGAAAAGCCCAAAGACAGCAACAGAGTGGATGTACCATATAAAATCATAGCACACGAGAATGAGGTTCCACGGCCAAATATTATTCCTCGAAGAAAGAACATTAATGAAAAGACCAAAAACCAGAGGATTCAACAGCTGATTGCAGAAAAATTACAAGAATCCAAGAAAAAGTTATTGTAATTGCAAAGCCAATATATCCATTACATCTCTCACAGAACAAATAAGAAGATATAAGTGGCACGGACAAAGAGTCCAGAACTTTCCTAAAGGCCAACAGTACGCATCAGGAAATATGCCAAGTAAAATATACACTGCAGTCCAGAAATGGAGTGCAGTGTATTTTCTTCACAGAGGACAAGAAACTCATCATTATTCAAACAATGGATAATGTTAGAGATTACCTCAGGTGCTCTTTGTTTTAATCAGAATCATTTTATATACAGTTATTTACTAGTGATGTTATGTTTTGATCTTATCTCTAATCTGTTTGTAACAATGCACAATTAGAACATTTTGCAAGATAAAATGTTTCCATTTGCTTCTCTTTATTCCAAACTGCGCTAAAGTAAATAAGTAATTTTCCTAAAAGACTGAAAACTGCAGATATTTTTGCAAGATTGCACCCAATCTTTATAACAATCATTCCATTATTTAGAAGGCAGTTCCATATGCAGTGGGGGGGGGGGGGGAATTGATTTCTGTGCAGTTTTGAAGTCTACCAATTGGTCCCTGTTCACCAAAATATGGAAATATTGTGCTGAGATAAACAGCTTAAAGTGCATTCAGAGGGCATGGCTTTGTGTTGCGAATCGTGTTTAAGCTGACCATTTACATTAGGATACACCCATTGACACTGATCAGCATGGATGGAAGAATCTACAGTGTCGTATATTGTATTCTGACAGCCAGAACCCATGGCTGTCAGAATACCTGAATACTAGAATACTTGGAACACACTGTCAGGTTCTGAAAGCTTCTAGTAGTATACAGGCATTTTTACAAGAAAAAAAATAAAGTTATGAATGAATAACACTCAGATAGTAAGCTCATCTATGAATGGCCAAATCACATCAAGTGTAAGTTACTACTAGTTTTTCCCTTTTTTTTGTAATTAATTTTTGTTGCATAATGTATACAGACTATTCAACAAAAAAACATAGAAAAAAAAATGATCAGTAGTAACTTTTTTTTATTATTTCATTTGACTTGCATGATTTCAAATTGGTGGATTATTAATTCCAGTTGGTTGTAATTTGAACAGAAGCAGGTATTTTGGATTGTGTTTCACTAGGTTTTGTCTAGGATATAATGCATTTCAGGCAAGGCAAAATTATGGTGGCTCATCTTGGTTTTATGCATTTCTATGTTAATTATCTTATTAGGATAGTTAGCTTTAAATTACTTTTGAGGTTTTTTCAATTTCAATAAAGTTGTATTCAAAGATATATGAATATATATGTAGTCAAACATACAAGCACAATTTCAGTCAAGGAGAGTGTTACACAAAACAAGGTACACCGGTGGTCTGGAATTAGAAGTGCCATCTCTCTACTGTATATTTTGTTTACATTACTTTTCAACAGAAAATCTCATAGTACATTTTTTGATTTGATAAATGCTTATTGAAAGAGTTTTCTTTAAAACTTAAAAACTTGTTACAGGTAAAATGGCAGCTATTCTGCTTCTGCAATCTATGCACTGAAAGTGTGATCTGTATGTGATCCAGTCGTGGTCAGTGTCAGTAGCTTGGTAGACAGCAATTTAATCCAAATGACGTCTTGCAAATTGTAGATTGCTTTAATCCAAAAACGTGTGCAGATAAAAACAGATGAACATAGGACAGAAAAAAAAAAATAACAGTGTGTCTAGCTCCAGCAGAACGCAGTATATGTGGTGAATGGAGGCTAAAGCATGAAGAAGAAGGGTAGCTAGCTAGCTAGGTACCTCCCTAGCTATGGAGCAAGGTGAAGACAAAATTATTTAATGCAAACAAACAACAATGCATGATACTCCTTGCCAAAAGCCATGATTTCAAATATTAAACAATACAGAATCAAGTCCAAATATTAAGCGAAGACCATTCCAGGAACACCTGAAAAAGAAGAAAGGGACGAACAAAGAAAAAAGCATTTGCATTATGTAAAATGGAAAATCATTGCTTGTGTGTCATAGCACAGAAGAGAGGGAAGGCAGAGACATGCACCAGTCCATCAGTCCTTCACAGGGAGGTCACTGTGAATCAAGTTTTTTAGAGGGCAAGATAACATGGATAAGTTGTGAGAGTTCTCACAATGGAAGACCACTTGGAAAAGCATTCAAAACAGTGAGAACTCAGCCTTATCCTTGAACCTCACAGTTGTGTTAAGTGTAATGATTGTAGCGCTATCCTTGAAGGAGCCACTTGTATTTTTGCCCAGGTTTCCCTCTTCTTCGCCCCGCAGCCATGCACAGAGTATTTTTCACAGCCAGGTACACACACTCTTTCACTCGTCTTAAATGACCAGTCTAGGGAATGTTTGTTTTTGCAGTTTTATTGTAGAACTGGGGATAGAGATGGTGTCACGATCGCGGCGTCAGACCCCAGACCTTCTCACAAAACTCGTGACCGATGGACCGGCCAGTCAGAAATCGTGATGTGACGTGCGTAACACTGCCGCACCCAGCTGCACCCTGCACAGCGATTTTCCAGCTAATGGACTACAATCTGTGCCTGCAGCCTGAATGCGCCTGTTACTGGGTCAGGTTAATTACGCAATTAACCCTTCACTGCCACCACCTCCTTTTGTACAGAGAAGGAGGAAACTCGCGTCATTAGTATAACACTATAATGATTTAAATAATTGTCTGTATCAGACAGTCCGCAGGCCGGTTATACAGAGGTTAAAAAAACAGTAGCGTTCTCTTAAAGGGCAGGGATTCGTAAATTGCAATTAAAAGCTATAGAAACAGTTCAACACTTTCAGAAAGGAAGATTTATTACTAAAAGGTCAAACAGGTGCAATAAAAATATTTACAGAAAAAAAAGATGTAACTAAGATCTGTATATACATATTGTAACAGGGTTAGCTCGGCAGCGGGTGTGTGTGACCCCCTGGATGGGTGCACAACACAAAACAAAATAGGCACAGCACAACAATAGTGGAGGTGAAAACAAACAGGTGCAATTTATTTACAATATTTACAGAAAAAATGATAAACAAAAAGAAACATCAAAATAAATCCTGGCCAACTTGGCTACTTACTGCAACAACAGCTTCTCCCTAGCTACCCACTAGGTACAGCCTGCTGCTATACCTAGTTGCTAGTACTTGGAGGCTAGCCACACAGGCTTTGGTCTCTCTGCACACAGGTAACAGGTCAGCTCCCCAGACAGTTCAGGCACAGATCTGGTTCCAGGGTGGAGCAACTCCCTAAGCACTCTGGGAGGTTTTATAGAGGTGTTTAATGAGCCCACTACCTTCAGCTGGGCTCATTACCTCAGTGCTGAAGGACTCAGCACTTCCCTCTAGTGGTACAAATCCCCATAAAGCCTGAACCTTGGACAAATATATCGTCCATCCAGGACGCAACCAGGTGATTTCACCTGCCTACTGTCACATACCCCCCCCTCTTGTTTCAACCTTGGGGTTGTAACACCAGTAGCCAGGCAGGCATGTACCCGGGATAAAGCATCCACATTTCCCATCTGAACACCAGGGCGATGCTTCACCATGAAGGTAAATTCCTGTAGGGCCAGAAACCACCTATTTACCCTTCTATTGGTCTCCTTATTTTGAGCCATCCATTTCAAGGGAGCGTGATCTGTGATCAGGTCAAAATGTCTGCCCAGCAGATAGTACCGAAGGGAATCTAGGGCCCACTTCACCGCTAAACACTCCTTCTCAATCGTGGCGTAATTTTCCTCGTGAGACTTTAGCTTTCGGCTGAGATAGATTACTGGGTGCTCCTCCCCCTGCCAAACCTGGGACAGCACTGCTCCTAAGCCAACATTGGATGCATCCGTCTGGACCACAAAGTCTTTTGAGAAGTCTGGGGAGTATAGGACTGGCTGGCTACATAAGGCCCTTTTTAAAGACTGGAAGGCTGCTTCAGCCTCAGGGGACCACTTAACCATGACAGGCTCCTTCCCTTTTGTCAGGTTGGTTAGGGGTACTGCCATAGAAGCAAAATGGGGAATGAATCGCCGATAGTAGCCAGCAATTCCTAGAAAAGCCCGTACCTGCTTTTTGTTATTTGGGCGTGGCCAATTCTGTATTGCTTCCACTTTGTTTATCTGAGGTTTTATTACCCCTCTCCCAATAGTGTACCCCAGGTACCTGGCCTCCTCCTGTCCAATCGTACACTTCTTTGGGTTGGCCGTAAACCCAGCTTTCCGTATTGAGTCTAGCACAGCCTGAACTTTTGGCAAATGTGAGGCCCAGTCTGCGCTATGGATAATCACATCGTCCAAGTACGCTGCAGCATACTTCTGATGGGGACGAAGAATCTGATCCATTTTTCGCTGAAAGGTGGCCGGTGCATTCTGTAACCCGAATGGCATTCTTTTATACTGGAATGACCCTTCTGGGGTTACAAATGCAGTCTTCTCCTTTGCCGACTTAGCTAGGGGAATTTGCCAATAACCTTTTGTCAAGTCTAGCGTTGTCATGTACCGGGCTGCTCCCAGTCGGTCGATTAGTTCATCTATCCTTGGCATGGGGTAGGTGTCAAATTTTGTAACTTTATTCAACTGTCGAAAGTCGTTACAAAATCGCCAGCTCCCATCTGGTTTGGGCACCAACACTATGGGGCTGGACCAGTCACTTTGGGACTCCTCTATCACCCCCAAATCTAGCATTCTCTGTACTTCCCCACGTATTGCCTCCCGTCGAGCCTCTGGGATGCTATAGGGTTTCAGTTTTACTCTTTCACCCGGTGGGGTGATAATGTCATGCTCCACCCCCGAGGTTTGTCCCGGCAGCTCAGAAAAAACATCTGTGTTGCGGAGCACAAACTCTTTAGCCTCCTGTTTTTGAACTGTAGACAGCGTGACTGCTATTCCAACCTCCGGAACCAAGCAGTTAGATGGCGCTGGTGACAAACCCTCAGCAACTAGGGATTCCCTGTCCCTCCAGGCCTTTAGCAGATTAATGTGGTAGATCTGCTCCGGTTTCCGCCTTCCTGGTTGTCTGACCCTGTAATTCACTTCACTCACTTTCTCAATCACCTCGTAGGGGCCATGCCATTTGGCCAGGAATTTGCTTTCAACCGTAGGGATTAGCACTAGCACTCTATCTCCTTCAGCAAATGACCTGGTCCGGGCCCCCCGATTGTACACCCTCTGCTGCGCTAACTGTGCTTGGGACAAATGTTCCTTTACGATAGGCATGACCTGGGCAATTCTATCTTGCATTTGGGCGACGTGCTCAATCACACTCCGGTGGGGAGAACTCTCACTTTCCCAAGTTTCCTTGGCGATATCTAACAGCCAACTTGGGTGTCTCCCATAGAGCAACTCAAATGGTGAAAACCCTGTGGAGGACTGGGGTACCTCCCGGATGGCAAACATCAAATAGGGTACTAAATAATCCCAACCCTTTCCATCCTTATCTACCACCTTCCTTAGCATTTGTTTCAGGGTTTTGTTGAACCTTTCCACCAACCCGTCAGTTTGGGGATGATACACAGAGGTGCGCAACTGTTTGACCTTGAACAGTTTGCACAGCTCTTTCATCACCCGGGACATAAAGGGGGTTCCCTGATCCGTCAGCAGTTCCTTTGAAATACCCACTCGGCTGAAAACGAGGAATAGCTCCTTAGCTATTGTCTTGGCAGAGGTATTTCGGAGTGGAATTGCTTCTGGATAGCGGGTGGCATAGTCGAGTATGACCAACAGGTACTGATGCCCCCTAGCGGATTTCACCAGCGGACCTACCAAATCCATGGCAATCCTTTCAAAGGGGACCTCAATGATGGGAAGAGGTACCAGTGGACTACGGATATGGGGCATAGGGGCCGACTTCTGACACACAGGGCAAGAGGAACAGTAATTTTCCACCTCCTTAATGACCCCAGGCCAATAGAACCGCTGCAGTACTCTTTCCCGTGTTTTCTCCGCCCCCAAATGACCCCCAAGGATGTGTCCATGGGCCAACTCCAACACCAACTTCCTGTAAGGTCTGGGCACCACCAGTTGCTCAATGGTTTCTTCTGCCCCTTGAGCAACTCGATAGAGTAGGTCCCTTTCCACAAGGAAGTATGGATAAGCAGCAGTTTTCTCAGGACTCACTAGTTGACCATCTACTTTTACTACATTTTCCCGGGCTTTTATCAGTGTGGGGTCTTTCAGCTGTTCGGTTGCAAAATTTTCCCTATGCACCTCTAAGTCCGAGAACTCCACAACCGGCAGATTTTCATCTGAGGAGGCGGGCTCCTCCTCAGTTCCTTGGGTCTCCCCAGCTAGTACCGACAAGGGGAACTTGGGAGAGACCTCACCACACTCAGACGCTTTCTGGGATTCACCTTCCTGGTCTGCAGGGGAGACAGTGGGGGGGTCAGAACAATCCCAGAGTTCCCAGAATTTTGGAAAATCCCTCCCCACAATGGCATCATGTGGTAAATGAGGTACCAATCCTACCTGATGAGACAGGTTACCTTTGGGGGTCTCAAAAAACACAGTAGCCATGGGATACTCCCTAGTGTCCCCATGCACACAAATCACCGCCACCTTTTTATGCCCAGAGACCTTTGTAGTGACCATCTCCTCTCTTATCAAGGTTACCAGGCTACCTGAATCCAGCAACCCCACAATATTATTTCCATTAACAGTCATTTTGCACAAATGTTTCTCAGTGCCCGGGCTGGCCGTGCATACCACTGTCGCAAACAGCGACTGACGTCTATTGCTCAGAAAGTCACACTGCATAGGCTCATCCACCACTGGGCAATTAGCTGCAATGTGTCCCTCTTGCCGGCAGCGGTAACAGACAATTTTTTTCACCGCTTCTTGCAGCCTTGGCCTTCCTGGCCGCTCTTGCCAGACATTTGGTAATACTCCCACCCTCTCACTCTCTCCACCCTCACCCCTTGTAGTCATCTTACCCGCCGCTGGGGATGGTCTGGTCTTAGGGTGGAAAGTCCGTGAGTCTCTGGAAGAGGAGGTCAGGTTCTCAGTAGCCAAGTATCTCTCCACTAGATCCACCAGCTTGTCTGCAGTTTCTGGGTCTCCATGGCTGACCCACTTTTGAATAGTAGTAGGCAGAGACCTTAGGAACCGATCCATGACGGCACGTTCCACAATTTTTGGGGCGGTCAAAGTCTCTGGCTGCAGCCACTTCCTGCTCAGGTGAATGAGATCATACATCTGTGACCTGGGAGGTTTCCCAAGCCGAAAAGTCCAATTATGTACCCGCTGAGCACGGACAGCGAGGGTAACACCCAACCGGGCCAAAATTTCCACTTTTAGCACATCATAGTTTTTGGCTTGGTCCGGCTCTAGGTCATAGTAAGCTTTTTGCGACTCTCCAGTTAATAATGGGGCCATCAATCCAGCCCACTGTTCTTTAGGCCACTTTTCCCTTTCAGCAGTCCTTTCAAAGGTGGTTAGAAACACCTCCGGATCATCCTCTCCCGTCATTTTTGGCAATAAACGGCCCACAGAAAATGATGATGTTTTACCAGAATCAGCCTCACTCTGCTGCCTCTGCTGGAGCTGCTTCAAAACTGCCTCCATTTGTTGCTGGTGTTTCTGGTCCTGTTGCACCAGCAATTCCCTATGGCGGACCTCTGCTTGTTCCAAGGCCCTCTGCTGGGCTGCAATGCTCTGCTGGAAACTTGCATTTGCCTGTTGTTGATTGGCATTTGCCAGAGCCAACTGTCTGATTATCTCCTCCATGCTGGCCTTTAATTACCACAACTGCCCGCATCCTCCACCATATGTAACAGGGTTAGCTCGGCAGCGGGTGTGTGTGACCCCCTGGATGGGTGCACAACACAAAACAAAATAGGCACAGCACAACAATAGTGGAGGTGAAAACAAACAGGTGCAATTTATTTACAATATTTACAGAAAAAATGATAAACAAAAAGAAACATCAAAATAAATCCTGGCCAACTTGGCTACTTACTGCAACAACAGCTTCTCCCTAGCTACCCACTAGGTACAGCCTGCTGCTATACCTAGTTGCTAGTACTTGGAGGCTAGCCACACAGGCTTTGGTCTCTCTGCACACAGGTAACAGGTCAGCTCCCCAGACAGTTCAGGCACAGATCTGGTTCCAGGGTGGAGCAACTCCCTAAGCACTCTGGGAGGTTTTATAGAGGTGTTTAATGAGCCCACTACCTTCAGCTGGGCTCATTACCTCAGTGCTGAAGGACTCAGCACTTCCCTCTAGTGGTACAAATCCCCATAAAGCCTGAACCTTGGACAAATATATCGTCCATCCAGGACGCAACCAGGTGATTTCACCTGCCTACTGTCACAATATATAAAGAACCATAGCACAGCAAAGAGATAATATGAAGGAAGTTAAAGGGTTAAGTTACTTGCCATTTAAGCCTTTGATGTAAGCAGATCCAAGTTGCAGAGCGAAAGGGTCTCCCCAGGTGGTATTGATGTTAAAATGGGAGATGACTTTAAAAAACAGGCTAGCAGGCCTAAAAAGTTAAGTTAAAGACAAGTATCACTATTGTGAACACTCCCAAATTTAAATAACTACAATGAAGAAAAATAAAAACTTTCACCCTTGACAGTGGTAAATTGAACATATGACTCTTTTTTCTTTTTTTTATCCCTAAATTATCCCTTTTCAAATAAAATCTACATAAATAAAGTAAAACGTAAACCTACAACACAACTGTGCAATAGCAATCAAAAATAAATAAAAATCACAAAGCGTTAAAATAAAATAAAATAGTGTCCCAGAATGTCTCTCAAACAATTCCGATCACTTTCTCTCCACCTTTACAACTTCTTCTTGTGATATTGTATACAAAATTCGAAAATAAGAAATAAAATGTTTTTTAAAGTCCCCCAGCAGGGGGGTGGCTCTGAGCAACTGACCAATACTCTGTTTGGGAGGGATTGGCAGGCGGAGCCCAAAATTAGAACTAGCATCTTTCGTAATTCATATTCTGGCCTATAACTTCCCAGCGGCACAAGCGACAATCTCTCCGCAGGGATTTTATTATTCAGATAAGTCTAAGGATCATGTAGATATGAATTATGAAATTGTACGTTACACGGTGTACGAGTTCTATGTTTTGGCTCCCTGATGATCTGAGGTGGATGAGTGACCAATCAAAATGTTAGTCTGCGTATGGGCCATCTGACAAGGTGCCAGGTTTTTATGTAAGTCTTCCATATTTCAAGATATGAAACATAGGGGAAAAACTGATTTTACCAAAAGTTATCTGATCCTGCCACCTACGCTGAGCTGGTTTTATGAGGTTACAATCTCTTTCAATTCCTGGGAAAAGCTGCCTTATCTGGGTTACGAGGTGAGAAATTACACAGGTTCTCTAGCAGAGCAGCACCATGTGGCTCCCTGCTGGGATCTGGCCTGTGACACTTTTAACACACACACATCTGTCATTGTGCCTCTCAGGAAGGGTGGGGGAAGGAGAATAAGGGATAAATTAATACTTTTAATTAAGGGGGAATCGGCGTCCATCTCTGATGCGCAAGTTTGCTACAGATGGGTAATTTAGTAGGATACTCCAAAATTAGAACTATTCCCACTGAGAACATCTAGCTGATCTCTTAGTTGAGCACTGGTGAAGTCCTAGCTGAAAGAAGATAGCAGACTTCTCTTTAATTTGTAGCAACAAGTAGTTTAGGAGTGAGCAAAGTCTCTTCAGCAGCAGTAGCTGAAAGCTGAGCTGTTACAGAGACCAAGGCAGTCCAAAGCAATACAACTGAGCAAGGTCCTTTGCAGTAGCAATAGTTGGACAAGCTCTTCAGAACGTCAATCAGCTTACTGTAGAACCAAGATCACTCTCTAGCTCCAGGCCCTCAGGTTGCCCACCTGAGACTCGCATGGGAGCAAATACCAGGTGAGGCAAGCCTGCCTGACTCTGCAATTGGCTAGGGCTGTATCCATAGTCATGGTGTTCATTTGCAAGCCCTACCCATGGAAGGCTCTCATAGCTTCTTGACGGTGGGCACAACTCAGACAAACTCAAACGGCACAGGAGCATCATAAGCAGACATGCCTAATCCATCCCAGCACTCTGTTAAGCAGAGAGCCCAATTAGATTTTCCTACCAGTCTCTTTGTTAAGCAGAGAAACACAGCTATACTTATCCTAACTATACGAATCCTAGCACCTAACTAGGAGGATGTTGCATTCACACACTCCCCCCCCTTCCCCCTGCAAAAAATAGGCCATGTCCTAATTGGCCCAGGCCCAGATGCAGCCCCTTCTACAAAAACGTTGTTCAAAAATCTAAGTGGAGTATCCCACAAACTTGGATGGGGAAAAGGGAAGTAACATATGTACAGACCCAAGAGAGGCAAATAAATTAGCAGTGCAAAAAAAATAGTATCTGCTGTACATGTACAGTATATACACAAGTTTTAGGTAGAGTCCTACCAAGTGAAACTTTTATATGCACCCCCACCAAAAATGGAAGTACCGTGTTTCCCCGAAAATAAGACATACCCATAAAATAAGCCATAGCAGGAATTCTAAGCATTTGCGCAATATAAGCCATAATCCAATATAAGACATAGTGATGGATGGGCAGCCCTTTTCATCTCCCCCATTGTAACAGCTGCCATTTCAGAGGTGAACGGAGAGGTTACGGGCAGCCCCATCAAAAAGGTTGACTTCTGGTCATTCTGTCATTCTGTGCGTGCTGCAAGTTGATTTAGAAGGAGACAGTGAAGACGTAGAAAGTGAAAGTAAAAGTCTCCTCAGTTCTCTGCTTTAGGTACCGTATTGTGTATCCTCAGGGGGAAGAAGTAAAGCTGTGCCTGCTGTTTTACTCAGCACCAAGGGCGGACTGACCATTTGGAAACTCGGGCACTGCCCGAGGGCCCAGGGTCGGTAGGGGGCCCCATGAGATGCCCCTGGTACCTTTTTCATAGGCTTTTTTGAGTTTGGGCAAGGACACAGGGGCCCCATGATCCCCTATTGCCTGGGGGCCCCATGAGTTGTCAGTCCACCCCTGCTCAGCACTGTGGGTCTCTCTCCCCCAGCACCAACCAGCAACAGTCTGTGGGTCTCTCTCATCCCCCACAAACACCAGTAAAGCTGCTGCTCCCCAGCACTGACCTCAACAGTCTGTGGGTCTCTCTCATCCCCCACAAACACCAGTAAAGCTGCTGCTCCCCATACTTACCATACATGCCATACTTAATAAAAATAAGACATGCCCTGAAAATAACCCATAGTGTGTCATCTTGAGGAAAAATAAATATAAGACAGTGTCTTATTATTGGGGAAACACGGTAATTGGTGGGGTGAGAAACATACTTAACTACTCCATAAACTATCTTAACTTTAGACAGTATCAGCAATGTACAGTATATTTCAATAGAGTGCTTCAGCCGAGGCAGTGTAGTCCCTTGCAGTCCTGCAGGGAAAAAAAACCAAAACACATAGGTATACATCTTGCATCCTACTCTATACGCTAGGTGTGGGAGCATACTCTCACTAAGAGGCGACCCTCCCATTGATGGGACAACTATGAAATATGCTCTATGAAAATTTTCATAACAGACAGATCCAATAATCTATCACGTAGTCCTCTCTGAGAGGCGACGTGTCAGATCATTGGATCTGTCTGTTACGAGAATGTTAGAGCAGGTTTCATAGTTGTCCCATCAATGGGAGGGCCGCCTCTTAGTGAGAAGATGCTCCCACACCTAGCTTGGGACTGTGCATTTCAGAGTCCTCTCTGAAAGAAAATAGAGGTAGACATCCTGACTAATCTGGCTACCTAAGCATGCCATGAAAAATAGACTAATCAAACTTTAAAGTCTGTTTTCAAAATTGAGGCCCAGGCTCTGCTAACCAAAGTCCATGGCCCTGTCCTGGCACTTGCAGCAACACCGCTGCTGAAAAAACGAAACAATAAGTTCCTCCTGCGCTGCCAATGCTTAAAACAGAACCGGGTGGCTGCTAACACCTGTTGTGATACCAATAGTGTCAGAAAAGTTGTTTATTGAAATCTGGGACAGAAACTGCTACAATTAACACAGGCTCATGAAAATTGCACAATAAAAGATTGTAAAAATGTTGCCTGGTCTGAGGAGTCTCGATTTGAGCTGCAACATTCAGATGGTAGGGTGAAAATTTAGCATAAACAACATACCTTGGTTCAGGCTGGTGGTAATGGTGTAGGGGGATATTTTCTTGGCACACTTAGTATCAACTGAGCATTGTTTAAATGTAACGGCCTACCTGAGTATTGTTGCTGACCAAGTTCATCCCTTTATGACTAAAGTGTACCCTTCCATCCTTCTGATGGCTACTTCCAGCAGGATAATACACCATGTCGCAAAGCTCAAATCATCTGTTTCTTGAACATGACAATGAGTCCACTGTACTCCAATGGCCTCCACAGTCACCAGATCTTAATCCAATAGTCCCTTTGGGATGAGGTGGCACAGGAGATTCACATTATAGATCTTCAGCAACTGCTTGATGTTATCATGTCAATATGGACCAAAATCTCTGAGGAATGTTTCCAACAAATTGTTGAATCTATGCCAGGAAGATTTAAGGGAAAAGGGGTCCAACCCAGCACTAGTAAGGTGTAATAAAGTGATGAGAAATATCATCCAGTAGCGCTGCGTGCACTGTTGTAATCCCAGAATACATTCTGGGAGCACACCTTGTTGCTGTCAGAATAAACAGATCGGTGCTGCGGCTGAATGGCGCTCCTGCAAAGAAAACAGCAACTGTTAACAATGGAACATTAACTCAATAAACAACTTTTTTTATTGAAATCTGGGACAAAAAAATATGAAAAAAATACTGTACGGTATATGCTGAAGCATAGGAGCAATTTGTCCATTGACTACCTCAGGCCTCCATGCTTGGGCATATACATTCTTTTTTTTAACTGTGGATAATAATTCTCATCCAGCAGCGCAGCACTCACTAGCGTATATTTTGAGAGTACACCCTGTTGCTGTCAGAATAAACAGATCGGTGCTGCAGCTGAATGGCGTTCCTGCAACAACGGTTAACAATAATGGTTAGTACCAAAACAAAATTAACTTAATAAAATGACAACTATTTTTGGCTTTTTTATGTTTTGGGGTTTTTTTTAGTTTTTTTTTAACTTTGTTTGTAAAACGTTAAACTTTCCAGACTGATTTTAGCATCTCTCAAAATGTGTTTCCTGACTACCATCCAGAGAACAAGTTGGCCAGGACAGGAGGTACATAAAAAGCGGGTGTCAAGTCTTAATCAGTGTCTGTTACAGACACATCTTTTTTGGGGTGAGTTTTGGGTTGGGGTACCAGGAATGGCATCAGGAAAATGCCTCTCATGCAGTCGGCTTACTGCATCTGGATTGGGGGTTTGGGCCACAGCATTTTCTGGATACAAAAGGGCCATGAAGATCTCTTCCAGGAATTTTAGGAAGGAGCCACTTCATCCAGTTGCTTTGTAAAGCATAAAAATGTTGTACAGAGCCAATTGAAATAAGTATACTGACACGTTTTTTTTTTTACCAATGTCTGGCTTTACAGGAAACCTAAGCACAGCTTCATAATCTGGTCGTTAAAGTCCAGCCCTCCCATGTTAAAGTTATAGTCGTGGATACAGAGGAGCTTCTCAACACTAGTTGCTGTGCAAATTTGGACTGTTGTATCTGCTTGAATGGAAGACAGGATGAAAATATCCCGTTTGTCCTTCCACTTCACTACGAGCAATTCATTATCTCTCAAGCAGGCTTTCTCCTAAGGCTAAGACTTAGAGTGACAGGCCAGTTCTGCCTTGTGGCCTAATAATTATTACACCCTCAACACATCAAATAACAGGAGTCTGCCACAATATACGCAACCTGCAGGTCAAGCTACATTAGTGTTTCAGTTCCAGTCTGTGTTACTCGCCAGTAAACGTCTTAATCCCTTTAGTTTGCCACTCCCTTAAAGAGGAATTAACCCCTGCAGAAGTTTGCTTCCGCCCTTTCCTAAAACTCAGTCTAATCTTAGATTTCACATTGTGTGTGCTAAATACCATTCAAATTCAGCATCACTTAAAGGAGAAGTTCCCTTTCTTTTGTATTCACCCTTTCATAAGGAAATCCTACCTTTACATCAAGAAATATGTCAATCCTCATGTGCACCAACTGGGGCCCCATCGAGCGTGCAGAAGATTGGACACGTCAGTTTAAAAGTGACATTGACATTAATCCCTAATAAAGGAATATTATTTAAATAGCTCTTTTCCTTTCTCAGAATTAAACCCAGCCATCAGTAACTGGGAGCCCAAATGTGAGTTAGTCTGGCAATTTGTTAGTTTTACTTCAGCTCACTTGGGAGGAAACTCAGAACTGAGGCTATCATATAAATTCTGAATTGCAGGACATCTAAGAATTGATTGAAGTTTTGCTGTGTTGCAACCCTTACTTGAATTAGCTGTGGACATACATTCTTACAGTAAAAATTGTGCTTGCATATTGACCTCAATATAGCCAAAAATGTTATTTCACTCTAAACTGTGTGTGAATCACATACTGTTTAGAGTGAAATATGGTTGTGGCCAGAGGGTGCTCCTGGTCAAAGGTCTAAGGTGTTGACTGCAGTGGCTGTGCTTACAAGGCAGGCTCAGGAAAGACAGGGAACCCAAAAACAATATTCAGTGGCCCTCAAGGGGGTGCGCTACACATTCTTTAATGGATGTGCAATTAATCTTTTGGATATGATCATAAAAAGAAGAAGGGAAAAGATAGTAATATTGGACAGGAAAATCAAGGAACAGAAGGAGAAGCTCCAGCCATTTGTGGAAAGTGAGGAATATAAAACAAGATCCAATAAATTTTGCAAGTATATTAAAAAAGGGGATGTAGAAACAAAAAAGAAGAAACTTAACAAGTGCCATTCTGACCTTACTGATTATAAAAAAAGAACAAGTGTACAAATGGCAGGAGCTCCTCTTAGAAACTAATGAGGAAAATAGAGGAGTAGCATCCAAGCAATCATCCCCTGCTAAAAAGTGAAAGGTTTAGGATGTTTCAGGAACACAAAACACCAATAAGTAAAGGTAATGAGAAAAAATCCATAAATAATGGTATAAAGGAATATGGTAATGGACGTTTACAAAAATTCCACACAAACAAATAGATAGTACGGGAGAAAGAACATTGCACTATGCACGAATACAAAAAGAGGAGACTTTTTCAGGTGAGAGTACCCCAAAATACCCCTGAGAGGACATTGGTATCACCAAAGAGATTTCTATCTCTTTGGTGATACCAATGTCCTCTCAGGGACTCTGTTTCTACAGAGGCATATATTATCAACTCAGGGGAAGGGGAACATTTTGGAGAGGGAGAGGATGGATAAATTATGGCTACACACCAAGAGAATATCAGGGACAGCAATGGAGAGAAGAAAATGGAGGAGAAGGGAGAGGAGGAAGAAAGAATAAAAAGTAACAGCAATAGGCAATAACAATAGGCAAAGGGAATTTCATAAGGAAGCTAAATATAAAGAAATACTTTTTAAACAGTAAATCAGGAGATAAAAGGAAGAAATGATGGCATTATACATACAGGCTTGCAGAATGCCAAAAGTATTGGGATGCCTGCCTTTACAAGCACATGAACTTTAATGGAATCGTAGTCTTACTCCGTAGGGTTCCTTATTGAGTGGCCCACCCTTTGCAGCTATAGCAGCTTCATTTCTTCTAGGAAGGCTGTCCACAACCTTGTTTTAGGAGTGTGTCCATGAGATTGTTTGACCATTCTTCTAGAAGCGCATTTGTCAGGCACTGATGTCAGACGAGAAGATCTGGCTCGCAGTCTCTGCTCTAATTCACCTAACAGGGCCAGCCAAGTTCCTCCACCCAAAATTCACTCATCCATGTCTTTATGGACCTTGCTTTGTGCACTGGTGCGTAGTCATGTTGGAATAGAAAGAGCATGAAAGCATGGGAGCATGAAATTGTCCAAAATGTCTTGGTATGCTGATGCCTTAAAAGTTTCCTTCACTGGAACTAAGCCCAACCCCTGAAAAATAACCCCACACCATAATCCCCCGTCCACCAAACTTTACACTTGGCACGATACCATTCTCCTGGCAACCGCCAAACCCAGATACGTCCATCAGATTGCCAGAGTGATCCATCACTCCAGAGAACACGTCTCCACTGCTCTAGAGACCAGTGGTGGCGTACTTTACACCACTGCATCCGATGCTGTGCATTGCACTTGGTGATGTAAGGCTTTGATGCAGCTGCTCAGTCATGGAAACCCATTCCATGAAGCTCTCTATGTTGTGCTAAGCCTGAAGGCCATGTGAAGTTTGAAGGTCTTTAGCTATTGACTCAGTTGGCAACTTTTATGCACTGTGCGCTTCAGCATGTGCTGACTTTGCTCTGTCATTTTACGTAGCCTACAGCTGAGTTGCTGTTGTTCCCAGTTTCTTCCACTTTTTTATAATACCACTAACAGTTGACTGTGGAATATCTAAATACTAATACAACTTAGTAGCAAGGAAATTTCATAGATGGCACAGGTGGCAACCTATCACAGTACTACTCTTGAATTCACTGAACTCCTGAGAGCATCCCATTCTTTCACAAATGTTTGTAGGTGCCTGATTTTATACACCTGTGGCCATGGAGGTGATTGGAACACCTGAATTCAATGATTTGGAGGGGTGTCCCA